>NW_006798707.1:3823725-3844488 GCF_000442215.2 Lipotes vexillifer | reverse complement strand
GCCAGAAGGAATTTTAACCAGCAGAAGAATCAAAGCAGTAGGGATGAGGGTGCAAGTGTTGGATTAAAAGCATTAGAAATCACTTTTAAAAACACTGTGCTGGGCTTCCCTGGTGGTGCAGTGATTGAGAGTCCGCCTGCCGATGCAGGGGACACGGGTTCGTGCCCCGGTCCGGTAAGATCCCACATGCCACGGAGCGGCTGGGCCCGTGAGCCATGGCCGCTGAGCCTGCGCGTCCAGAGCCTGTGCTCTGCAATGGGAGAGGCCACAACACTGAGAGGCCCGTGTACCGCAAAAAAAGCCAAAAAACAAAACACTGTGCTGCATACTACCACCAGCATTATCATAGAAAGGTCCTTTCCTCCTTCCTTCTTTTTGCTCTCTTCCTCCTTTCCCTCCTGTTTCCTTCCCTCCCTCCCTTCCTCTCTTTTCCTTTTTTTTGTGTGGGGGCATAAACCTGCCAACATATCTTTGCAATCTATCAGAGCCCTGATTTATACCACTCAGAAGTTTGCATGGCTGTCACCTCATTAAGGTATTTATGTCCTGGCAGAGCCTGAACTTGAATCTACCTTGAAGGTGTAATTGTGTGTTGCTAATGTAATGGCTGAAGTTGCCCATGCAAAGAGCAACATGGAAAAGGTCACAGGAGGAATGCAAGGTCACAGAGCCACCTGAAGCGTGCTCAGGATTGATTTGCTCATTTACTCCAATTCCAGAGAGAAGTCTCATGACAGCAGGTAGGACTTGCAGGGGGGAAGGATTGCAGCATGGGCTTGTGTAGATGGGAATGGAGAGGAGTTTATTGTGCTTTCCAACTGCTGAAAGCCTCACTGAGAATCTGAGCACACATAGAGCAATAGCCCCAACCCAGATGCCTGTAAATATGGATGAATCGATGGGAGAGATGGTCACCTCTCCCCTAAAGATGGCTTGCTATTTCCTCAGCATTAGCAGATTTATCTGCAAAACAATATAGGAAGTTTTTTTTTTTTCCTTCAGAATAGATACAAAATCCAGGCTTACTCTCCAGTATTTGATCTACTTCCCAGATTCCTTGGGGAGGTGGTGTGGCATGAGAGATGTGGCTAGATCCACCACTGTGATGCTTTTCTTCTGTCACCCAGGGGAGAGTGGCTGACTATACCACAGGGGCCCTCTGCTCCCTTAGATTATACCACATTTTGACTTCAGTGAATATTTATTAAGCACCTGAAATGAGGTGTGCCAAGCGCTGGAGGTACTGCAGGGAACAAGGTAAGCATGAAGCCTGCCCTGGTGCTCAACCACTAGCTGAGGATGCAAGAAGTTGCAGTGTGGTAAGTGCTATCATGAGGGACAGAACAGGGTGCCAGGGCTGCACAGAGAAGGGACATCACACCCAGAGCATGTAGCACAGGGAAACCTTCCCAGAGGCAGAATCCTATATTCATGGATTATGAAAGGGACTTCAGAATTCATCTTGTCCAATTCTTGCAACAATGAAGAAATTGAGTACCCCCCCACCCAGAGAAGTAAAGTAAAACCCCAAGTTTACAACAGCTGGTAAGTGGAAGACCAGCTGAACTCAGGCTTCTTTTCTTCACTCTATTATTCTGTTCCATTAAAGTCATGCGATTCTTTTTCTATAATGTTGGGTGTTAAACCACCTGAATTTTAAGACATCAGATGAAAGAATTGATAGGGACCACAGTATTGCTATTAATCACATAACCGATATTAGAGAATATGACTGTCCTTAGGTGGAGGTTGAACTCCAGGACTAGGCTGAGCTGTGCACCCTGTCCTAGAGGTACTGGAGCTGAGACAATGCATGCACCTGTGGATGGGTTACTTTGAAGAGAAAGAGGAGATCTCGAAAAGGGCTAGGCTACCTTCCCCAGATTGTCTTCCAAATGCAGCATTTGGATGAGCCACTCAGTACCTCCCAGGGCACCGTGAGTGACAGGACAGGAGGAACCAGGAGTGCTATGTTAAGGGAAGAAGGAAGAAACACCAGAAGAAGGGAAGAAATACTCCCCCAAAACTCACGTTCCATACTCATTCATTTGTCTATCAAACTGTTTTTGAGCACCTTCTCTTTCTCTGTGCTAGGTGGCAAGGATTTAATGATGTTATCTTGGCTACTAGAGAAGTCATTGTTTAGTAATAAACAGTATTTTCCTTGAAGTTTAACATTAGGAGAGGAGGGGTTATTAAACATAAATTCTAAGCAACTCAATCAGTAGTTCACACAGTGCCTTTTTTCCGTCCTTTGAGTTTCGTGAAGAAATCCACATGGGGCACCACTTGCTATTATAAGGCCCTTATCTCAGCTTTGCACAGTCCAAGTCACTGTGAGGTGGGAACTGAGTTCTGTCCTTCTGTGGTAAGTATGGAACAATTGTTTCCCTCTTCCCTGTGGCTGCCAGCTGGTCCCGTTATGCTGTCACGCCATCACTCCCTCTGTCCCTTCCCACTACCCCTCCCCTTCCAGTATAAAGCATCTCTTCTCCATCTCCCCTACCCCGCACCCCATAAAGAAAGGACCACCAGCCTTTGACTCACCTCTCTTCCAAAATTTTAGTGACTTGTCTCTTTCTCGGACTATGTTTAACTGATGTCACAGACCCCTCATTTTGGAGGGGTCTCAGTATAAGTGGGCATTGACCTTAATATAAGTGAGTTTTCTGTGGTCTTACTTTTGGCTCTCCCGAAAAGGAAACCCTGAGAGAAAAATATGGATTCAAGTTATTTATTTGCGGGGGCAGCATCAGGAAGTACCAGTAAGGGAGTGAGAAAGCAGTAGAGAGAAGGGAACCAAGCCAGCCAAGTGTGGGGTAATGAGTAAGTCACTGCTGTGGAACCTGGGGCTCTGTCCCCAGGCCCTGTGTGCAGCGTGCCTCAGAGTTGTTCCTGAAGGCTGAGGAAGTCAGCATATTTATCCACCAGCTCTCAGGCCTCTCTAGGTAAAGGTTGCTACTGTGGCACCAACTCCCAGAGCAGCCTGGAGGCCAGAAAATGCTTTGAAGCAGAGAGACAATGCAGAAAGCCATCCACGTGGAAAAAATTGTGTGGTGACCTCTGGGGTAAGCTAGGGGTGTGAGCAAGGCACTGACCACTTAAGCCATGTCTTTGCTAATCTCTCTCTCTCTTTTTTAAAAATAGATCTTTATTGGAGTATAATTGCTTCACAATACTTTGTTAGTTTCTGTTGCGCAACAAAGCGAATCAGCCATATGCATACACATGTCCCCATATCCCCTGTCTTTGCTAATCTCTTAATCCACTGTTTCTTTCATTTAAAAATATTTACTATACTTGTCACACTTTTCAATTTTATATTAATTTGTAAGTTCATATGTCTAATATCTGTCTTATTTGCTACCGTATACCCAGTACTTAGCTCAGTGCCTGGAACCTGGGAGATCCTCAGTAGTTATGTGTTAATTGAATAATTAAGTGAATGAATGACTCCATGCCTTTGCATCAGCTTTCTGTTCTTGAGGCATGTCTGGGACTACCTCTAGGGGTTTAGTTACAAGGGATAAGGGAGGAGGGAGGTTGGAAGCTATACCTGAATATAGGTAGTTCTCTTCCTGAGAACTTCTATAGGAGTGGGGCATGGCTCTCATTAAAAAGTGTGCACTCCTGACTCTCGTAGCTTAAATCTGTAGGGAAACTCTAAGATCCCTTCAATAGCTTACTCATTTGACAAGTATCAAGTACCCACTGTGGGTAATACACTATGTTTAGAGGTATAAGTTATACAAGCGAGGTACAAGATACAAGTCTTGTTCTCACAGACCTTACAGTCGAGTTAGGGGTAATAACATAACCCATGTAAATTACAAAACACCTTACAATCAAGAGTTGGATTGCACATCTCAGACTAAGTATTAAGTATTTGTAGGGTTCAGAATCATCAGGGGGATTCAGTATAGCAAAGGGGAATGGAGCAAGCTCTGGACTTGTGGTGAAGAGACTTCGGTTTGGGTTCCTTCTCTATCACTAGACTCTAAGACTTTTTTTTTTTTTGCGGTACGCGGGCCTCTCACTGTTGTGGTCTCTCCCATTGCGGAGCACAGGCTCTGGACACGCAGGCTCAGCGGCCATGGCTCACGGGCCCAGGCGCTCCGCGGCATGTGGGATCTTACTGGACCAGGGCACGCACCCGTGTCCCCTGCATCGGCAGGGGGGCTCTCAACCACTGCGCCCCCAGGGAAGCCCTTTTTTTTTTTTTTTTTTTTTTTTTTTGCGCTCTAAGACTTTTGAGAGCACAGACTAGAGCTGATCCTGAGAGAAGAACTACTCACAATATTTAGAGCCCACAGGAGCTACCTCATTCTTTGCCCAGAGGCTGAGCAGTATGAATTACATTAACGGTGCTGATGCCCTCTGGTTTCTGGTTGGTTTTGACTAATGGAGAACCCAGTTGGTGTGAGGAGAGTGAGGCCAGGATATTGGCATTCCATGGCTCCCTCCCTGTGGTCACCTTGGCCCAGCTACTGACTCTTTCCTATTCTTCCCTTCAGGGGTCCATTTACCTGAGCCTCTCTCATTCCCTTGGGTTTCTGCTAGCTCTGGATTCCCACACTAACCTTTAGGTTCCCTGTGTCTTTCCTACGTCTTGGTAAATAAACCCTCTTTGAATTATCCAATTTCAACATACCATCTCTTTTCTGCTGGGACCTGTTACAGAAACTCAGATCCTGCCCATAAGAAACTAACAGTCTAGTAGGAGAGAGAGTTCCAGACAAGACCATTCTTTTTTGTTGTCGTTGTTATTTATTTATTTTAAAATTTATTTATTTATTTGTTTATTTATTTTTGGCTGTGTTGGGTCTTCGTTGCTGTGTGCAGGCTTTCTCTAGTTGCGGCGAGCAGAGGCTACTCTTCGTTGCGGTGCACAGGCTTCTCATTGTGGTGGCTTCTCTTGTTGAGGAGAACAGGCTCTAGACACATGGGCTTCAGTAGTTGCAGCACGTGTGCTCAGTACTTGTGGCTTGCACGCTCTAGGGCACAGGCTCAGTAGTTGTGGCACATGGGCTTAGTTGCTCTGTGGCATGTGGGATCTTCCTGGACCAGGGCTCGGACCCGTGTCCCCTGCATTGGCAGGAGGATTCTTAATCACTGCACCACCAGGGAAGTCCAAGACCATTCTTAATCAAAGAAAAACTGAAGACAGCATGCTGATGAGCTGACAAAGGTGTGATGATTCAGATTATAGGTAGCTAGAGGGCCTTTTCAAACTTACTTTGGAATATACAGGTGATAAAAACTGTTACAGAAGAGATTATTAACTATAATTACACTAATTTAATTGTGGCAGCATGATTTACTGAAATAGTAATTGGGGCTTTGTTTTTGTTCTTGTTTTTAACATCATTATTAGAGTATAATTACTTTATAATGGTGTTAGTTTCTGCTTTATAACAAAGTGAATTAGACATACATATACATACATCCCCATATCTCCTCCCTCTTGCGTCTCCCTCCCACCCTCCCTATCCCACCCCTCTAGGTGGTCACAAAGCACCAAGCTGATCTCCCTGTGCTATGCGGCTGCTTCCCACTAGCTATCTGTTTTACATTTGGGAGTGTATATAAGTCCATGCCACACTCTCACTTCATCCCAGCTTGCCCTTCCCCCTCCCCGTGTCCTCAAGTCCATTCTCTATGTCTGCATCTTTATTCCTATCCTGCCCCTAGGTTCTTCAGAACCATTTTCTTTTCTTTAGATTCCATATATATGTGTTAGCATACAGTACTTGTTTTTCTTTTTCTGACTTACTTCACTCTGTATGACAAACTCTAGATCCATCCACCTCACTATGAATAATCAATTTCGTTTCTTTTTATGGCTGAGTAATATTCCATTGTATACATGTGCCACATCTTCTTTACCATTCATCTGTTGATGGACACTTAGGTTGCTTCCATGTCCTGGCTACTGTACATAGAGCTGCAATGAATATTGTGGTACATGGCTCTCTTTGAATTATGGTTTTCTCAGTGTATATGCCCAGTAGTGGGATTGCTGGGTTGTATGGTAGTTCTATTTTTAGTTTTTTAAGGAACCTCCATACTGTTCTCCATAGTGGCTGTATCAATTTACATTCCCACCAACAGTGCAAGAGGGTTCCCTTTTCCCCACACCCTCTCCAGCATTTATTGTTTGCAGATTTTTTGATGATGGCCATTCTGACTGGTGTGAGGTGATACCTGATTGTAGTTTTGATTTGCATTTCTCTAATGATTAGTGATGTTGAGAATCCTTTCATGTGTTTGTTGGAAATCTGTATATTTTCTTTGGAGAAATGTCTGTTTAGGTCTTCTGCCCATTTTTGGATTGGGTTGTTTGGTTGTTTAATATTGGGCTGCATGAGCTGCTTGTAAATTTTGGAGATTAATCCTTTGTCAGCTGTTTCATTTGCAAATTTTCTCCCATTCTGGTTGTCTTTTCATGTTGTTTATGGTTTCCTTTGCTGTGAAAAAGGTTTTAAGTTTCATTGGGTCCCATTTATTTTTTTTTGTTTATATTTCCATTTCTCTAGGAGGTGGGTCAAAAAGGATCTTGCTGTAATTTATGTCATAGAGTGTTCTGCCTATGTTTTCCTCTAAGGGTTTTATAGTTTCTGGCCTTATATTTAGGTGTTTAATCCATTTTGAGTTTATTTTTCTGTATGATGTAAGGGAGTATTCTAATTTCATTATTTTACATGTAGCTGTCCAGTTTTCCCAGCACCACTTATTGAAGAAGCTGTCTTTTCTCCACTGTGTATTCTTGCCTTCTTTATCAAAAATGAGGTGACCATATGTGTGTGGGTTTATCTCTGGGCTTTCTATCCTGTTCCATTGATCTATATTTCTGTGTTTGTGCCAGTACCATACTGTCTTGATTACTCTAGCTTTTTAGTATAGTCTGAAGTCTGGGAGCCTGATTCCTCCAGCTTCATTTTTCTTTCTCAAGATTGCTTTGGCTATTTGGGGTCTTTTGTGTTTCTATACGAATTGTAAGATTTTGTGTTCTGATTCTGTGAAGAATCACAGAATTGGTAGTTTGATAGGGATTGCACTGAATCTGTAGATGCTTTGGGTAGTATAGTCATTTTCACAATATTGATTCTTCCAATCCAAGAACATGGTATATTTCGCCATCTGTTTATGTCATCTTTGATTTCTTTCATCAGTGTTTTATAGTTTTCTTAGTACAAGTCTTTCATCTCCTTAGGCAGGTTTATTCCTAGGTATTTTACTCTTTTTGTTGCGGTGGTAAATGGGAGTGTTTCCTCAATTTCTCTATCAGATTTTTCATCATTAGTGTAGAGAAATGCAAGAGATTTCTGTGCATTAATTTTTTTTTACATCTTTATTGGAGTGTAAATGTTTTACAATGGTGTGTTAGTTTCTGCTTTATAACAAAGTGAATCAGTTATACATATACATATGTTCCCATATCTCTTCCCTCTTGCGTCTCCCTCCCTCCCACCCTCCCTATCCCACCCCTCTAGGTGGTCACAAAGCACCGAGCTGATCTCCCTGTGCTATGCGGCTGCTTCCCACTAGCTATCTGTTTTACGTTTGGTAGTGTATATATGTCCATGCCACTCTCTCACTTTGTCACAGCTTACCCTTCCCCCTCCCCATATCCTCAAGTCCACTCTCTAGTAGGTCTGTGTCTTTATTCCTGTCTTACCCCTAGGTTCTTCATGATATTTGTTTGTCTTAGATTCCATGTATATGTGTTAGCATATGGTATTTGTCTTTCTCTTTCTGACTTACTTCACTCTGTATGACAGACTCTAGGTCCATCGACCTCACTACAAATAACTCATTTTCATTTCTTTTTCTGGCTGAGTAATATTCCGTTGTATGTATGTGCCACGTCTTCTTTATCCATTCATCCGATGATGGACACTTAGGTTGCTTCCATCTCCTGGCTATTGTAAATAGAGCTGCAATGCACATTTTTGTACATGACTCTTTTTGAATTATGGTTTTCTCAGGGTATATGCCCAGTAGTGGGATTGCTGGGTCATATGGTAGTTCTATTTGTAGTTTTTTAAGGAACCTCCATACTGTTATCCATAATGGCTGTACCAATTCACATTCCCACCAGCAGTGCAAGAGTGTTCCCTTTTCTCCACACGCTCTCCAGCATTTATTGTTTGTAGATTTTTTCATGATGGCCATTCTGACTGGTATGAGATGATATCTCATTGTAGTTTTGATTTGCATTTCTCTAATGATTAATGATGTTGAGCATTCTTTCATGTGTTGTTGGCAATCTGTATATCTTCTTTGCAGAAATGTCTATTTAGGTCTTCTGCCCATTTTTGGATTGGGTTGTTTGTTTTTTTGTTATTAAGCTGCATGAGCTGCTTGTAAATTTTCGAAATTAATCCTTTGTCAGTTGCTTCATTTGCAAATATTTTCTTCCATTCTGAGGGTTGTCTTTTGGTCTTGTTTATGGTTTACTTTGCTGTGCAGAAGCTTTTAAGTTTCATTAGGTCCCATTTGTTTATTTTTGTTTTAATTTCCATTTCTCTAGGAGGTGGGTCAAAAAGGATCTTGCTGTGATTTATGTCATAGAGTGTTCTTTCTATGTTTCCTCTAAGAGTTGGATAGTTTCTGGCCTTATATTTAGGTGTTTAATCCATTTTGAGTTTATTTTTGTGTATGGTGTTAGGGAGTATTCTACTTTCATTATTTTACATGTAGCTCTCCAGTTTTCCCAGCACCACTTATTGAAGAGGCTGTCTTTTCTCCATTGTATGTTCTTGTCTCCTTTATCAAAGATATGGTGACCAAATTTGCATGGGTTTATCTCTGGGCTTTCTATCCTCTTCCATTGACCTATATTTCTGTTTTTGTGCCAGTACCATACTGTCTTGATTACTGTAGCTTTGTAGTATAGTCTGAAGTCAGGGAACCTGATTCCTCTAGCTATGTTTTTCTTTCTCAAGGTTGCTTTGGCTATTCGGAGTCTTTTGTGTTTCCATACAAATTGTGAAATTTTTTGTTCTAGATCTGTGAAAAATGCCAGTGGTAGTTTGATAGGGATTGCATTGAATCTTTAGATTGCTTTGGGTAGTAGAGTCATTTTCACAATGTTGATTCTTCCAATCCAAGAACATGGTACATCTCTCCATCTGTTTGTATGATCTTTAATTTCTTTCACCAGTGTCTTATAATTTTCTGCATACCGGTCTTTTGTCTCCTTAGGTATGTTTATTCCTAGATATTTTATTCTTTTTGTTGCAGTGGTAAATGGGAGTGTTTTCTTAATTTCACTTTCAGATTTACCATCATTAGTGTATAGTAATGCCAAATATTTCTGTGCATTAATTCTGTATCCTGCTACTTAAGCAAATTCATTGATTAGCTCTAGTAGTTTTCTGGTAGCATCTTTAGGATTCTCTATGTATAGTATCATGTCATCTGCAAACAGTGACAGCTTTACTACTTCTTTTCCATTTGGATTCCTTTTATTTCTTTTTCTTCTCTGATTGATGTTGCTGAAACTTCCAAAACTATGTTGAATAATAGTGGTGATGGTGGGCAGTCTTGTCTTGTTTCTGATCTTAGTGGAAATGGTTTCAGTTTTTCACCATTGAGAATGATGTTGGCTGTGGGTTTGTCATATACGGCCTTTATTATGTTGAGATAAGTTCCCTCTATGCCTACTTTCTGGAGGGTTTTTATCATAAATTGGTGTTGAATTTTGTCAAAAGCTTTTTCTGCATCTGTTGAGATGATCAAATGGTTTTTATTCTTCAATTTGGTAATACGGTGTATCACATTGATCTCTGTATATTGAATAATCCTTGCATTCCTGGGATAAACCCCACTTGATCATGGTGTATGATCCTTTTAATGTGCTTTTGGATTCTGTTTGCTAGTACTTTGTTGGGGATTTTTGCATCTGTGTTCATCAGTGATATTGGCCTGTAGTTTTCTTTCTTTGTGACATCCTTGTCTGGTTTTGGTATCAAGGTGATGGTGGCCTCGTAGAATGAGTTTGGGAGTGTTCCTCCCTCTGCTATATTTTGGAAGAGTTTGAGAAGCATAGGTGTTAACGCTTCTCTAAATGTTTGATAGAATTCTCCTGTGAAGCCATCTGGTCCGGGGCCTTTGTTTGTTCAAAGAATTTGAATCACAGTTAGTTTCAGTTTCAGTGCTTGTGATTGGTCTGTTCATATTTTCTATTTCTTCCTGGTTCAGTCTCGGAATGTTGTGCTTTTCTAAGAATTTTTCCATTTCTTCCAGGTTGTCCATTTTATTGGCGTATAGTTGCTTGTAGTAATCTCTCACGATCCTTTGTATTTCTGCAGTGTCAGTTGTTACTTCTCCTTTTTCATTTCTAATTCTATTGATTTGAGTCTTCTACCTTTTTTTTCTTGATGAGTGTGGCTAATGGTTTATCAATTTTGTTTATCTTCTCAAAGAACCAGCTTTTAGTTTTATTCATCTTTGCTATTCTTTCCTTCATTTCATTTTCATGTATTTCTGACCTGATCTTTATGATTTCTTTCCTTCTGCTAACTTTGGGGTTTTTTTTGTTCTTCTTTCTCTAACTGCTTTAGGTTAAGGTTAGGTTGTTTATTTGAGATGTTTCTTGTTTCTTGAGGTAGGATTGTGTTTCTATAAACTTCCCCCTAGAACTGCTTTTGCTGCATCCCATAGGTTTTGGGTCATCGTGTTTTCACTCTCATATGTTTCTCGGTATTTTTTGATTTCTTCTTTGAATTCTTCAGTGATCTCTTGGTTAATTAGTAGTGTATTGTTTAGCCTCCATGTGTTTGTATTTTTTACAGATTTTTTTCCCTCTAATTCATATCTAGTCTCATAGCACTGTGGTTGGAAGAGACTTGATAAGATTTCAATTTTCATAAATTTATCAAGGCTTGATTTGTGACCCAATATATGATCTATCCTGGAGAATGTTCCATGAGCACTTGAATTAAGGTATCCTTTTGTTTTCGAATGGAATGTCTTATAAATATCAATTAAGTTCATCTTGTTTAATGTATCATTTGAAGTTGTGTTTCCTTATTTGTTTTCATTTTGGATGATCTCTCCATTGATGAAAGTGGGGTGTTAAAATCCCCTACTATGATTGTGTTACTGTCAATTCCCACTTTTATGGCTGTTAGCATTTGCCTTATGTATTGAGGTGCTCCTATGTTGGGTGCAGAAATATTTACAATTGTTTTATCTTCTTCTTGGATTGATTGCTTGATCATTATGTAGCATCGTCTTTGTCTCTTATAATATAATAGTCTTTATTTTAAGGTCTATTTTGTCTGATATGAGAATTGCTACTCCAGCTTTCTTTTCATTTCCATTTGCATGGAATATCTTTTTCCATCCCCTCACTTTCAGTCTGTATGTGTCCCTAGGTCTGAAGTGGGTCTCTTGTAGACAGCATATATATGTGTCCTGTTTTTGTATCCGTTCAGCCAGTCTGTGTCTTTTGGTTGGAGCATTTAATCCATTTACATTTAAGGTAGTTATCGATATGTATGATCCTATTACCATTTTCTTTATCTTTTGGGTTTGTTATTGTAGGTGTTTTCCTTCTTTTGTGTTTCCTGCCTAGAGAAGTTCTTTACCATTTGTTGTAAAGCTGGTTTGGTGGTGCTGAATTCTCTTAGCTTTTGCTTGTTTGTAAAGGTTTTAATTTCTCCATCAGGTCTGAATGAGATCCTTGCTGGGTAGAGTAGTCTTGGTTTTAGGTTTTTCCCTTTCATCACTTTAAATATATTGTGCCACTCCCTTCTGGCTTGCAGAGTTTCTGGTGAAGGATAAGCTGTTAACCTTATGGGGATTCCCTGGGATGTTTTCTGTTTTTTTTTCCTTGCAGCTTTTAATATTTTTTCTTTATATTTAATAGTTGATAGTTTAATTAATATGTGTCTTGGCATGTTTCTCCTTGGATTTATCCTGTATGGGGTTCTCTGTGCTTTCTGGACTTTATTGACTGTTTCCTTTCCCATATTAGGGAAGTTTTCAACTATGATGGCTTCAAATATTTTCTCAGTCCCTTTCTTTTTCTCTTCTTCTACTGGTTTCCCTATAATTCTAATGTTGGTGTGATTAATGTTGTCCCATAGGTCTCTGAGACGGTCCTCAATTCTTCATTCTTTTTTCTTTATTCTGCTCTGCAGTAGTTATTTCCACTATTTTATCTTCCAGGTCACTTATCCATTTGTCTCCCTCAGTTATTCTACTATTGATTCCTTGTAGAGAATTTGTAATTGCATTTATTGTGTTGTTCATCATTATTTGTTTGCTCTTTAGTTCTTCTAGATCCTTGTTAAACGTTTCTTGTATTTTCTCCATTCTATTTCCAAGATTTTGGATCATCTTTACTATCATTACTCTGAATTCTTTTTTCAGGTAGACTGCCTATTTCCTCTTCATTTGTTTGGTCTGGTGGGTTTTTATCTTGCTGCTTCTTCTGCTGTGTGTTTCTCTGTCTTCTCATTTTGCTTAACTTACTGTGTTTGGGGTCTCCTTTTTTAAGGCTGCAGGTTCGTAGTTGCCGTTGTTTTTGGTGTCTTCCCCTAGTGGCTAAGGTTGGTTCAGTGGGTTGTGTAGGCTTCCTGGTGGAGGGGACTGGTGCCTGTGTTCTGGTGGATGATACTGGATCTTGTCTTTTTGTTGGGCAGGACCACATCTGGTGGTGTGTTTTGGGTTGTCTGTGACTTCATTATGATTTTAGTCAGCCTCTCTGCTAATGGGTGGTATTTTGTTCTTGTCTTGCTAGTTGTTTGGCATAGGGTGTCCAGCACTGTAGCTTCCTGGTCCTTGAGTGGAGCTGGGTCTTAGCGTTGCGATGGAGATCTCTGGGAGAGCTTTTGCCTTTTTGAAATTACTTGTTGCCAGGAGGTCTCTGGTGGGCTGAAGTCCTGAATTTGGTTCTCCCTCCTCAGATGCACCGGCCTGACACCAGCATGAAGAGCCTGTTAGCCACACAGCTCAGAAGAAAAGTAAGAAAGAAAGAAAGGAAAATAAAATAAAATAAAATAATTAAGATAAAAAATTATTAAAAATAAAAAATTAGAAAAGAAAAAAAGAAAGAAAGAACAGAGCAACCAAACCAAAATACAAATTCACGAATGATAAGAAGTGCTAAAAACTATACTAAACAAAACAAAGCAAAACAAAACAAAAAACCCATAAAAACAGACAGAGAGAACCCTAGGACAAATGGTAAAGGCAAAGCTATACAGACAGACTCACACAAAGAAGTATGTACATACCCACTCACAAAAAGAGAAAAAGGAAAAAATAATTTATGTATATATAAAAATATAAAAAGGAAGATAGCAACCAAATCAATAAACAAATGTACCAATGATAGTAAACTCTAAATAGTGAACTAAGATAAACGTAAAACCAGAAACAAGTTGGATGTAGAAAGGAAACCCGAAGCCTATAGTTGCAACCAAAGTCCACTGCCTCAATTTTGGGATGTTTCACTGTCTATTCAGTTATTTCACAGATGCAGGGTACATCAAGTTGATTGTGGAGATTTAATCTGCTGCTCCTGAGGCTGCTGGGAGAGATTTCCCTTTCTCTTCTTTGTTCGCACAACTCCTGGTGTTCAGCTTTGGATTTGGCCCTGCCTCTGTGTGTAGGTCGCCTGAGGGCATCTGTTCTTTGTGCAGACAGGACGGGGTTGAAGGAGCAGCTGATTAAGGGGCTCTGGTTCACTCAGGCCGGGGGGATGGAGGGGTACGGAATGCAGGGCCAGCCTGTGGTGGCAGAGGCCAGTGTGACGTTTCAACAGCTTGAGGTGTGACATGTGTTCTCCTGGTGAAGGTGTCCCTGGATCATGGGTCCCTGGCAGTGGCAGGCTGCACAGGCTCCTGGGAGGGGAAGTGGTGGATAGTGACCTGTGCTTTGCACACAGGCTTCTTGGTGGCTGCAGCAGCAGCCTTAGCTTTTCATGCCTGTCTCTGGTGTCTGCGGTGATAGTCAAGGCTCACGCCCGTCTCTGAAGCTTGTTTAGGTGGTGCTCTGAATCCCTTCTCCTCGTGCACCCCGAGAAAATGGTCTCTTCCCTCTTAGGCAGTTCCAGACTTTTTCCTGGACTCCCTCCTGGCTAGCTGTGGCGCACTAGCCACCTTCAGGCTGTGTTCACGCAGCCAACCCCAGTCCTCTCCCTGGGATCTGACCTCTGAAGCCCGAGCCTCAGCTCTCAGCCCCTGCCTGCCCCGGCGGATGAGCAGACAAACCTTTCAGGCTGGTTAGTGCTGGTCGGCCCCGATCCTCTGTGCGGGAGTCTCTCCGCTTTGCCCTCTGCACCCCTGTTGCTGCGCTCTCCTCTGTGGCTCTGAAGCTTCCCCCCTCACCGCCCACTCCCCCGTCTCCACCAGTGAAGGGGCTTCCTAGTGTGTGGAAACTTCCTCCTTCACAGCTCCCTCTCAGAGGTGCAGGTCCCATCCCTATTGTTTTGTCTGTGTTTTTTCTTTTTTCTTTTGCCATACCCAGGTACATAGGGAGTTTCTTGTCTTTTGGGAAGTCTGAGGTCTTCTGTCAGTAGGTGTTCTTTAGGAGTTTTTCCACATGTAGATGTATTTCTGATGTATTTGTGGGAGGAAGGTAATCTCCATGTCTTACTCCTCCCCCATCTTGAAGCAAGGCTGGGGCTTTGTTTTTATAGCTATACAGTGTGCATATTCTGTACCCCACCGAGGCTTCCCTCATCCCAGGAGCTTCCTCCTCTCCCCAGGAGACAGTGATTCTCCTGGCTTTTGTTTTGCCAAAGTCTGTGCTTCAGAAGGGAATGTGCTGAGCTTCAAGAGAAGGGAAAAAGGTGGAGGCAAGTGCGTGGCATCCAAGAGCCTCAAGATTTTGAAACTGTCAGAGGAGAAAGAGGATTTTAGAACATCCCTGAAGACCAGGAGAGAAAGAAAAGTTCTTAGGTTCATGGTAGTAGGCACCAGTGTGTGGCCCTGGAAGGTACTGCAGGGAGGAGGGAGGACCTCAGAAGAATGACTCCTTGGGGCACCAAAATAGGCTGGACCTGGTACTCTGGACACTCAGCCTTGGCCATGAGCCCAGGAAAGAGGAGATGCTCACCTTTGTGAGATTTCATGGGCTTGGACAATGATCATATTATCGATAGACCATGGACCACAGAGCCATTCCTGAATGACGCACACGCACTAGGCCAGGTCCCTGGGAACTTTGCCAATTCTGGGTGAGGAAACTATGCCACAATAGTCACTATAGTTGAATTTCCTACCAACCCAATGAGATGGGGTGTCAGAAAAGATTCAATTTTATTTCAGGAGATAAAAGTAATGTAAAATTTCTTATGTTCCATTTTGTGGAATAAATTCATACCTGCTACACATGGGTACCTCATCTAGGACTACTGAGAATCCCAGTATAGCACATATCTGTACCACAGATTGATTGAGGACTGCCATAGCACTGGGACTGATGATGAGTTTTGAGGAAATGGCTGTTTCTCTATTGGAAAACTGGTGGGCAGAGATGAGTGTGAACTCTTAGAAGTCACTGCTGATTTGGAGAACACTAGTGATGAAACTGAGTTTGAAAGAGTACTATAGAATGCTTTAAACTTTGGGTTGATAAAGGGTGGATTATACAGTGTTTGGAAGGGAGATAATACAAGTGTAGCTTTGTTAGATTACACTGACAATATTAATTTCTCTGAAATTCCCAAGAGGATATAGAGACATTTGAGACTCACAGAAGGAGAAATTTAAGGTCCTATCTCTGCTTTTATTTTTTAAAAACAAACAAAATTTAATCTCTTTCTAGGATAGAAAGGCATCAGAGACTGATATCACCAGAGTCCCCAGTAAAAAAACTATTTCCCAAGGATTATGATGGGTAGAGAACAGATGTCCAGGGATGATTTTACTGGCAGTCTTTCCAGCCAGGGCACTTGTGGTGTTAGAAGATAGACTGCCAGAGAGAGGAAGAGGCCTGTACCTTATTTGATGAGGCCGCTAACAAGAGGTGGGCTGAGTATGCATATGACAGCTACCCCATGCTATACTCTTTAATGGAAGAGGTTATAGCCTCAGGCTCCAAGTTCCATAATCTGGGTCCAGAGAAGTCCAAATGAGTTTGGGATCACTACCCCCAGGTGTGGCCCAGAGCCTAGGACAGGGTGATGATTTAAAAGATGTAGAATGCATGGCTGGGCATTCTATTGGAAAGACTTACTTATTCATGTAATAAAAATATTTATTGAGCACCTATTTCCTGTTAAATGCTCATCTAGATTTTGGGGCTATAACAGTGCAAAAGAGGCAAAAATATTCCTGCCCTCATGAAGTGTGGCAAATCGTATTTTCCAAAAATGACTCAATATTGTCAAGATAACAATTCTCCCAACTTGACCTGTAGATTCAATGCAATCCCAGTCAAAATCCCAACAAGTTATTTTATGGATATTGACAAACTGATTCTCAAGTTTATATGGGAAGGCAAAAGACTCAGAATAGACAACACAATACTGAAGGAGAACAAAGTCAGAGAACTGGTTCTACGACTTTAGCTGTTACTAATCAAGACAGGGTGGTATTCATGAAAACATAGACAAAGAGCTCAATCGATAAAATAGAGCCCAGATACAGACCCACAAAAGTACAGTTAACTGATCTTTGACAAAAGAGCAAAGGCAATTCAATGGAGAAAGAGTTCTCTTTTCAACAAATGGTGCTGGAACAGCTAAACATTCACATACAAAAAATTGAATGTAGACACTGACCTTATACCTTACACATAAGTTTATTAGAAATGGATCATAGGCATGCAACTCAACAACAACAAAACAAACAACCCAATTAAAAAATGGGCAGAAGATTTAAATAGACATTTCTCCAAAGAAGACATACAGATGGCCAACAGGCACATGAAAAGATGCTCAACATCATTAATTATTAGAGAGATGCAAATCAAAACCAAATGAGGTACCACCTCACACTGGTCAGAATGGCCGTCATCAAAAAGTCTACAAATAACAAATGCTGGAGAGGGTGTGGAGAAAAGGGAACCCTCCTACACTGTTGGTGGGAATGTGAGTTGGTGCAACCACTATGGAAAACAGTATGGAAGTTCCTTAAAAAACTAAAAATAGAGTTACCATATGATCTAGCAATCCCACTCCTGGGCATATATCTGGACAAAACTATAATTCAAAAAGATACATGCACCCCTATGTTCATAGCAGCACTGTTCACAACAATCAAGACATGGAAACAACCTGAATGTCCATTGAAAGATGAATGGATAAATAAGATGTGATATATACATACAATGGAATACTACTCAGCCATAAAAAGAACGAAATAATGCCATTTGCAGCAACATAGATGGAACTAGAGATTATCATACTAAGTGAAGTAAGTCAGAAAGAGAAAGACAAATATCATATGATATCACTTATATGTGGAATCTAAAATATGACACAAATGAACTTTTATGAAACAGAAACAGACTCACAGACATAGAGAACAGACTTGTGGAAGGGGGAGAAGGGTTGGGAAAGGGATGGACTGGGAGTTTGGGGTTAGTATATGCAAACTATTACATATAGAATGGATAAACAACAAGGTCCTACTGTGTAGCACAGGGGACTATATTCAATATCCTGAGATAACCCATAATGGAAAAGAATATAATAATTAAAAAAGAATGTATATGTATTTATAACTGAGTCACTTTGCTGTATACCAGAAATTAACACAACATTGTAAATCAACTATATTTTAATAAAAAATTTTTTTAATCGATCATAGGCCTAAATGTAAAATGCAAAAATATAAAACTTCTAGAAGATAACATAGGACATATCTAGGTGGCCTTGGGTTTGGTGATAAGTTTTTAATACAATACCAAAAGTATAATCCCTGAAATAAAAAATTGATAAACTGAAGTTTACTAAAATTTAAAACTCCTTGTCTGTGGAAGACACTTAGGAGAATAAAAAATAAAATAAATATTGAAAAAATATCTGCACACATATCTAATAGCACACATATCTAATAGCAACTTGAATCCAAAGTAAACAAAGAAGTCTTTAAACTCAACAGTAAGAAAACAGATAACTGGGTAAAAGGTCTGAACAGACACCTCACTAAAGAAGATATACATATGGCAAATATGTAAAAAGATGCTCAATGTCAGATGTCATCAGGGGATTAAAAATTAAAACAATAATGGGATATCACTACACACCTGTTAGAATGGATGAAATCCAAAAAACTGACAGCACTGAATGCTAATGAGGATGTGGAACAGTAGGAACTCTCATTTATTGCTGATGAAAAGACAAAATGGTACAGCCACTTTGGAAGACAGTTTGGTAGTTTCTTACAAAGCTAAACATAGTCTTACTGTATGGTTCAGTAATTGCACTCCTAGATATTGACCCAAATGAGTTGAAATCTTATGTTTACATGAAAACCTACAAGTGAATATTTATAGCAGCTTTATTCTTAATTACTCCAAACTGGAAGCAACCAAGATGTCCTTCAAAAGGTGAATGGATAAACAAATTGTACATTCGTACAACAAAATATTATTTGGTGATAAAAAGAAATGAGCTATCAGGCAGACCACGAAAAGCTATGGAGGAAACTTAAATGCATTTTGCTTAGTGACAGAATCAATATGCATGAAATAGCTACATGCTGTATGATTTCTACAATATGACATTCTGGAAAAGTCACCATGTTGTAAGGCAGTCCCAGCTACATGGAGACGTTATATGATGGTGTTCCAGACAGTACTCCCAGCTAATGTCCCAGATGACAGCATCAACTACTAGACATATGAGTAATTTTTAAGATAATTTTAACCCCCTGATGTCAAGACACCCTCAGCCTTCTAATCTTATAGCTGAGGACGCAGATATGAGCAGAGGCAAACCATCCACACATTGCCTTTGTCTGAAATCCTGACACACAGAATCCATGAGCATAATAAATGCCTGTTTTGTGCCACTAAATGGTGGGATAATCTGTAATGAATGACTGGAACATTGTATCTCATATTCTGGCTACCATTTCAATGGTAGAAAATTAATTCTTACATGGTGCTTGTCAAGGAAGACTCAGAAATAAAAATATTTAGAATAGAGGTTTACCTGCAAAGAAGTTCAGGATAGTGAGAAGGACTGTCTCTCCAAATTATAAAAATAAACTAACAAACTGAATTTCTGTGTTAGTTTCCTAAATTACCAGAAACTTAGTGGCTTAAAACAATGTCAATTTATTATCTTGAGTTCTGGGGTCAGAAGTCCAAAATGGGTCTCAGTAGGCTAACATCGAAGTCTCAGCAAGTCTACATCCCTTCTGAAGGCTCTAGAGGAGAAACTATTTTATTGTCTTTTTCTAGCTTCCCAAGGCAGCCCACATTCCTTGGCATGGATGCATTCTTCCTTCTTCAAAGCCAGCAACATTGGGCCAAGTCCTCATGCTACTGTCTCTGAGTCTCCCTTTTATACTTCCCTCTTCCACTTATAAGGGCTCTTGTGATTTAATTGGAGCCAACCACAAAATCCAGGATAATCTTCCCATTTCAAGGTCAGCTAATTAGCAAACTTAATTCCATCTGCAAACTTAATTCTCCTTTGCTCAATGTCTTTACGTATCACAGATTCTGGGGATTAAGACATAGATATCTTTGGGGACCAATTCTGCCTACCAAAGTTTCAAACTAGCTTTACAATCAGTGGATGGGTAGGTATTGATTCTCTATTTAAATGTAACAAAAACATTCCATTTTTAAAACAAATTGTGATGGGCGATGAAAAGTGGATACCGTACAGTAATGTGGAATGGAAGAGTTTGTGAGGTACCACCACCAACCACACCAAAGGCTGGTGTTCATGTTGTGTATATGGTGGGATTGGAAAGGAGTCCTCTATTATGAGCTCCTTATAGAAAACCAAACGATTAATTGCAACAAGTACTGCTCCCAGTTAGACCAACTGAAAGCAGCACTCAATGGAAAGCGTCCAGAATTAGTCAACAGAAAATGCATAATCTTCCATCAGGATAATGCAAGACCGCATGTTTCTTTGATGACCAGGCAAAAACTGTTACAGCTTGGCTGGGAAGTTCTGATTCATCTGCTGTACTCGCCAGACATTTACCTTCGGATTTCTATTTATTTTGGTTTTTACAAAATTCTCTTAAAGGAAAATATTTCTATTCCCTGGAAGACTGTAAAAGTCACCTGGAACAGTTCTTTGCTCAAAAAGGTAAAAAGTTTTGGGAAGATGGAATTATGAAGTTACCTGAAAAGTGGCAGAAGGTAGTGGAACAAGAGGGTGAATATGTTGTTCAATAAAGTTCTTGGTGAAAGTGAAAATTGTGCCTTTTATTTTTACTTAAAAACCAAAGGAAGGGGCTGCCCTGGTGGCTTAGTGGTTGAGAGTCCGCCTGCCGATGCAGGGGACGCGGGTTTGTACCCCGGTCCGGGAAGATCCCACATGCCACGGAGCGGCTGGGCCCGTGAGCCATGGCCGCTGGGCTTGCGCGTCCGGAGCCTGTGCTCCGCAACAGGAGAGGCCACAACAGTGAGAGGCCCGCATACTGCAAAAAAAAAAAAAAAAAACCAAAGGAAGTTTTCTGCCAACCCAATATTTCCATTCCTTAAGATGGTTGAGAGTATGTTTTCACACACTTTTTTATCCATCTACAAACTTTGCATGTGGTAGGTTCTCAATAAATGTTGATTGATTGACCCACCTCCCCAGCCCCAAAAAGTACAAGTAGGGAA
>NW_006798707.1:3811339-3823715 GCF_000442215.2 Lipotes vexillifer | reverse complement strand
AGGGAAAGTAAGCATATTCACATACAAATTATATTGTTCTGTGGAGAAAAAATAATTAAAATGACATGCAGAGCAATCTGAAACCCATATGGGATGCAGAAACCTGCCCTTCTTGTTCTTGTTTATCTCAGTGAACTCTTAGAGTAACTTTGTAGGTGGGATGGATCTGTTATCCATATTTTACAGATGGGAAAGGAAGTTGCAGGGAAGGTGCATGACCTCTCTACAGTCACCCAGGGATCACTGTAGAGCCATCCTTGAACTCTGTCTCATGTTTCCAAATCTAATGCTTTTCTCTTGTACACTCTGATGCCCAAGAATTCCCTTGGTCTCTTCCTGTAAAGGTGGATTTCCTGCATGTGTCAAAATCTTACATTTGCTTTTGTTTTCCCCTTTGCAACCTTTCCTGGCCTAAGGGATTTCTATTTTCCCTACTCTGTTCTGTGATTTCATTTCCAGACTTTTCTTCATATGGAACTTGATATTTTGGGGCATTGTCAGGGACCAGTCAAGAAAAGCCAGCACAGAGCAGCTGTGTGAGCGTTTTATCTTTCTCTCCTCTATTACTTATAGACGCTCTAAATTTTATGCTTTTATACCATTGTGTTTGGACTGGCAACAGCTGATGAAGTCTGAACTTATTCTTAAGTGATGATCAGACTTCCAAGTGTCTTTTAGGATTGTCAAGGGACAGAGAGAGCCAAAGTCACCAACAGCCTGCTCATTTGAGCATTCACTAACATAACCATCCATCTAGCTATTTAAAAATATTTATTGGACATATTTGGAGAAGTGGAATTGTTCAAGATTACTCAGCCAGTTAGCAGCAGAGGTGGAATTAGGAGAAAAAAGAAAGAGATGGAATTAGAACGCAGCCAACTTCCCCAGCTACACTCATCACCATCACCAAACCATTAGTAGAACGTCATGGCAAGATGGTGTGGTCAGGTTGTGAGGACTGCCCATCTCCATCAGTCCTCATGCCATTTTCTAAACATTTTCAAATTCAGTCCTCAGATGCCATTTTCTAAACATTTTCAAATTCAGGGATTTGTTGACATTGGGAGATATCAACGTACAGAGCAAAAGACAAAGCTTGGGGTAAGATTGGGGTTTGAATCCCAGCTCTACCAGATATTAGTTGTGTGCAAGTAAGTAAAATAATTCTGAATATTACTCTCTTCTTTGTCTAATGAGAATAAGATAACTATCTTTCTAAGACATTTGTGAGGAATAAATGATATGGTTCACATGAAAACCTATGAAAGTATGTGACACATAGCAAGTGCTCAGTAAATACCTGCTTCCTCCCTCCTAACTGTCTGCAGTGCATTCAGCTACTCCTCAGCTCTGTCCCTGAGGAAGGAGACACTGAGGGTAGGTCAGGCATACCTGGTAACTGAAATTGTAGTCTTGGTTCTGCTGTTGCCCTGGATTAAGATGCAGCCTAATTCTGTACATTTTTAACATCCATAAAAATGTGGGTAGTCAAGCCTACTCCTCCGAATATCCTCGTGAGGTTTGGTAAATGTGCTGAGCTCCTAGGCCTGAAAAATCTGTAGAATGATTTAAAAAAAAAAAGAGGCTAGGCTTCTAATATCACTATGCCAATGTGTAGAAAATAAGCAACCAGAGCAACTTGCCAGTGATTGAGAACTGTAAATATTTCGGTCCAAAACAAATTTATAATTGGTCAAAAAGCATTTGATTAATAGCCCCAGGGATTGAAATCCTTTATCAATGTAGTTATTATCGTTAATAGACATGTATTAAAAAACAACTGTGCTCTAGGCAGGCTACAAATGAGAATATTTAAACACAGCCCAGATCTACAATTAAAGGATATTGAAAAACAAGCCAAGCATGCATAAATGAGAAATGTACTAAGGGGAGAGGGGGTGTGGGATTAGACTAGGGTGAATCAGGATACCCCCTGAGCACTGCATATGCCATGGAACTCAAAGTCTGAGAAAAAAGATGGGGGAATTGGTCCAAAAGAAAACAGTGAAAATGATAAAACAAGCTTTGAAGGATGATTAAATGCTTTGGGTTGATTCCCCTACAGAAGAAAAGTTTCAGGTTTATAAGCCTCCAGCTATCCATTGTACACATGCACATCCATCCAATGCTCAAATGATTTCCGTCTCTTCCCCTCTGCCCTTGTCGTGATAAATTTCCAGTTTTACCACACTGCAAGTCCTCTGGGGACAAGAATCATGTTTGTCTTTGAATGTCAATCCACTGGTGCTTGTACAAAGTAAGGTGCCTCCCTCATATTTATTGGACTATTGAGTTATTAGAAGGGAGGATGGATGTAGAGTGGTGAGGTCACAGCTTGCTCAGAGGAATGGGAAAGAACTTTTTTTGTCACTACTCAAAAAAGTGTCCTGACACATTAGTGGTAAGGATATTTGTTTAAATGCTGCAGTGGACATCTGTTAGTTGCTCACTTAGCATATGCTGCTGCCTCCCCCATCTTCCTAATAGCACAGAGTTTCCTTCTGTGCTGAGGTGAGGATTACCTCACCTTCAGCCAATTAGTGTAATCTCATCTTCCTCGACTGGGTGTTGGTCTAAGGCCAGATGATAACCCAGGCTTAAGCTAATACTCAGTGCATGGGCATACCTTGGCCACTCTGATTCTTTCAGGTTGGTCCAAATCAAAGTGAAGATTGTTAGTCTGCTCCAAGTTTTGGAGAAGAGAAGTTTCATGTCTCTCTCTTCCCTCTGGGTGATGTAGAACATGAATATTGTGTTGGAATAACTGTAATCACTTTGCTTCAGTCAGAGATGAAGCAAATACATGAATAAGGGTGAAACCTGAGAAATGGAACACATTTCTGAATCAAATGGCCCTGAAGACAGCTCTACATTGTGCTTCTCTGTATAAATCAATACATTTCCTTCATGTTTAAGTCAATTTGACTTTGATTTTTAGTAATATTCATAACATAATGCATACTAGGTGATGCATCTGTAATTCTGCCATCAAAGTTGGAATCTGAGAGGCAGTTGGCATGGTGGTTAGGAATTCAGGTCTGGCTCCACCACTCCATCACCACCTCTGACACTGGACATGTTATTTGCACTTTCTGAGACTTAGTATTTCTCATATGTAGACTAGAGTAAGGATAATAGGCTTGTGAGGATTAAATGAGGTAACACATATACACTGCTAAGCATATGAGACTTCAGAGGAAAGTAGCACAACAGTACTGACATAAACTACACAACTTAGAACAGTCCTACCTGGGATTTTGAGTATAAAAAGACATGTCCTGAGTTATAATTGAACTTCCTTGTCACATTTCTCTTACTTAAGCTCACACACCTAAAGTTCTTTGTGTCTACTTCCTAGAAGGTCAAGTCAACTCAAATGGTTAATTATTAATAACACTGTGCATTTTATTGTGCTTTATTCATTGTATTTTAGTTAGGGTTCTCCAGAGAAACAGAACTAGTGAATGGGATGAGAGATGGGGATATATGGAGCTCCCTTTCTCTCTCTCTCTCTCTCTCTCTCTCTCTCTCTCGCTCGCTCGGTGTTGCTCTATTTATTTATTTATCTATCTATCTATCTATTTATTTATCTATTATAAGGAATTGGATAACACAATTATGGAGGCTGAAAAGCCCCAGGATCTGTAGTCAGCAAGCTGGAGTCCCAGGAAAGCTGGTGGTGTAAGTTCCAGTCCAGGTCGAAGGCCAGAGAACCTGGATTGCTGATGGTATATGTTCCAGTCCAAGGGCGGGAGAAAACTGATGTCCAACTCAAGCCAGCAGGAGGCTGAAGTTCTCTCTTACTCAGCCTCTTTGTTCTATTCAGACCTTCAACTGACTGGATGAGGTCCACCCACATTAGGGAGGGCAACCTGTTTTACTCAGCATATTATTTCAAATATTAGTCTCATCCAGAAACTCCCTCACAGACACACCCAGAATAGTGTATGACTAAATATGTGGGTACCTTGTGGTACAGTCAAGTTATACATAAAAGTAATCATGATAGTCAGTAATCCAAAAATGTTTATTGAATACCTCCTGTATGCTAGGTGTTGTTCTAGGCACTGGGGATATGGGAGTATAAGGGTGAGAAAGAAAGAGAAAGAGGGAGGGAGGGAGAGAGGAAAGAAGGAAGGAAGGAAGGGAGGGAGGGAGAAAAGGAGAAATGGAGAAAGAAAGGAAGGAAATCCCTATTCTCATGAAGGTGTTTTTTATGAAAGTTTCTTCATACTTTAGTAAGTTCTTTCTCTTTATTGTCTCATTTAATCCTCATAATAAACCTGTGAGGTTGTTTTGACAAGTATTGTATCTTCACTGTACAAAGGAGGAGATAGACACAGCGAGATTATTTTGTTGACTTGGCCAAGGTCACAGAGCTCCTAAGCAGTAGAAACAAGACTAGAATTGAAATCTCCTGAAACCAATGTAATGCTACTTTCACTATACTGGATTTTTATATACCTATTTACCCACAGAGGGCTGCAAAGTTGAGAAGAGTCCATTTACAGAATTACCTATCTCCATTCTACAGTCTGTTTAGGGACAGACAGTGCTATCCGAAGTGTCAAATCATATGTAATTACTATTATTACTCTTTTGCTGACACACCCTAGCAGCCTTTCTTGCCTTTGTCCAGTGGACAGATGCATTTGAGAAACACACTTGGGTTGGCATCAGTTGACCACTTAATTCTCAACTGAAGACGAACTGTTGCTTCGTTTAATGGCTCTTAAAATGTTGACATACATGGGGGCACAAAACAGCACTCTTTCTTGTTTTTCCCTCCTAAAACCACAAGAAATTATTTAAGGAAGTTTTAATGAAATGCATCTGTCACTTATTAAGATGGATGGCTGGAGGGCAGCTTTCCATTACTGGAAATGGCAGAATCAAATTAGGAAATAACAGTCCTCAGCATCTTCTCCAACTGGCTTTAGCATAATGTGTTGGGGAAAATGCCACCTCAGCGGGAAACTGCTATTGTGTGGACCAAGGTTCTTTTCCCAAAAGGGTTGTGTTTACCAGTGGGGTTCCTCTTCCCCTTGGTAACTGAAATGGCTAAGCTTGAGAGGGAAGCTTCCTTGCCTAGGACAACTTGCCTTGGCATTTGGAGGTTGGGGCCTCTATTTCACAGCACCCATTCAACAAATACTGGATATCTACTATGTGGCCAGCACTCTTTTGACCTTGGGGGTTCCCAGTGAGAGCAAAACTATGTTCCTGTTTCACCTTGCTACTACTCATGATGGGGACACAGTAAATAAAGTTCAGAAAGTGTTTCATGCTATCAAGGTAATAAAGCCAAGCCACAAAGTAAAGAGTAGGTGGAGGAGGGGTTTATTAGAATAAAATCTCTTTCACAAGTCATGAAACCCAAGCCCTTATTTCAGGATAACCACTGTATTTTGTCTCCAGAGGGAAGCTGTGCAGTTAGCATTTGTTATTATTGTTGATGTTGTTAAAAAGGATTTTTGAAATCGTTTTAATTCATCTTCCGTCTAAATAAAGGAGTCCCTTTTTCAACAACCTAATAAATGATAGTGGACTAGTCACCTTTTCCTAAATATATCTAGACTCAACTCATATTTTCACAGGAAGGAAAATCAACTGAAAATATTTGTTAATCCATGTAGTCTTTCAGCCAACAGTTATAGAGCCTCTGTTATGCACTAGGCACTAAGGAGGAAGCAGTGAACAAGGAGCAGGACATCAGCACGCCGTTCATTTTCATACCACTTTATCCTTATGAAGAACTTTCATGCATGATTTTAACCTCTCAACCATCCTGCAAAGTAGGCAGAACAAGTATAATCAAGATATGGAAGTTTATGATTGTCCTCAGTGCTATTCTCTAAATATTTCTGGCTTTCTGTTTTCTGAGCACAACCCTTTTAAGTAGTTGTGTTGGTGTGACATGCTCTGGCCAGTGAAATATGAGGATATCATGTCACCAATGGACAGAGGTTCTTAGGGGACCTTTCCCTTCCCACTTTTGTTGTGATCAGGATGCTTGTGTGCCCAACACTGAGAAACCATAGTGAACAAAGATCCCTCCTGCCCCACACTGGATCTGTAGTGTGAGCAAGAAATTAAACTTTTGTCATACTAAGCTGCTGAATTTTGTGGTGTTATAACTGCCCCCTGACCTGGCCACAACTAATAAAAGGTTTCATCTGATCACCTTTCCTCACTGGGAGCTTACTCTCTTGTGGAGCAACTTAGCATCTCAGAGAGAGTCCATTCCACTGCTAGAAGTTCTAAGTGTTGGGAAGTTCTTCCATCAAAATTGAAATGAAATCTGCTTTCCCATCATCACCCCTGGCTCCTCACTCTTCCCTCTGGAATATCAGTGGAGAAACCTACACTTCCTTCTACATGGCTGCTCTTCATATAGTATGACAGGTGTCATGGCTTTCCTCAGAGCTTTGTTCTCCAGGAGAAATGTGACTGATACCCTCAAACTGATTCTTTAATGATGTGGTTCCCAGATGCCTCATTATTCTTGTTTCCAGTCTCTAGATACACTGTAACTTACCATTGTAGCTTTTAAATGGGGAGATCATACTTTCAGGTGTTTTATGATCACATCTACTACAATGAAACCTATTTTTTATGCTCAGGTACTGAAGCTAAATAAATTATTAAAAGATTTAGTAATCTTTTTTTTTGTGTGTGGTACGCGGGCCTCTCACTGTTGTGGCCTCTCCCATTGTGGAGCACAGGCTTTGGATACGCAGGCTCGGCGGCCATGGCTCACAGGCCCAGCCGCTCCGTGGCATGTGGGATCTTCCCGGACCGGGGCATGAACCCGTGTCCCCTGCATCGGCAGGCGGACTCTCAACCACTGCCCCATCAGGGAAGCCCAAGATTTAGTAATCTTTTAAGGCAAAATCAATCATATACTTTCTGCTTAAAACCCTTCAAAGGCCGGCATTGTGTTTAGGGTAAAGCACTTGCAAGACTGTAGGTGATCTGACCTCAGCCTCCTTTTTCAGTTTTACCTCTACTGTGTTAGTCTTTTGCCTGTTTGCCCTCAGATCTGTTCCTTTCCCTCCTCTACATTACAATGGGGCTGAAAGAATGCATTCCAGGGCTCTCATTTCGGCTGGATTCCACCTAGGTTTGGCCTACCAAAGGCACTGGTGGGGGATGAGGGTGGGGAGGGTATTTCTACTCCCCAACCTCTGTTCCAGGTCAGATGGTGTCTCTAGAAATGGCTGCATTTTCTCTTTCTCCTTCTGGCTCCAGTTCCCACCAGGCTGTTGTGACCTCTGTAGTCCTACTCCTGGCAGGCAGTCATCATTGTGCTGTGGCCTCTGCCAGCTAGCTCCAGCTCTGGGCTCTGGTAACCGTCCTCTGGCTTCCTGTTGTCACTGATCACTGAGTTGCTTCCTCATCCTCTCTTTATCTTCTCAACTCTTCTATCACAGTTGTAAAAAATATTCCCTCTATTAAATTTACTGTATTTGAAATACCTAGAGAGGTTTCTGTTTTCCAGTATTCTGCTCTTAGCCACAGTGAATATCTTTCAGTTCTTGGGATAAGCCGTGTTCTTTCTTGCATGTCTGAAACAGTTTTCTCTTTTCCCTCCTAAACATGACTAACTTCTATTTATTTTTCAGTTCTCAGTATAGGTACCTCCCCAGAGGTTCCCTTAGCACTCTATGCTCACTTTTATCAGTGTGTTCATTTACTGTTGAACTGACCATTACCCTTTGGAATTATGAGCTCATGGCAGGCAAAAGCCATGCCTACCTTATTTATTGTATTCCCAGAACCTAGTATCTGGCTCCTAGAAGGTGTTCAGTGAATAACTGAAGAATAAATGAATTAGTAATATATGTAAAACATGGTTATAAACTCAGCATTGTGTATTTTGAAAAGTGAAGTGAGTGCCTTGGTAGCTATCAGTGATGTCTGGAACTTTGAAGGTGATGAGGAGTGTTTTGGTGAGGCCTTGTATTGTGGCTTTACTTTGTACAGAGACATGTATGACATTGATTTATATTTTGGATGTCTGTGAGGCATGAAATTTCCTGAGTTTTTTTACTGCAAAGGAGATAACCTTGGATGAGGAATTGTTGTTGCCATTTTTTGTACCAGATGATCATGCCATTGGCATTGGCCCAAGATGCTGTAAAAATGTGCAGAGGGCACAGATTGTTGGCCAGGGCATCCTCTAGTGCTAAGGTGACCACGTGAGGTTTGGCCAGTGGTGCTGACCTTGGGTCCCACCTTTGACTAGGGATGTACTGGTTAGGGGTACAGCAGCTCTCCAGTGGGCTTTATCATGTATGATGCTGCCACTACCATCCATAAGTATATAAACTTCCTTTTCTGGCCACTCAGTTGGTTCCGAGGGGCTCTCCAGGTAGCCAGCGGGTCTGGGAGAGGGATGATCACCTCTGGTGCCATTGCATCTAGCTAGGTATTGAGGACAGGGGAAGCTATCTCCTCTTGTAGGTCCAGGTATTCCAGTGGGCCCAGATTTGGCCCTAACCTGTAAGTACTATTTCCATTTCAATAAGGAGGCCTCTGTGACTGTGCTGAACCTGTAGGATGCTGATTTCGTGACCCCAAGACATAATGGGCAGCTGGGTAAAGATTGGTCTCATAAAGCTGAGTAAAGTCTGGGCTCAGGGCCTGTGAGAGCTTCTACGCATCTCTAGAGGAACCCAATATGTGGCCAGCAGTTGCTGCTTTAATATTGTATAGTATGAAGCTGAAGAGTTTCTTGCACTGAAAGCTCATGAGCAATTTATGGCCATCATGGGTGGTCCAGAAACTTCAGGAGGGGGTGGCTAATGCCTGTACAGTGAAGGAGTCTTCAGAGGGCACTAATGGGATTGCCTGTTGCATTGCAATTTGGACAGATTTTAGAGACTTTTGTTGTAGGGAGCCCCATTCAAAGTGGGCTGATTTGTGAGTAACAACATAAATGGGATTTAGTAAAATTTGTAAGTGAGGAATATATTGCCTCTAAATTTGAAGAGATCCAGCAAGTGTTGGGCCTGCCTTAAATCAGTGGGTGCAAATAAGGTGAGGAGTTGATTCCTTTACCAAATAATGCTCAGAAATGTTATTGAAATTGTAGAGCCTTGAATCTTATGGGGAACAATGACTCAGCCCTAACTGAAAAAGTCTATGACAGATGTTTATATCTCCTGTGTGAATGTATCCTTTGAATCTCCTCAAAGGAGGATGTAGTCAGTGTGATGTCATACTTGTGTTCCTGGAGAAAATGCAATGCAGTTAAGATCTTGCCTGCAAAGAATGAGTGTGATGGCAGGGCTGTTGAAACACCCCATGGGGAGGCAAGTGAAAGTATATTGTGTTCCTTCAAAGGAGAAGGCATATTTCAGTTGAAAGCCTGTCAAAATGAGCAGTGAGGAGAACATGTTAGCCAAATCTATAACAGCATAATACTTTGCAGTTGCTGATTGAGTAGAGTCAGTAATATCAATGGTATTAGATATGGGAACCTTAATTGAGGGAATTATGGTATTAAGGTTAGGGTAAACCACTGTTAGGTATCATTTATTTCCATCAAGTTTGGGCACTGGACAAATTAGGTTATTAAAGAGGGAGACAGTAGAAACAATGACCCCTTCCTTCAGTAAGTCTTGCATAATGGCTTTTAATTCCTGTGGGTCGTGTTTTAAAATATATTGAGCTATCTTAACTGCTTTAACCAGGTTAAAGGGAGGTGTGGAGAAGGCCTGTGGGATCCCATTTTGTGAAACCAGCTATAAGTGCCAAAGACGTTGTTTAATTCAAACTTATTGCTTATTGAGTCGGGGTATCCATGCCCACTATGGGATATTTTAGGGAAATTAGTGCTATGACCTTGGGGAATTCAGGTAAGACAAATAATGCTAATGGTTAAGATGAGGCATTGCTGTTTGCCCTATATTTTAATGTCCCATAACTCCCCTAAGAACATAGGTAGGACCTTGTTTAAATTTTGTGGGACCCCAGGTATAATTGTAACTTGACCCCAGTATTGACTAAGGCTGTGAAGATTTGCCAGTTGTGGGGAGACCAATGAACCACTAGAGAGATATAAGGGAAAATTGTCCCTGGGTGGTGGCTTGTACCTCTGGGAGATGCTGAGTACCTAGTAGCAGGTTTGTGGCAGTTGCCACTGCCTAAAATCAGGATATTGGGTTGTGGGCCCTTGGGGTGTCAGGGGCATGAGAGTCATGAAGGTCTGGAGGCAACTTGCTATATATCTGGTGTGGCCTGGCGTTGGGTGCCTTGTAGCTTCTGCATAGTTTGCTGTAATAAAGCTTGTAACTCTTCAGGGGTTGTGCCCAAGATTAAATGATTGGGAGACCCAGATTTCAGAGTCTCCAATATTAGACCTTTTGATGAGGTTGTTGGTTTTGGGGAGGCTGATTGCCTGGAGGTCTTTTGTGAGGCAACAAATAACTCTAGGCCATCTAATGCTTTCTTAATGAGGCAGCCTGGCTAAAAGGTGGAAGCAAGTCTTTTCGATTCTTTGGGGATGAACTTCTTTAAAAAAAATTGTCTGGTACAGCATCAAAAGGCCCTGTTTTGGGGTAGTAAGCACTTCTGATTGATTGGGATGTTTCACAAAATAATAATAAATACATTGCATCATGTCAGTTTTCCCCAATAACTATTATTCTTCCTTCAAGTTTTTCCAACTATTGAAGGCATGAACATTTACAGTGGTGGCAGTGGGATGGGTTCATTTCCATGTTGTGAACACCCAGTAGATGAGAGGAAAGACAGGGAGATGAGCTCTAGAATGCTGTGGGAGGGTGCATATTATGGTCCCATTTCAATCTATCAAATGTGTTGCTCAATAAATTATTAATTTTGGGATCATGAGGTATGCCTGCCAACTAACAAATCTCAACAAATGTTAACGTTAATTCTGAACTGTGTTATAGAGGTGCAATAGCCACCTTGTTCCCTTTTCATCTTCCCACTGAATAAATTCTTATAGTCAGTTTTGAATTTCCAGTAGGGCAAATCACAGACCTCTGTTATAGTTTCTTTTTCCTCCACCTGAATAAAAGAGTTGTGAGTAGTTATAAGGAACACTTCAGGGGAGGTCTTGCCCTGTCCTACCTTTAAGTTTCTCCATTTGGGGAATTCCAGTCAGTGTTATAAGGGTCAGGAATTTCACGCCCCACATAACCTCACCTACAAATACCATCTGTTTTGTTGACTGTGGCGCCTGTGCTCCACGGTGGAGTTGGAATGGCCGCTGAGCATGCTGATAGGTGGTGGCACACAGAGTCTTCGGTGATCACTTTTTCAATTTTCCAGTAAATTTATAGTTTCCTCTGGCCCCTTTGGGGAACTGGGATGACACATACTGGTACATTTTCATTAGTATCTGTGCCTTACAGATTTCCCCTCTCCAGTGCTGAGGATCACGATATTTTTTGTGACAGAAGCAAAGCAGCAACAGCAGAGGAGTTTCAGCTGCACAGAGACCTGGTGAGCCGAGTGCCCTGTGGAGCTTGTACCTTAGCGTGCCACATAGTTAGTTGTTCTTTCTCATCTGAGCAACCACCAATGGCACAGTTGTATGTTTGTCCCTGAGTGTTCTCTAGAGAGTCATTCTCTGAGCCTAGAGTTGGTCAGGCTCAGCTTATGGTAAAATCAAGACACATGGTTCACTCTGAGATACAAAGATAGATCTGGGCCATGACACACCACCCAGGGTGACTTTAAGGAAGGCACCAATCCCATTTAGGGACTCCTGTACCTAACTGCCAATTATCAAAATTTTTGATTTCGGTCAGTTAGATCTATAACAGAGTCTCAGTAGGACTCAGCCCGTGCAGTACAAACTAGCTCAGCTCAGAGTGTAAGCTCGTCAGCGGGCAGCAGCACAGCTCAAAGCGCATATGGGCCAGCAGGCAGCAGCTCCAAATGCATACTTCCCAACAGGCAGCAGAGCTGGTTAGCAATCCAAAAATAAGAGCACAAACACCCCTAGGTGGTCGCGGTCATTGCCTAGACCATCATGCTTATGATGCCTGTTGTCTTGTGGTTGCCTTGGAGGTTGGGATCAATCCCTCACCCCAAATTTGCTTGGATGTCGAGACTGATGATGGCACACATGCACCAAGAAAGCATAAAAAAAAAATCATTTCTCATATATTGGGGCTCTCTGGAGAGAGCAGGTCATGCATCCAAGCCATTTTGAAATGGCTTGAGTGAAACAAGGGGATAGTGGCTTTGGTTTTTACTGTGGTTAGGAGGGCAGGGGCAGAGTGAGTATTCCCATGCATATCCAGGGTTTGTGTGGTTTGGAGTTCTCTGCTGATGCCCAAGGAGAGAGCACCAGGGCTTTCTTACCAGCTTGTCAAATGTGGGGCAAGAGGGAAAG
>NW_006798707.1:3805038-3811184 GCF_000442215.2 Lipotes vexillifer | reverse complement strand
TGAGCCTGTGCATCCGGAGCCTGTGCTCCGCAACGGGAGAGGCCACAACAGTGAGAGGCCGTGTAAGAGGCACACAAACAAAAAAAAAAAAAAAAAAAAAAAAAAAAAAAATGGAATCAGACTCTTTAATACACTGATACAAAATGTTTTACAAAATTCTGATTTTGGCTTAAAAACTCAAATTGTATCATGAGCAACAAGTTTTGTCAGGTGTTTTCTAAGAAGTGACAGTCTCACTTTGCTTTTGACAAAGTATCTGCTAAGTACACAAGTCTGAATAATCATAGTTTGTTAGTCATTCTTTCAAATAAAAGTGTTCCATGAAAAGAGTAGTTAATGTAGCCTGCAGCTCAATCACACAAGTGCTTTTACTCAAGACAGCCACAGAACTTGGGTATACAACAGAAGTGCTTTATGTTTACTTCCCATTTTCTTACACAGACTATTAAAGAGACATTTACTTAGGTATCAAGATTTAATGAAATTAAGCCTGTTTACTGCTTCATTAAGGAAATTGGTAGAGAAACCAATTTTCTCTTGACATGAGTGCATGGCTGTGAAGAACATCATGACTACTGGTACAGTTGGTGGCGTGGCCTTGGTTCATGCTAAGATGCCAGCAGTCTTACTTAATGTTGCCTCTGTACCATCAGTGAAAATGTCAACTCAGTGAAAAGAGCGAGTAATGTCTTAGTATTATTATGAAAGTAGTTTTGAACTCATAGCTCCCCAAAGTATCCCAGGTACCACCCTGCCCCCTTACAGATGTTTGCATCTCACAGCTTGAAAACTGCTGGACAAGGTCAAAATCAAGTGGCAAGGAAGTATACTTTTCCCTCCCTGAGGTCATAGTACGAGGCTGCTACTACAAGGGGGATGAAGAATGGGACCAATAATTCAACCTACCAGGATGGGTGTCTTATCAATCTCAGCTTGTGTTTAACTGAACTCACTCTCTTAATTTGCATTTTGTTCCAGGCTCTGTTTAGAGGAATCAATAATAAACAATGAATAAGATGTTCCCAGATGAGTAGAGGTTGGACACACTGCAATAAATGATCATAAAGCACTTATAAATAGGTCCTTTGATAGAAGTACATACTTTGTGCTAAGGTAGCACAGTAACTGAATCTTCACATTGGGTTCAGAAAAGATTTAACTAAGGATGTGATGTTTAGGCCAAGTCTTAAAGGATAGTAGAAGTAGTTCAGGTAGGGAAAGAAGGGTAGGAGCTTTCGACTGAGGAAATGACATGTGTAATGACAAGAAGGTGACAGAGTGAAATCTGCTGACACTTCTTCAAAACCAGCTCCAACTCTGGGCTTCTGTGACTGTCTCAGCGACCCCTTTATTAATCACCGCAGATTACAACTTGAGGCTTATTCTCATCTCTGCCTTCTCCTCTTTATCTGTTCGTTCATTGGTCCATTCATTCGTTTGTTCATTACTCATTCATCAAAAGCATATAAGCACCTGTTAGATATTTTTACAGAATTGCATCTTATCCAGGTTGGAGCTCAAAAGTCTGAAGTGGAGAAAGTAGGAAATTACTTGGAGTCCATAGTTAACCTCTGAAAATTCCTTAGATCACCCATCAAGAACAATATATATAATTTTATAAAGACACCAAGAGGGGGTTCATGTAAAAAAGGACCTTTACATATTAGACTTACAGAGCCCTTCTGTGAGATGCTTACACTACGAGAGGCACATGGTAGCTGAGTCCTAGTGAAGGAATCAGATTCATAGATTCTGGTTCATGCTCATTCTCTGAAACATGACCACTGAGAGGAGTAGCAGGCAGATGAACATGACATTTTTCATTGTTCCTCCCTCTTTCTCATGCATTCACATATACACTCCCATAGTTGAATTTATATAGATAAATGCATGTACAATGAGACTGCCTTCTATTTTGTCTCTGGTTATGTTGGCACTTACCATTTCTTTCCTGCCACCTCTGTCACCATTCTGCTCAGAGCTGCTGGTTTGCTGTTATGGTCCTGGATAGCTGGCCTCCTGCATGCTTCCATCCATTCTCTGCATTAGAGTCAAAGCCTATATGATACCCTATTGCCAGCTGAACACTCAGCACAGACAACTTTGTACCATGTAATTTTTAATCTCTCTGACTTCTTTTTTCTTTTTTTTTTTTTTTTGTGGTACGCGGGCCTCTCACTTTTGTGGCCTCTCCTGTTGCGGAGCACAGGCTCCGGACGCGCAGGCTCAGCGGCCACGGCCCACGGGCCCAGCTGCTCCGCGGCATGTGGGATCTTCCCAGACTGGGGCACGAACCCGTGTCCCCTGCATTGGCAGTCGGACTCTCAACCACTGCGCCACCAGGGAAGCCCTCTCTGACTTCTTTATTCATTGAGAATGTGAGGTCTTTGAGGGTAAAGATCATTTCTTTTACTCTCTGTATCCTCAGACTCTCTACTTAGTGGGACCTTCATGAATTCTGGTCCTTTTTGATGATGGTAAAGGTTACATTGAAGTATACATTGTGCTCATTGCATGCGAGTTGATGCCACTTGGGGTTTTTTTCCTCCTAGATCCACTCAGCTCCTCCCTCCCTCTGCCTTAAGGTAATCAATGAGCTGACAATGTTTACTCATTTGTGAGCTCTGCTTCTAGGAAACCTAAAGCTGTTAATCACTTATCTTTTGCAGATCTTTTTTCAGACCTGATTCTCTTAAAGTCCCTAAAGCAAATACAACCAGTTCTTAAGCATTTACAAGGTTGTTCTGCATAAGAGCAATCGCCCTGCTGAGTGAGTTCTTCTTTTTGCCTGGAGGGGCTGTGTGTCTAATGGAACACCACATACAACAGGGGGGCTCTTCCATGTGCCTCGTGCAGGTGTGTGAAAGAGCAGGGGACCCCCATCCACGCAACACTGCATAGAGTGGAAGTTTAATAAATGTTCCTTATTATTTGTGCCCAACTTCCTTCTAAGAAGAATTCAAGGTAGATTACAAAGAAAAATAAGTTAATCATAATAAATAAAAGAGGAAAGAAAAAAATGTAAGCTGAAAAAATGTTAGTGCAGAAATGTACACTGTGATTCTATACACTTGTAAGGGCAGGTCATTTATTTGCGCCTTGCTTTCTTGCAAGACCCTACAGTTGGAACTATCATAGGGTCACAGTGTCCTGAGGTTAAAACAATACAGTCAATTGAGAAGCACAATTGCTATTATTGAATCCAGAGAGAAACATCTCCCAAGGATTTCCATAAAGAGAATCCCTATAGTAAACAATGTCCTTGACAAAGTTCTTACAATAGATGCAGTAGTGGGTTTCTTAGGGCTATTTCTTATAATGTCTCCAAACATAGCCTTAGAAAGGGAGTAGGATATCTTGGAGAAAAGAGGCTTCCTTTGAGTCTGGGAGGGGAGAGGATAGTCCTGAACTAGACCAAGGCAGGGCTGGGCAGGGCTAGGCCAAGCAGGGCTCGCTGGGCAGGATTGAGCAGAACATGAACTGGTTTGAGCAGGGCTTAGCTGGGTAAGGCAGATTGGGCAGAACCACACAGTACTGAGCAGAGCGAAGCGTGGCTGTGCTGTGCTGAACAGGTGCGGGCAAGGACACGCAGGCTGGGCAGAAGTCAGGAGGACTGGACAGAACTGGGTAGGACTTCTAGGGCTGAGTGGACCAGGGCAGAGTTAGGCAAGGCTGGGCAGGACTGGACAAGACTGAGCAGGTCTGGGCAGAAGACAAAATATAGGAGGGCAGGATCTCAGACTCTGGAAGGAGTTGCTGAAGGAAGGAAAATGTCCTCTGTTCCCAGTAGTCCCTAGAAACTGCAACTGCAGAACTCATCCTCCCTGCAGCAGGGAGGCTGCTTGCCCTGTTTACACTGTGGCTTGTGAACCCTGAGGTCTCCCCTGAGGATACTGACTGGATTATCATGCTCTGAATGAATAGTATCATCATGGTTGGTGAAGACCATTTGGATCTAATATGTCCTCTTCCTGGAAGGCCCTTCTTCCCTGGAAAGCTCCTTGTCCTTCAAGACCCAATACAAATGGCACTTTGTCTGTGCCACATTCCTGATGCCTCAGCTCTATAATTTGCTGACCCTTACCTGCATCAACCTTGAAGCACCAATAATTTGTATCTGTGTCATTCTAGCGCTGGTTGAAATTCATCCTTTCCTTCCTGCTTGTTCATCATCATGAGTGAAAGTGATGTTACATGAATGATCTCTAATTTGGCACACCTAATATTAGTAACAAATGATTTGTAGTATGCTTCACAATTAATATGTCGGGACATCTCTATTTCAGGAAAGAAAGTGGGGCACGAGAGGATGGTCATGTCTCAGGCAAGTCCCTGGGACAGCCACCAAGTGTGGGTTCTTGGCTTCATGCAGGAAGGAATTCAAGAGTGAGCCATAGTAAAGTGAAAGGTTTATTCAGGGAGATACACACTCTATAGACAGAGTGTGGGCCATCTCAGAAGGCAAGAGGTCCCTGCGGACCGGGTTGTCAGTTTTTATAGGGGTGGTTAAGTTCATAGGCTAATGAGTGGGAGGATTATTCCAGCTATCTGGGGGAAGGGTCAGGGATTTCCAGGAATTGGGCCACCACCCACTTTTTGGCCTTTTATGATTGGCCTTGGAACTGTCATGGCACCTGTGGGTGTGTCATTTAGCTTGCTGATGTATTACATGAGCTGTACTGAGGCTCAAGATCTAGCAGAAATCGACTCATCTGCCATCTTGGACCTAGTTGGTTCTAACCAGTTTATGTCATGTCCTTAATGGCTATGTCATTCTTTTATTTATTTATTTATTTTTAAATGTTTATTTATCTATTTGGCTGCGTTGGGTCTTAGTTACAGCATGTGGGATCTTTTTGTTGGGTGCATAGGCTTCTCTCTAGTTGTGGCACGTGGGCTCTAGAGTGTGGGGGCTCAGTAGTTGCGACATGCGGGCTTAGCTGTCCCATGGCATGTGAGATCTTAGTTCCCCGACTAGGGATCGAAGCCGTGTTCCCTGCATTGGAAGGCAGATTCTTAACCACTGGACCACTAGGGAAGTCCCCATTCTTTTAAAGGTTGTGCCCTGCCTCCCTCCTGTCTCATCTTTACTGGGAGCCACTTTCATTGGCTAAGATAGATTTTACTGCAGGATCAGGAACTAGAGTTGGAAGGGTCATTTGGAGGTCTTATTAGGAAACTGAGGCCCAGAGAAGATAATTGACTTACTGGAAGTCCCTCAGAGAATTCAGGGGAGGACCTGAGCAAACTTCTTTTGACTCTTGGTCTGATGTTTTCTCCTACAAGACTTTTCAAAAACGTGACTTTATATCTCAGGGAGCTCTGGGTTAATGGCTCTGAAACCAAGATTCTCAAAATGTGGATCAGTAACTCCCAGGATGTGGGAATTTGTAGAAACCTTTCTGGAATGATACTTCCCACCCTGAACTTATGATCCCTTTCCCCCATAATCCTATAGCTTCTCCAGGGGCTTCTTCTCTTTTTAATGACGAGCCCCTGAAGTTGAGTGACAATCACAAATAAACACATCCAGATCAGTGGAAAGAGGATGGACCCTAGAGTCAGACAGACCTGGGTTTGGATCCCAGATTCATAACTTGAGTGAATCATTTACCATCCCTGAGTCTCAGTTTTCTAATCTGTAAACTGGAGAGAAGAGTATCTCATAGGATTGTCATGAGGAATACGAGGTAATAAATGTAAAATGCTTAGCACAAAGTAGGTGCTCAATAGACATATTTTTATCATTCTCCTTAAAAGAGTCCTCAGATGTAATTTAATAGAGTCTGTTCATGTCTGGGAGTCAGTTCAGAACAGCAGGCTGTTTAGGAGTACAGGCTCTGAAGTCAGACTCCAGCCCTAGTTCAGAGCTTTGTGTCACGTAATTACAGGCTATGCCAAGTTGCATAGGTGAGCCTCAGTTTTCTCATTGCCCCTGCTTTATAGAATCATTGTGAAGATTAAATGAAATACTGCATGCACATGGTTTAGCTGTGCAATGCTTAGTATCCATCAATGCCAGCCATTACCGGCAGTATTATTACCTTACTAAAACACTTTAGACAGATGACAGTGAAAATCTTCCAAAGGCTGGGGCTCCCTGCAGCAGACAGCAACTCCTCCATCTCTACCAACAGGCCTGCTGA
>NW_006798707.1:3797337-3804978 GCF_000442215.2 Lipotes vexillifer | reverse complement strand
ACCTTTTAGCCATTATGAAAATGCAGGGGGCCTCGTGGCAGGTGCCTCTCCCTCCGTATACATGGTGAGCTTCACTTGTGTAAAACCTTAGAAGCACATCTGAAAACTATGTACCAAGTTCAGGGGCCCTCTCCTGCCCCCTCTCCCAACTCAGGGCTTCCCTGATCCCCAGCCTCCTCTACTCTCCCAGGGCTGCTGTTGTAGCTCTGGATCCAGGACTTCTTAATCCACTGCCCCTCTCCCTGCTGCTTGGCTGTCCCTCATTAGCAGTGCAGATTTTCCCAGCCAGGACCTGCCTAATCCAGGGTTTGAAGCTTTACCCAGGTAAACATGTAATGAGTGCAGAACACAGTGGACTCCATCCTGAGGAGGTCAGGAGGATGGGGAAGCAGACCCTTGGGGCCGGGAACAGGAGCTGGAAGAACAGCTGCTGCTTGCATCTGCACTTGCTGCGCCCTACCTCCCCTCCTCTCAGTCTTAGCTGCCCCGGCAGGCTCGGTGGGGGCGTGCACTGGGCTGGCTTCCAGCACCTCAGAGCTGTGGCTCTCATCAGATCAGGTCATGTAACTCTGCTCCCCCCCACCCATGGCTGAGGCAGGGACACTCGGGGAGACCAGATCCATGATGTAACTGGGCAGCCACTGGCAAGCTGGACTGACAGGGCAGGAAGGGCCCCTCCAGGAGCAGCCTCCTTAGTCATCCCTGGGGGAAGGTCAGGGCACCAACAATGCACTTTCTCTCCCCTCAAGGTCCTGTGCCTGGCTGGCCCCCTGGGGGCTTGCACTGACTCCGAAGGATGATGAGGTCCCAAGACATAGAACTTGAAAGAGGGCGTCTCCAGGGGTCTATGAGACACAGTGAAATGAAACCACTGCTTTGGAAACCATTTTCATATATGTTATATATGTATCATGTCGAGTTCCATAGTATGCCTGTGAGGTGGTCAGGGCACATTTATATCCCCAGTTTATAGATGGGGGAACTGAGGCCTAGACAAGATGAGTAAAGGGCCTGATGTTGCTAAGTGAATCAGGCAGGGCCAAGACTATAATTAGAATTTAGGTCTTCTGACTGTAGTCCATACTCTTCCTAAGGGAGTCAGCTGCTCCAGGCAACTTCACCAGAGGTCTCATCTGCTCCTAGGGAAGGTACTCAGAGAGACCCTAAAAGGTGGCTAGGCCAGGATGTCAGCGCCTGATATGAGTGCTGGGAAGGCTAGTAGGGGAGCAAAAAGAGCTCTGATCCCACTCAGCCAGGCAGCTTGGGTAATCAGTTACTCCACAGAGCCTGTTTCATCCTCTGAAGAATTGGTACAAAAAGAACTGTTTTCCAGATATCCTGGGAGTCTTGTGAGACTAAAATTAAATGAGATGAATGTGAAAGTGTTTTGTAAATTGTAAACAGTCATAAAAATGTATATCATAGTTAATGCAGAGTCAAGGAACCAGGTTGGCAGAACTTACAGAGGAAAAACAAGGTAAGAAGAAAGGAGAATGTTAAAATAGGGCTGGTTTTCTTTTCTTGTCTCCTTCCATCTTCTACCTTTAGGCTGTCTACTCTTTAAGGGAGGTACTGACATATTTTATTTGATACAGAAATTCCAAGACTAGCTTGAAGATGAAAATGACTTTATGAGATAAAACGCCAACATATATTCATAACTTTCCTTGAACTTCAGATTTTAAGCATGTTATTATATTGATAATTTTAATACCACTCTCTCTACTCCCAAGAATACAAATTATGTATTTATCTGTTTGACCCTATGCATTAAAATAAAAACAATTCAATGTGGAAGTGCTAATATAATTTGCACACAGATACCACTTAAAAATCATGCCTTAAAAATGTCACACTTACCTTGAACAAGTTTTAGTGGGGATACATTACAAAGCAGAGGGAATAAATGCATCATATCAAAAGTTGTAAAATATAGAATCCTTAATCAACTGCAAGGGCAAGTTTAGACTCCAATAAAAGAAAGTAATTATGTGGGTGAATACTTATTTTATTTTTTGACATCTTTATTGGAGTATAATTGCTTTACAATGGTGTGTTAGTTTCTGCTGTATCACAAAGTGAATCAGCTATACATATACAAATATCCCCATATCCTCTCCCTCTTGTGTCTCCCTCCCACTCTCCCTATCCTACCGCTCTAGGTGGTCACAAAGCACCAAGCTGATCTCCCTGTGCTATGTAGCTGCTTCCCACTAGCTATCTATTTTACATTTGGCAGTGTATATTTGTCAGTACTACTCTCTCACTTCATCCCAGTTTACCCTCCCCGCCCGCTATGTCCTAAAGTCCATTCTCTACATCTGCGTCTTTATGCCTGTCCTTCCCCTAGGTTCTTCAGAACCTTTCTTTTTTTTTTTTTTTTTTTTTTTTTTTTTTTTTTTTTTTTTTTAGATTCCGTACATCTGTGTTAGCATATGGTATTTGTTTTTCTCTTTCTGACTTACTTCACTCTGTATGACAGACTCTAGGTCCATCCACCTCGCTACAAATAACTCAATTTTGTTTCTTTATATGGCCGAGTAGTATTCCATTGTATATATGTGCCACATCTTCTTTATCCATTCATCTGTCAGTGGGCACTTAGGTTGCATCTGTGTCCTGGCTATTATAAATGGTGCTGCAGTGAACATTGTGGTACATGACTCTTTTTGAATTATGGTTTTCTTAGGGTATATGACCAGTAGTGGGATTGCTGGGTTGTAGGGTAGTTCTATTTTTAGTTTTCTAAGGAACCTCCATACTGTTCTCCATAGTGGCTGCATCAGTTTACATTCCCACCAACAGTGCAAGAGGATTCCCTTTTCTCCACACCCTCTCCAGCATTTATTGTTTGTAGACTTTCTGATGATGCCCATTCTGACTGGCGTCAGGTGATAACCTCATTGTAGTTTTGATTCACATTTCTCTAATGATTAGTGATGTTGAGCATCCTTTCAGGTCTTTGTTGGCAATCTGTATATCTTCTTTGGAGAAATGTCTGTTTAGGTCTTCTGCCCATTGTTGAATTGGGTTGTTTGTTCTTTTAATATTGAGCTGCATGAGCTGCTTGTATATTTAGTAGATTAATCCTTTGTCAGTTGCTTTGTTGGCAAATATTTTCTCCCATTCTGAGGGTTTGCTTTTCATCTTGTTTATGGTTTCCTTTGCTGTGCAAAAGCTTTTAAGTGTCGTTAGGTCCCATTTGTTTATTTTTGTTTTTATTTCCCTTCCTCTAGGAGGTGTGTCAAAAAGGATCTTCCTGTGATTTATGTCATAGAGTGTTCTGCCTGTGTTTTCCTCTAAGAGTTTTAGTTTGGCCTTACATTTAGGTCTTTAATCCATTTTGAGTTTATTTTTGTGTATGGTGTTAGGCAGTGTTCTAATTTCATTCTTTTACACATAGCTGTCCAGTTTTCCCAGCACCACTTATTGACGAGGCTGTCTTCTCTCCATTGTATATTCTTGCCTTCTTTACCAAAGATAAGGTGATCATAGATGTGTGGGTTTATCTCTGGGCTTTCTATCCTGTTCCATTGATCTATATTTCTGTTTGTGCCAGTACCATACTGTCTTGATTACTGTAGTTTTGTAGTATAGTCTGAAGTCAGGGAACCTGATTCCTGTAGATCCATTTTTCTTCACAAGTTTGCTTGGGCTATTCGGGGTCTTTTGTGTTTCCATATAAATTGTGCAATTTTTTGTTCTAGTTCTGTGAAAAATGCAGTTGGTAGTTTGACAGGGATTTCATTGAATCTGTAGCTGGCTTTGGGTAGTATAGTCATTTTCGCAATGTTGATTCTTCCAGTTCAAGAACATGGTATATCTCTCCATCTGTTTGTATCATCTTTAATTTCTTTCATCATTGTCTTATACTTTTCTGCATACAGGTTTTTTGTCTCCTTAGGTAGGTTTATTCCTAGGCATTTTATTCTTTTTGTTGCAGTGGTAAATGGGAGTGTTTCCTTAATTATATTTCAGATTTTTCATCATTAGTGTATAGGAATGCAAGAGATTTCTGTGCATAAATTTTGTATCTTGCTACTTTACCAAATTCATTGATTAGCTCTAGTAGCTTTCTGGTAGCATCTTTAGGTTTCTCTATGTATAGTATCATGTCATCTGCAAACAGTGACAGTTTTACTTCTTTTCCGATTTGGATTCCTTTTATTTCTTTTTCTTCTCTGATTGCTGTGGCTGAAACTTCCAAAACTATGTTGAATAATAGTGGTGATGGTGGGCAATCTTGTCTTGTTTCTGATCTTAGTGGAAATGGTTTCAGTTTTTCACCATTGAGAATGATGTTGGCTGTGGGTTTGTCATATACGGCCTTTATTATGTTGAGATAAGTTCCCTCTATGCCTACTTTCTGGAGGGTTTTTATCATAAATTGGTGTTGAATTTTGTCAAAAGCTTTTTCTGCATCTGTTGAGATGATCAAACGGTTTTTATTCTTCAATTTGGTAATACGGTGTATCACATTGATCTCTGTATATTGAATAATCCTTGCATTCCTGGGATAAACCCCACTTGATCATGGTGTATGATCCTTTTAATGTGCTTTTGGATTCTGTTTGCTAGTACTTTGTTGGGGATTTTTGCATCTATGTTCATCAGTGATATTGGCCTGTAGTTTTCTTTCTCTGTGATATCTTTGTCTGGTTTTGGTATCAGGGTGATGGTGGCCTCGTAGAATGAGTTTGGGAGTGTTCCTCCCTCTGCTATATTTTGGAAGAGTTTGAGAAGAATAGGTGTTAACTCTTCTCTAAATGTTTGATAGAATTCTCCTGTGAAGCCATCTGGTCCGGGGCCTTTGTTTGTTCAAAGAATTTGAATCACAGTTAGTTTCAGTTTCAGTGCTTGTGATTGGTCTGTTCATATTTTCTATTTCTTCCTGGTTCAGTCTCGGAATGTTGTGCTTTTCTAAGAATTTTTCCATTTCTTCCAGGTTGTCCATTTTATTGGCGTATAGTTGCTTGTAGTAATCTCTCACGATCCTTTGTATTTCTGCAGTGTCAGTTGTTACTTCTCCTTTTTCATTTCTAATTCTATTGATTTGAGTCTTCTACCTTTTTTTTCTTGATGAGTGTGGCTAATGGTTTATCAATTTTGTTTATCTTCTCACAGAACCAGCTTTAAGTTTTATTTATCTTTGCTATCATTTCCTTCATTTCTTTTTCATTTCTTTTTCATGTATTTCTGACCTGATCTTTATGATGTCTTTCCTCTGCCAGCTTTGGGGTTTTTTTGTTCTTCTTTCTCTAATTGCTTTAGGTGTAAGGTTAGGTTCTTTATTTGAGAGTTTTCTTGTTTCTTGAGGTAGCATTGTATTGCTATAAACTTCCCTCAAAGAACTGCTTCTGCTGCATCCCATTGGGTCATTGTGTTTTCATTGTCATTTGTTTCTAGTTATTTTTTGATTTCCTCTTTGATTTCTTCAGTGATCTCTTGGTTATTTAGTAGTATATTGTTTAGCCTCCATGTGTTTGTATTTTTTACAGTTTTTTTCCTGTAATTGGTTTCTACTCTTATAGCATTGTGGTCGGAAAAGATACTTGATATGACTTCAATTTTCTTAAATTTACCAGGGCTTGGGCTTCCCTGGTGGTGCAGTGGTTGGGAGTCTGCCTGCCGATGCAGGGGACACCGGTTTGTGCCCCGGTCCGGGAAGATCCCACATGCCGTGGAGCGGCTGGGCCCATGAGGCATGGCCACTGAGCCTGCGCGTTCGGAGCCTGTGCTCCGCAATGGGAGAGGCCACAACAGTGAGAGGCCCGCATACTGCAAAAACAAAAAACAAAAAACAACAAAAAAAGATTTTTTAAAAAGACAAACCTTTAGCTATACTGACATAAAATAAGAGAGAAAACACAAAGTGCCCAATATTAGGAATGAAAAAGGGACATCGCTAGAAATGCTACAAGAATTAATGTAATTATAAGAGAATATTATAAATCACTTTATGCTAACAAATTCAACAATTTCTATAAAATGAGCAAATTCCTAGACAGACACAAAATATCAAAACTGACTCAAGAATAAGTAGAAAATTTGAATAGGCATACAATGAGTAAAAAATTATGATTAGTAATTAAAAATCATCCCACAAAGAAAAGCCCAGGCCTAGTTGAATGAATTCATATATATGAATCAAATATATGCCAATCTTACACAAACATTTTCAGAAAATAGACAAAAGAGCTCTTCTCAACTCATTCTTTGGGGCCAGTATTATCTTGACACCAAAGCCAGACAATGATATCACAGGGAAAGAAAACTACAGAGCATTAGTCTTCATGAAAATAAATGCAAAAATTCTTAAACTAAATCCAGCAACATAGAAAGGATTATGCTCAGTGACCACATGGGATTTATTTCAGGAATCCAAATGGATCAGAGACTTGAATATGAAAAACAAAACCACACAAGTGCTAGAATAAAACATGGGCAAAATCTGCTATGACTTGTGTATATTGTTATTAATTCTGCTTTGAACTTTGACTGTAAAATCCAGATTTAATAACAGAAAAGATAAATTTGACTACATCGAAATTAGAAGAAACTTTTCAATGATAAAAAAAATTCATGTAACTTGACTCATAATAAGAGAAATTAAAATTAAGATTATACTGAGATACCATTTTTTATCCTTCAGAATTAGGACTGGAAAACAGGAAATCTCATTCATTGCTTGTAGGAATGTGAAATGGTACAACTCCTATAGAGGGAATTTGATAACATCTAACAAAATTACATATATATTTACCTTTGATCCAGATATCCCTTGAAATATACCTCTGACAATAAAGAATACATATCTTCTGGGGTATTCATTACGCCTCCCTTTACTTCCTGTTCCTTCACCTCTCAATTTCTGTGAGCTGAATCATACATTGCTAAAGTTGAGAGTATCTACATGATGTTTTGGAATTATAATTAAGTTTTCTTTGCCTTAACTCTAAGTTGATTCCAAAAGTGGAAGCCAACACAAAGCTTTGAGGTTACTTATGAGGAGGTGCTGACTGTTCATTGCAGAGCCAAGTACAATACTATGCTCCAGTTACCAATCTTTCTCTATAGTTGCAATATCTTTCCTCTTGTACATCTTAAGGGGAAAATCCCCAAATGGATTTCTTTATTACATTCCACCACTTGCTCCAAATCATGTCGTATTTAAGCTGATTTCATATTTGGATTTTGCCTTTCTTGTGCTTGCCCCTCCTCAACCCCTATCCTAAAGTTATGAATTGTACATTTTTCTTGTTAAGGGAAGACTTTTCTCCCTATTCCTTTTACCACTCAGTCTGTCTGTTGTTCAAAATCCAGTTCATTTCTTCTTTAAGTACAGTGATCTCCTATTCTTTGTCAAGCCAGCTGCTTCATATTTGGACCATAATTTTCCTGAGAGCTTTTCATTTTTCTTGGAGTATCATTTTTATCTTTCTTTGTATATCTAACACTCAATACACAGCAAATGTGCCCCCCCTCAAATGTTTGTTAAATGGATTCATGCATCCATGTGCTGAGGGGAATACATAATAGCTAGAAGGAAATTCCCATATGTATTTATTAAAATCTTTCTTTCCGGGGCCTCCCTGGTGGCGCAGCGGTTGGGAGTCCGCCTGCCGATGCAGGGGATACGGG
>NW_006798707.1:3786518-3797122 GCF_000442215.2 Lipotes vexillifer | reverse complement strand
CAAAAAAAAAAAAAAAAAAAAATCTTTCTTTCCACTGCTCTCTCCTTTTCTTGTCCTTCCATCTTTTCATTCACTGATTCAGCAAACATTTGGTGAATAACTCTTCTTAAGGGGTTCTAAATCAAATAGGAAAAGGGAGTTATAAAGTAATAATTACAATACAATAAATGTTGTGTTCTGATAGTTTTCTGAATGTAAAACTGACATATAAACAAGTCTTCACCAAAGGGGATTAAGCTCCTACTACGTGTCTGCCCTCTGCATAGATTAACTCAGTTGATTCTCACAGTAGGGTTTTCATGTCTGTGTAATACATCTTTTGTTCATCTTATAGGTGAGAAACAGGATCAGGGAGATTTGGGCTGTGCCTGGGTTCCACAACCAGCAAGTGACTGAGACACTGCTTCATCCAGTTCTTCCGACTTTAAAGCCTTCTGCTCTCTGAAGTGTCGGGTGCCAGCCACAGGTAACTGTCTCCCAGAACTTAACCCTGCTCAGACATAAGACTGGCAGACAGAAAACACAGAGTTGGATTTAAGAGGATTGTTCTGACTATAACTAATACCCTGGGGGCCTTTAGGGGAAAACAAGCCCAGTGTTTATTGGCCTCACACAACTCTTTTAGTCTCAGCACCTAGCTTCTGTTCTAAGGAGTCCTGGTTTCCCCATCTTGCAGCTGGTCCTTAAACCCACATGGCCAGGCCCCAGCTGCTGGGCCCAAAGGGAGGTGCAAACACAAGCTCCAACCTGCAGCTTCCCTCACTGCTCTGGACATGGGCTTTGCATCAGCTCTGCCTGCAGGGCTTTGTTTAATTATTGTAAACCTGCTGACTTTGTGTTTTGCGGGTTTTTTTTTTTTTTTTTAAAGTACTGGATACTTAAGTTTAGTAAGGGATCTAGAGGAAGGAGTACAACATTTATCCATCATTGGCCATGTTACCAAAAGCAGTTGGTAATTTCCAGGCCAAGATTGTGCTGGAGCCAGCAGTCAGGAGCTCAGCTTGGAGTCCAGGGGTGCTGGGAGCCCTGAGGGACTGCAGAGCCACCTGTTGTACATCAGCAAGCATCCAGACATCCAGGCATAAGGCAGGGGCCTAGTAATGGTGGGGAGGGAGACACAGGCCCCAAGAGCCAGTCTAAGGGGCCCTGCAAAAATGCCAGCTTTGCAGAGTGTGGCAGAGAGAGAGGACACAAACACGGTACATTGCCCTTGAGCACCATGTGCTTTTCTTGCTGTGCCATCAAGTACCTCTTGAGGGGGGATGCTGCTGGGAGGCACAACTGCCCATGCTCTTCCTGACAATTTGCCCTCAGGGTTCATGTAACCCTTTTGAGTATATTCAACCCCCAACTTCACCTCTTATAAAAGCTCCCAGTGAATAATGGGTCAGTATATCTCAGGTTGGAAAAGAGAAGCTCACACTGCTCCAGAGAGGGCAGAAATGTATGTAGAGGTAAGGAGCATGCACTTGAAAATCAGAATAAGCACTTTCCAGTTTCACCTGAGTCACTTCTTATCTTCCTAAACTGGGCAAGGAACTTAGTTTCTCTAAGCCCATAAGATCTATACAGTGGGGCGAATGCTACCTACCCAGTAGTTCGGTGTAAAGAATTAATGAGATAACATTTAAAAGGCCTAAGATACAGTGCAAACGCTTGCTGAATCGTGGCTGTTATATTAGTAAAGGACTCTTAGTCTTACCCCATGAATAGGCTCAAGGGATTCCTCCATCTTCAGTGGACCCTAGACTGAGGATCCATGCATGTTAGGTCCTCTACATGAACCCACACCTTCTTTCTCTTTCTGGGTTTGTCTGGGTCTTACTGATCCTAAAGTACTCAGATTAAGCATTTTTCCTTGCCTGGAAGTTTCCCTGACCCCCACCAGGCAGTAAACTCCAGGAAGGCAGGGAGTGTATTTTCTTTTTGTATTGCAGCATCACTTATAGTGTGTGGCGTAGAAAGATCCAATATGAGCAGAACTGAATTCAGGGTCCAAGTTTGTGCCTTTCTAAGGCCAGAGTCAGGTGCCTGCTGTGGAGGAGGTAAGGTCAATAGCGTGGACTGTGCCTTTAACAGAACAGGATCCAAAGCAGAGCGAACTCTTATTCCTGCATGCCTTGTCTGAGCTGGGAATACCTGTGGGCACTTTAGGCAGATGTAAGCCATTAAAGGGAGAAGAAAAAAATGAAAGGAGAGAAAAATAAGAGGAGAAACAGGAAAAGTAAATATAGATTTGTAATGGGTCCATTATAGATCTTTTCTGATTGAGCAAAAAAATCATTGCGTGATTGCACATGAAAATGGAAGAAGAGAAAGAGATGAAGAGTATTAGGGAAAGGACAACCAAACAATGACTCTGTGAAAAGACTTGGCTCTGTGTCATGCAGTAAATAAGCTCCAGTGAGATTTCAACAGCAGGAGGAGGAGAGTATGGGGGCCACAGAGCTCCAGCTCTGGGGTCAGATTGTCTGGTTGTGGGATCCCAGTTCCACCAAATAGCCACTCAGCTAGCTCTTTTAAAACCTGGTTTTCTGAGTCATACAATGTGGATAATAATAATATCTTCTTGTTGTTGTAAGGATTAAATGAGATGATCAGTGTAAAAGCAGTTGTCAGACTGCTTGGTACATAGTAAGTGCTCAGTAAATTATATAAATTATATAAATGTTGATGATTTTTTCTGACTGTCGCAGGCCTGACTCCAAAGCCTCAGAGAGTTGGGGGAAAGTGGGATGAAGAGGAATCTTTGTATATAGGGTAATATGGCCTAGAACAGATCTTCTCTTATCCCAGTTATGTTCATTGAGATGCCCAAAACATTTTTTACTATGGCTCTAAAGGAATTAGTCATTTGGAGAGATGAAGATAAAAACAACAGTGGAAAGAATGATCGTGGAGTCAGAACACCTGAGTTCTGGTCTAAGTCTCACCACTGCTCAGTTTCATGACCTTGGGCAAGTTCTATAAGCTCTCTGGGTCTCTGCTCACTCCTCTGCAAATAAAAGAATTAGTTTATAAGGTCTTTTTTTTTTTTTTTTTTTTACAGCAATCATTGATTCTAATATCCAGCCAAACGGAATTCAAACATTTTTTCCTTCTTGTCTACATTTGCTTGTTACCCTACCCATTTGGCTAGGGGCTGCAAATTGATTAATAGGCAAAGCAAATCTCACCAGACAGGCTCTTTGTAAAGGGAATTGATGCTGAATAAGTACAAGTTATATCTAGCACTATATGTTTAAGTACTTAAGTTTAAGAACCCAAAGATTTCTGGGGCAGAGGGGAGGGGAGGGAGTGGGCATGAGAAATACAGAGCTTCCTTAGAATGCAGAGCATGATCAGGCATGGGTGTGCATCGGCCCCCTTCTAAAATACAAGCAGTGAGTGAATATGGCAGGGGTTTCCATCTCAGGGAAGAGAGAACCAAGAGCAAACCACAATGATTGATTATACATAACCAAAGGGTTGTCTGATGGTGAACAGGGGTGAGCTGTCTGATGGAAGAGGACATAGCCTCCCATGACACTCCAGGGGAGAATGATGGCCAACAGGGCAGATTGCAGATTTCAGTGTAATGTAAGAAAACCCTTCCATTTCATTTAAAGCAGGATCTGGAAAACTTTTTCACTAAAGGGACAGATAGTAGATATTCTAGACTTTATAGGCCATACAGTCTTTGTCATATTTACTCAACTCTGCCACTGTAGTATGAAAGTAGCCATAAGCAATACATAATAAGCATGGCTGTGTGACAATAAAATACTATTTACAAAAGCAGGTGGCCGGCCAGGTGTGGGCCGTAGTTTGCTGACCCTGTCATTAGAGGAACCCTCCCCCACAACTTCACAGGGTGGACAGTGTTCCAGTGGAGGTCAAAAGACCCTCTTAATAGTGCCGAAGTGTATATCCCTGCCTTGGGTACGTGTTCTGATTAGCTGGCCTGCAGGGTGCCTTTAAACAATAAATCCCATGCTTCTTAGAGGGTGGACATAGGGTGAGACTATGGGGTCCTGAGCGTCTGAGAGGGGGCAGAAAATCTTGGAAGGAGAAGCTGGGGCTGATAAGACAAACTCCACAATTAACCTGCTGCTGCTGCTGTCTAGTTTGACGCTTTTCAATTTTGATTTTTTTCTCTTTGAAGGAACAAATTTGGGCAGATTTGAAGGGGATCTTGTAGAGATGGTCAATTCCTAATATAGCAGATGGGAAAATTTTTTTTTTTCTTTTGATATTTTGGTTCCCTTCACCCCATTTGCCTGACATACACACACACACACACACACGCACACGCACACACATACACGCGCACACACACACACACACACACACACACACACATGCTTCACCACTCACGAGTTGTGTTTACATTTTCATGCAGACCAGCTGGATATAGAATAGGCATCTAAGAACCCCAAAGGAGCACAGCCTGAGCAGAAAGCTGTCGTTCTACTTCACCCCATGGCCTCCTTTTCATACTTTGCTCCCTCACAATACCATGCCCTTCATTGATTTCCTTCCTAATCTGTTCAGTCTTCCTTAAAAATATATCAGGACTTGGAAGCAGAAGGAGGGCTTTGGAGTTGCCAGAGGGACCATTAAGTGTACATACACCAGGCTGCTATTATCTGACTCCAGGCCACCAGGCTCTGCTGCATGTGAAATGTTAAGACACTGGGCTCCTCCAGGGACTGCCAACAGCTCACTGTGGATCGTGTAACAAGCCACTGATAAGTCTAATCTTTGTAAAGCCCAGCTCAGGTGGAGCCACGCAGGATTCTAGTGCTTTACCTGGCCATTCCCTTCAACCAGGAGCTGGCTAGGCATCCTTACAGACTTGCAGTGAATTATCTTTCAGTTTTGTGGTGTAGCTGACTGCAGATTTCTAAGACCTGGCCTGCTGGACACTGGCATTTCTGTTATTTTAGCATCTTCAGTATTTCAGAGTAGAAATATGATGGGAGTTGGGGGTCACACCATTTGGGTTCAAGTTCTGGCTCCATCATTTAGTAGATATGGGGCCTTGGGCAAGTCTCAGCCTTGTGAGATTTAGGTTCACTATTTTTGAAATGGAAATTTAAAAGTTAAATAAAACAAAGCTGTGCTAAGTCCAGTGGATTCTCTCTATTCGTGGTAGTTATGTTCTGTAAAGGCGATGAGAACTCTGAATTAGTGAATACTGAATCAGTGCTCCTAGGGGGAAATGCAGAGTTAGGTTCCTGTGAGCCTCTGTCACAAAAGTTTAATTAATCTATCAGTACATAACGCTGTTTTATGTGTGTTTCTATTTAAAAACATTTAATATCTATCACTGATTCATTAACATTAAACACACAGCCAACAGCACTGTGTCTCACGTCGGAGTGCAGCCTGTCTAACACACGCATTTTCTCCGCCTTCTTGCTTTGCAGCACTCCAGCAGCGCAGTTGCGGACTACCATAAACAGTGTAATCACTAATACACAGCACAAAATGTGAAAAACATGGCACTAAATAGACGGCAGAAAGGGCCCTGGTTTATAGTATGAAAACTGAGACCAAAAGAATACCACCTTGTTTCACCTCATTGGGAATGTGTACAAAATTGTTTGCTGCTCTGCACATGTCTGTGAGTGACATAGAAAGCACTGCAAGTATTGATTTGGGTGTTACAAATAAGTTTTAGTGAGTAGGAGAATTTGCAAATATCAAATGTATGAATAATGATGACCGACTGTGCTTGAGACTCAGTCATGAGGATCTATTGTGATAAAGTCCAAAGGACCTCATCTAGTATGCAAAGCCCTCCAAGTTCTAACTTCTGCCTGCTTTTCCAACCCTTTCTGTGGTTGCTGTGTGACACACACCCCATTCTCCAGTCATCCTTGCTGTTCTTTGGTCAAGGAGTGCTGTTTCTTACTTCTGTGCCCTTGTACACACTATTTTCTGCCTCAAGTGCCCTCTTTATCTCCACAAAGCTATTATTCTACTCAGGGAATGCTAATAGGTAGAAAGTGTGGTCTTTCACACATTCTATATAGTTGCCTCAGAATAAAAGGATTTGATTTTTAAGATTTATTTTTTAAGTCGCATGTAAGTCATGCAACAAACGTGAAAATTTCCTTTCATTAAGGACCAGAATTCTTCTGATTCTCCTAATCGTCAGCTCTTACAGAAACTCATTCCTGGTGAATGCTCTCAGTATCCAGGGTTGGGAGGAAATTCCTGCTTCATTTTTCCAGGCTTTTGTACTCAAGATCTGTGAAACTCTTACTGTCAGCCTGTGGTTTCCACGCTTGACCTAAGTTTTCATTACATGAGACCCTTTGGAATGGTAAGGTTGGATCACCCATAATCAAAATAACATCAGAAACCAAAGTCATCCCTTCATATCTCAGAATAATAGTCCATCCCTCAGTCCTGGTCACTCCGGGTCAGAGCTGGACGTTCTAGAGATGTGGAACCAGTAACACAGCGAGTCCCATGAGTCTGGATCCCAGGTAATTGTTTCTGACAGCTTGGCTAGATGTCCCTGCCAGCTGGGTTTGGGCTCCCATCTGTTCTTCTTACCCTTTGGACAGGTCTGCTCCGTTCTTGCCTTGTTTCATGCCTGCCTCTATCTGTTCCTGGGGCTTGTTTCCATGTATGTTTCATTTTCACTGCAGCCAGCTAATTTCCAGTGGCTCCTGGCTTCTCCCACCTGCATGAGCTGCCTTCCTGCCACCCTTCCTGCCAAGGCTCTGACTGTGCCACCTGACTGCAAGAAGAGGTGGCACCAGGTAGTGAAAGAACACTGAGTTGAGAGTTAAGTAGATGTGGGTTCTGGCTCTGTTCCCACCTCTTGTTATCTGGGTATTGTTCAAATCCTTTATTTTTCTTTATCCCAGTTTCCCCATCTATAAAATGAAAGGATTGACTAGATTGCTGAGGGCTTTTCCAGCATTCACATTGTGTGATGCTATGAGTTTTTGGAAGGGTGATGGATGGGATGGACCTGAGTTGTCCACAGGTGGCTAAACTACCTTTGACTAGCTCCAGGGCTAATGAAAAATCTGCTCCATGACTGTTTGGTTGAAAAGGTCCAGCCTCCTTTTCTGCATTTCCCAGGCTTGATGGTGACAACACCTGTGTGAGTGCTGTTGACAAAAATAAAAACTGGGCAAAAGTAATAACAATATGGAGGGTACATTATTTGGTTTTCAAAGTAGCCTCACATTCATTCATTACTTATCTTCTGGAAGAGAAAAACCTCTCAGGGTATCAGTAAAAGTCTTATTTCTCACTTTTCTGATGCTGTTTGGTGGCTTAGAGATTGGCTCAAAAAGGAAACACAAGCAGCAAATGCTCATGAATCAAAGCAAGAGAATGTTCACTAATTGGGGGCATTTATAATTTAAAATAAATGCGACATGTTGATGACGATGAGGGTGGTGCTGTTGGTGGTGGTGGTGGTGGTGATGATGATGATAATGATAACAATAGCCAGCACATACAGAGCATATAATGTGCTGGGGCCTGTGCTAGGTCTGAATACATACTATCTTGTTTAATCCTCAGAGTCACATTGTATTATTGTATTATCCAAGGTCACACTAATATTGTATAAACAGCAAACCCAGATCTGCTTAGGGGACAGCCGTAATGTTAGTAATAATAGTCTTTTACATTTACTCTCAGTTTATAAGCCATTTCTCATAGATGATACATTTTCTGTTTTGACTTTGACAACAACTCTAAGACATGGAAAAGATGGATGTATCTCATGTTATGGATAAGCTTGTAAGCTGAGATTCGCAAAGGTCTTAACTCCTAAGAGACCAGGCCAACAAACTCCTAAGAAAGAAATGATGAAGATCACTTCTGGGCCTGCATTGGTGATTCAAGAAGGACAATTCCATCGTTGTGATTTATACAACAACAAAGAAAGTAAAGCGTTTACTCTTATGTAGCAAAAGCATTTGCTTAATTGCATGCCCTTTGGCTGTGTTGAAACCTGATTTGGAAATATCTGAGACCATGAAAAGTTCTTACAATTCTTTAAAAAGAAAGCAGTTCCCCTTCTCCTCCATGAGCTTGGGCTTATTGCTTTTTCTTTGTTTTTTGTTTTTGTTTTTATTATTGATTTTTGTCCTGGTGGCACTCTGGCCCTGCCTGCCCAAAGCTCATTCCTTGGGTCAGTGGAGGGGGTGGTTACAGTATCATTGCAGCTACTGCTGCTCTCTGCCCCTCAGTGATGGCTGCTTTTTCTGCTGAGTTTTTCTTTGAAATCATTGAACTTTGAATTTTTATGCCTGCTTAATTTCCAGTCTGTGTTGCCTTGGCTGCGGCCAACCCTTTAACCCAGGTGCTGTGCAGAGTGGGGTGATGGGCAGTGGAGTGGAGTTGAGGCTAGGGCCCTTCTCCTTCCCACGCTGCTTTCATTCTCCTCAAGGTCAGCCAGAGGGCTCAGACAAGAATAAAAGATGATCTCAGTGTCCTTACTTCCAGTTTCTACATTCAAGAACTTTATGAACTCGTTCTTTTCATCTTTCTTCACATTTCTGCCTTGTTTCAGCTTGCTACCATGTGCTTTTCTGAGTAACTTTCTTCTTATTTCATCTTCTGAGTCATTCATAAGGTTACTAATCATTTAGAAGGATGGGAGCTTTCCCTACCTGGAGAATGCTTCTTCCTGAACTCATGGTTTCCCTACCTGGAGAATGCTTTTTCCTGAACTCATGGAAAGTCTCTTTGATTTGCCCAAGAAGCAAGAAAATAAAATCTAGACTAAGTGGGAAAATATTCTGTGTGAATAACATATTTATAAGCTCTGGGTGTTATATCAAAATCCCCACATTGTGGAGAAGCTTGCTGCCTGCTCCCATTGGCAGAGTATGTAGTTGCCTATATAGTGTGTTTTAAAGTTTGCTAGAAAAGGCTTCCTGCCTCTAAGTATGTTGGCTTGCACTCTGCCATTACAGATATATAACTTACTGTTAAATAATTTTGCCTTCTATGTTCTTGTGATAGGGGTGAGAACTTTTTTCAAAATCAGAATATTCCTAAGGTGATTTTCAGCTAGAATTGTGTTTGACTCGGTAACAGAGTCTGGATTGAGTTTTACCAGGTGCAGCATATGCCTGTCTATATGCTTCTCACTGCTACTGAAAATATCCTCAATCTTGGTCCGAGGGTTTTTTCAGGCTGTGGAAGTATGTCTGGCCTGTCTGGCCTGTGTGTATGGCAAGCCAGTGTGCTGGAGAATTAATGCCCTGCAAAAGCAGCCCTCCCCCCAGGATGGATGGGATTTCATGGGTGCGTGCTCCAACCCCCTCTCCCCTTGGTGGGATAATTCTGGTATGTGTTCTACATGGTCTCTTGGACTTCCCTAGTGGGACTAAGCTCCAGTTTCCCACTGTGGTAACTGAATAGATGACACACCATTTTTGGCTTCCTTCCCTTCCCTGTGTCACCATTTCCTGGGATTACTTCCCAAATGAACAACAGTTGAATTCCTATCTGAGGGTTGCTTCTGTGGAAACTGAAACCTAGACACCAAGAAACAGTAGGAAGGCAGAGTCCACAAAGCATGAAGGATCCAGGCTCCTTCTTCCAGCTCTACCATCTTGAGTCTCTGGTTTTCAATGTCATGATGGCAAGAGAGCTGCTGCCTCTCCAGGCATTAGGTCCATATTTCAGTCAGGAAAAAGGAGAAGACACTGAAAGCCAAGACAGAGACCAAGACCTCCTCCATCAGAGGTTTTGCCATTTTAAACAGGAAAGGTTACCTTCTCCAGAAAGTTCTGCCTGCACCTTTTTTGTCTGAATTGTGTCGCCCCCACTCCCACTGTTAAGGGAAACACTGACTGAAACCTCCAGCCCTGGCCAGGCAAGATAGTAGCCACTTGCATGAGTTATCTTAGAATAGGAGGTCCTGGTAAGGAACACGGAACTAACAAGCTACCACCAACTGGAACAACTCGGGAAAGGTCAAAAGGAGAGAGGAGATGCCAGTCCATATGTCCTACCAACCTGCCAGAATCCTTCTCGCTGAAATCCATCTTGGCTGAGTGATGCGAGTGCCACCAGGAAGGACCCTGAGTCAGAATGATTGGCCAGAGACAACCCAGGAACTAATTCCATTACCATAAACCTGAGACCGCAAGCCACGTGGCAGAGCAGTTCTCCTGGGTTCCCTTACCCTGCTGCTCTCCCCCTTCCCAATATAGTCTCTTGCTGTGTCAGCATGTGTATCTCCTTAGACAATTCATTTCTGAGTGTTAGACAAGAGCCCCACTCTCGGCCCCTGGAAGGGGTAACCCCCTTCCTGCAACACCACTGTAGTGGACACTGGGGAAGCAAACAGTTTTAGCTGAGCATATTACCGACGAACAAAACTGGGACTCTCATTGTAAAATAAAAGGAGAATGGATGTTGGGCAGGCAAGTAGCAGTATTTGTCACAGAAGTTAATGCCTTATGACGTTATTACTAACATCTGACTGTGGCACGGTTTTTTAGAGCCCGCTGCTCGAAGTATCTGACTAGCAGCATTGGAGTTACATGGGAGATTGTTAGAAATGCCGGATATCAGGCCAACCCTTCACCTGCTGAATCAGGATCTGCTTCCCCCGCCCGCCCCCCCCC
>NW_006798707.1:3777445-3786381 GCF_000442215.2 Lipotes vexillifer | reverse complement strand
CCGCCCGTGTCATGCGATGCGGCATGCAGGAACTTAGTTCTCTGACCAGGGATGGAACTCAAGCCCCCTGCAGTGGAAGCCTGGAGTCTTAACCACTGGACTGCCAGGGAATTCCCCAGAATCTGCTTTTTACCAAGACTCCTCCCACCAACCAGGTAATTTGTATGCACAATCAAGTTTGAGAAACCTTGTCTTAAATCACTTTCCTTCGTTTTGAGATGAACAAGGGCATCCCTGGCTCTCAGTATCCTTTCCTTGGCCTTGCGAAGTGCCTTCTCAGTGGTAAATTTCTGTGGAATGACTAAGTCATGCCAACCCAGGCTTGGAGGAGAAGCTTCCTCCCTCATCCCTCACAATTAAAGTGATCCCCTCTCCTTTAGACTGCTCCCCTCCCCTGTGCCCTTTGCATCTCTCTTTTCTGTATCATAGTCAGTTTTGAACTTCTCTCATTGTTCTCTTGGACCAAAAAATCTAGGATCTTTTTCTCACTCATCTTAGCATCATTCCCACCCCCTTCTCTCTCAACACCCAGCTGAGTGCTTTGCTAGGTTAAATTGAGCTGAATGAAACCTTCTTCTATGCCTAGTTCCACCTTTTTTTTTCATTGCTTTGACTATTCATTTCCGTGTTCCTTTTTTTAAAATACAGCAACTCCCACAACTAACAAGGTAGTGTTTTCTTTCTGGATTTTTCTAGCATTGTTTTTAATGACTATGGTATTGCATAAATAGAAAAATGGAGTGCAGAGATTTCAAACAGTTTTTGGCAGCAGGAGTCTTTCTGCAAACATAGAAACTTAATGTATGCTCAGGTTTGAGGCAAGCTGCTATGCTTTAGTGAAGTGGTGGAGGCCAGGACCCCCAGCCATGGGCCTCCCCTGCAGTTCCCCCTTGAACTCCCATCATCCTTAAGTGTTTTTGACCAGAGTAGAGTTGGGTGAGACAAAAGACTCCATGGCCCACCCATCCCCTCTTTTGGTGATGGATAGGAATTGGAGAGGATAAAAAAGAATTGGAGAAAAACAAATCATGATAAATTTGTTGCTAGTGAGAAATATTGCTTGGCCAAAAAGTTCCTTCAGTTTTCAAGTAAAAATAAGAGACTCATTTTCACCAAGAACTTTATTGAACAATATATTCACCCTTTTGTGTGTTCCACTACTTTCTGCCATTTTTCAGACAACTTATGACTCCATCTTCCCAAAACTTTTTATCTTTTTGAGCAAAGAACTGTTCCAGGTGCCTTTTACAGTCTTCCAGGGACTGGAAATTTTTTCCTTTAAGAGAATTTTGTAAAGACTGAAATAAATGGAAATCCGAAGGTGCAGTGTCTGGTGAATACGGTGGATGAATCAACTTTCCAGCCAAGCTGTAACAGTTTTTGCCTGGGCATCAAAGAACATGCGGTCTTGCCTTATCCTGATGGAAGATTATACGTTTTCTGTTAACTAATTCTGGACGCTTTTCGTCGAGTGCTGCTTTCAGTTGGTCTAATTGGGGCAGTACTTGTTGCAATTAATCGTTTGGTTTTCCAGAAGGAGCTCATAGTAGAGGACTCCCTTCCAATCCCACCATGAACACATCACCTTCTCTGGATGAAGACCGGCCTTTGGTATGGTTGGAGGTGGTTCATTTCGCTTGCCCCAGAATCTCTTCCATTCCACATTATTGCACAGTATCCACTTTTCATCACCTGTCACAATTTGTTTTAAAAATGGAACTTTTTTTTACGTTTACATAGAGAATTGCATGTGGAAATACGGTCAAGAAGGTTTTTTTTCACTTAACTTTCGTGGAATCCAAACATCAAAGCAATTAACATAACCAAGTTTGTGAAAATGATTTTCAGTGCTTGATTTGGATATTTTGAGTATGTTGGCTATCTCCTGAGTGGCATAATGTTGATTGCTATCAATTAATATCTGGATTTGATCGCTATCAACTTCAACTGGTCTCCCTGACCGTGGAGCATCGTCCAGTGAGAAATCTCCAGCATGAAACTTCGCAAACCACTTTTGACACGTTGGATCAGTCATAGCACCTTTTCCCACACTGCACAAATCTTTTTTTTTTTTTTAACAAACTTTTTATTTTAAAATAATTTTGGATTTACAGGAGAGTAATTAAGATAGTACAGAGCGCTCCCATCCACCTCCACCTAGCCTCCCCTAATGTTAACATCTTCTATAACTGTGGTACATTTATGTATTTATGTATTTATTTTTTTAACATCTTCATTGGAGTATAATTGCTTTACAATGGTGTGTTAGTTTCTGCTTTATAATAAAGTGAATCAGTTTTACATATACATATGTTCCCATCTCTCTTCCCTCTTGCATCTCCCTCCCTCCCACCCTCCCTCTCCCACCCCTCTAGGTGGTCACAAACCACCAAGCTGATCTACCTGTGCTATGCGGCTGCTTCCCACTACCTACTGATTTTACATTTGGTAGCATATATATGTCCATGCCACTCTCTCACTTCATCACAGCTTACCCTTCCCCCTCCCCATATCCTCAAGTCCATTCTCTAGTAGGTCTATGTCTTTATTCCCGTCTTACCACTAGGTTCTTCATGACTTTTAAAACATTTTTTATTATTTTTTTTCTTAGATTCCATATATATGTGTTAGCATACAGTATTTGTTTTTCTCTTTCTGACTTACTTCACTCTGTATGAAAGACTCTGGGTCCATCCACCTCACTACAAATAACTCAATTTAGTTTCTTTTTATGGCTGAGTAATATTTCATTGTATATATATGCCACATCTTCTTTATCCATTCATCTGTCGATGGACACTTAGGTTGCTTCCATGTCCTGGCTATTGTAAACAGACCTGCAATGAACATTTTGGTACATGACTCTTTTTGAATTACGGTTTTCTCAGGGTATATGCCCAGTAGTGGGATTGCTGGGTCATATGGTAGTTCTATTTTTAGTTTTTTAAGGAACCTCCATACTGTTCTCCATAGTGGCTGTATCAGTTTACATTCCCACCAACAGTGCAAGAGGGTTCCCTTTTCTCCACACCCTCTCCAGCATTTATTGTTTCTAGATTTTTTGATGATGGCCATTCTGACCTGTGTGAGATGATATCTCATTGTAGTTTTGATTTGCATTTCTCTAATGATTAATGACGTTGAGCATTCTTTCATATGTTTGTTGGCAATCTGTATATCTTCTTTGGAGAAATGTCTGTTTAGGTCTTTTGCCCATTTTTGGAATGGGTTGTTTTTTATTTTGATATTGAGCTGCATGAGCTTCTTGTAAATTTTGGAGATTAATCCTTTGTCAGTTGCTTCATTTGCAATTATTTTCTCCCATTCTGAGGGTTGTCTTTTTGTCTTGTTTATGGTTTCCTTTGCTGTGCAAAAGCTTTTAAGTTTCATTAGGTCCCATTTGTTTATTTTTGTTGTTATTTCCATTTCTCTAGGAGATGGGTCAAAAAGGATCTTGCTGTGATTTATGTCATAGAGTGTTCTGCCTATGTTTTCCTCTAAGAGTTTTATAGTGTCTGCCCTTACATTTAGGTCTTTAATCCATTTTGAGTTTATTTTTGTGTATGGTGTTAGGGAGCGTTTTAATTTCATACTTTTACATGTACCTGTCCAGTTTTCCCAGCAACATTTATTGAAAAGGCTGTCTTTTCTCCACTGTATATTCTTGCCTCCTTTATCAAAGATAAGGTGACCATATGTACATGGGTTTATCTCTGGGCTTTCTATCCTGTTCCATTGATCTATATTTCTGTTTTTGTGCCAGTACCATACTGCCTTGATTACTGTAGCTTTGTAGTATAGTCTGAAGTCAGGGATCCTGATTCCTCCAGCTCCGTTTTTCGTTCTCAAGATTGCTTTAGCTATTCAGGGTCTTTTGTGTTTCCATACAAATTGTGAAATTTTTTGTTCTAGTTCTGTGAAAAATGCCAGTGGTAGTTTGATAGGGATTGCACTGAATTTGTAGATTGCTTTGGGTGGTAGAGTCATTTTCACAATGTTCATTCTTCCAATCCAAGAACATGGTATCTCTCTCCATCTATTTGTATCATCTTTAATTTCTTTCATCAGTGTCTTATAATTTTCTGCATACAGGTCTTTTGTCTCCTTAGGTTGGTTTATTCCTAGGTATTTTATTCTTTTTGTTGCAATGGTAAATGGGAGTGTTTCCTTAATTTGTCTTTCAGATTTTTCATCATTAGTGTATAGGAATGCCAGAGATTTCTGTGTATTAATTTTGTATCCTGCTACTTTACCAAATTCATTGATTAGCTCTAGTAGTTTTCTCGTAGCATCTTTAGGATTCTCTATGTTTAGTATCATGTCATCTGCAAACAGTGACATTTTACTTCTTTTCCAATTTGGATTCGTTTTATTTCTTTTTCTTCTCTGATTGCTGTGGCTAAAACTTCCAAAACTATGTTGAATAAGAGTGGTGAGAGTGGGCAACCTTGTCTTGTTCCTGATCTTAGTGGAAATGGTTTCAGTTTTTCACCATTGAGGATGATGTTGGCTGTGGGTTTGTCATATATGGCCTTTATTATGTTGATGAAAGTTCCCTCTATGCCTGTTTTCTGCAGGGTTTTTATCATAAATGGGTGTTGAATTTGCACAAATCTTTTTTTTGCATTTCAGTTGCGTTTTTACCTTTCTTGAAATAATAAAATATATTATGCCAAAAATGTTGCTTTTGGGGCTTCCCTGGTGGCTCAGTGGTTGGAGTCCGCCTGTCGATGCGGGGGACGTGGGTTCATGCCCCGGTCTGGGAGGATCCCACATGCCGCGGAGTGGCTGGGCCCGTGAGCCATGGCCACTGAGCCTATGCGTCCAGAGCCTGTGCTCCGCGGCGGGAGAGGCCACAGCGGGGGGAGGCCTGTGTACTGCAAAAAAAAAAAAAAATGTTGCTTTTTTTCTTCCATCTTCAGTATCAAAATGGCTACACAAAAATTCACCAATTTTGATAAGTTTTTTTTTAGATGCACACTGATATGACAACTGTCACAATACAATCTAACAAAACTGTTCTGAATGAAATTATCGACAACTAAGCGCTGCCAGAGCCATCTTATGGAAAAAGTCGAATGAACTTTTTGGCCAGCCCAATACATATTGCATAATATTCACATTATAAAAGAAGAAAGTGAGCATATACAAGTCTATATATGGTTAAAAGTGCCTTGTGATTTTAAAACAACTCAGTGATTTTATCACACTTTCTTTGACAGAGGTTCAAATTATTACAATGGCACAAATTCACAGGCAGCACATAACACATTAAGTGTCCTTATAAAAGCAAATTAGCACAGGGATATAGATGACTAATATTAAACTTTAATAATTGGAAAATTTGTAGGCCCAAAGTACTGTTAATACAGCCATATATCACTGTACACCATAGAGTTAAACAAATAACTGATAATACTCTAATATTAATTAAGCAAAATGAACAGCAATTTATAATTTGAAAAATTAAAAGTAGCAGCTCTTAAAAACCTCACCAGCTCACAATAGTGTGGTAGTCTTGTTGGTAGTAGAATCACTTGGAGTATTATTTGCATTGAGTGCAACTCACAATGGCACTGAATACCTGGTGATAAGAAAGCCGACTTCCTGAAGATTGTTGGTGTACAACTACCTCTAAGGCATTGCACTCACAGTTAGCAGGAGCTGGGAAAGACGGCCAGGCTTTTCAAGGTGTCCTCACGTTTTAGTCGGTACTGAATTAAACTCCTCTGCAAACTCAAATAGTGAGTACATTTTTAGTTTATGAACGCCAACATTTAATAACCTTGATAACTCAATTTAAGTCATTACTAAGTAGCCCAGAGTCCCATGTCATGATGAAAGTCTACAGAACACTCATCATTCCCTCAGGGAAGGGAGACCTCTTGTATTCACCAGACTTTGAAAATCACTGCTGTAAAGAAGTGGAGAGAGAGGTTGGAAAAATGCTTTGCTTCCCTCGTAGGGGCTTCCTTCATTATGTCATGCTGCTGGAGATAGAAGCTAAACTCACTAGATGGGCTCCCTCAGTAGGCCAGGCATGCATTCATGTCCCTCCAAACTCGCCTTGATGTGGTGTGACTTGCAGGGAAGCAACTGAAGGTTCATTAGTGGAGTCCCTGAAGGCCCTAGGAGGCATGTCAGTGGGGCAGCTTCTGAGTGAGGGTTCCTTAATGGGCTGAGCTAACTTTACTCTTTTGCCTAAAGACCAATTTAAAAGCAGTTCAGTAGTTCTGCCACTTCTCACCACATTTGACTCCAACCACAGGAGCTGCCTGTAGGACTCCTCAGTGTTCAAAGGCCATTTTTCAAAGTGAGTGTAGACAGTTTGTAGATATGGCTGTTCATCTGAAGGACTTGTCCTTACCTGTGACCATAAACTCGGGCAGGCTGCAGATGAGACCTGCTCAGCTTCAGCAGGCTTTGGGAGAAAAGAGGAAGCAGGAAGGGGGCAGAGGTGGTTACAGGGCAACCAATTCTCTCCTACAAAAATGGGAGCCAGCAGATCAGTGATGGGGCAACAAGGGGATGCAGCAGATGCCATTTTGCTCCTGTTAGCCTTAATATCTGAGGCAGTTCAGGATCAGGCCTGGGTTCTGAGACACTGCAGAGTTAGAGGCAAGCTTGCTTCATATATATGGCATATAGAGCTTTGGGTACATGCCCTTTATGGCTGCAAAGATCTCATTGTCATAGTTTCTCATGGCCATCACAGCAAAGGCTGACTTCTCTAAAGAAGGTTCCAAGTTACCTCATCTAGTCCCAGGTTTAATGGACATGTCTTACCCACTTCCTTCAGAACGTCCATTAGAATCTACCCAGGAGTGATTTGCATGTCTCCATCTTCCAATAAATGCATGGGAACCCTTGGAGACTCTGGGTCAAGATAGTTTAGAAATAATGTTTGTTTCCCCTAGGGTGGTCAGAGCAAACAGAATTCTAAGAACAGCCTGATGATTTAACTTGGACCTGGAAGAGTTGAGGAAGAAGGGCTGGACTTCCTAGGCCCTGGAGGGAATTTCGTCAGCTCTTGTAACAGTGATGGAACTGTAAGGCAGTGCTTCTCTTCAAATGTTGGTGTGCATAAGAATCAGCAGGTCTTGAGTGGAGCCCAAGATTCTGAAGTTTTAAGCAGGCATCCCAGGCTATTCTTATGTTCTTCAGGAATTACTGCTTTTAAGTTTGGTTTTACAGCCTGCACAGGGACGACAATTAGATGGTTTGGGGTCAGGATAAAAAAGTGTGTCAGAAATGACTTGGAGGCTAGGGCTGAAATATGCTTTGTGAGCCAGAGACAGACAAGGACTTAGGGGATTCAGGAAAGAGATCAGTGGTATATGAATAGGTTTGGTTTTAAAGATTTTATAGGCATGATCTCTCTTTTTCTTAAATATTCCTTGAACATTAGTTAGGCCTCAATATTAACTTCTCACTCAGAACCCTAAGCTGAAACTTGTGTATTACCTCCTTTATGGTAAAATCCCCTTTAGAGGAGAATGTTCAAAAATATCTTATTCTGGTCCTCAGGTCAAGGTTTACCACCTGATTCTGGACAACAAACTCATTCCTCCAGTTTGAGATGCACACACACATTATCTGACAGATGCAGGATGGGGGCCACAATGATTAATTAGGGGGATCTGAAATTTTGATGGGAGCATGGAGTTTGGAAATGTAAGAGTTGTAATTCAATAAAAAAGTTGTATTTCTCAAGGCACATCCCAGATCAGGCTTAATGGTGAGATATTAGAATCATTCTCATAAAGTTAGGAGCAACGCAAAGCTGTACAGTACTGTCATTATGATTTAATTTTATTTTTGGAGGAGATAGCCAATAAAACTTGGTAAGAGAAGGAAAGATGGTATAAAAATCAGAAAGAAGCAAAATTGTCATTGTTGGCAGGTGATATAGTGTGTACTTGGAAAGTCCAAGAGGATCAACTGAAAAACCATTACAAGCAACAAGTGTATTTGGTAAGAAAGTTAGATATACAAAATGAGTATAGAAAAATCAGTAGCATCCCAATATATAATACCAATAGCCAGTTAGAAACTATATCTGAAAAAAAAAATCTGTTTACAATAGCAAAAGAAACAGTAGGAATGAACATTACAAGGAATATGTAAAAACTATATGAAGAGATTGTTAAATGTTACTAAGAACCTGTTTTTTTTAAAAAAAAGACCTCCTGTGTTCTTGATAGAAAGACTCACCATTATGAGGATGCAGATCTCCCTATGTTAACCTGTAAATTTTAAGTGATCTCAGTAGATAAAATAACAGGGTTTTTTAAAAACTAGTTGAGTTCTACAATTCATATGGCAAAATAAAGGAGCAAGGATAGGTAAATTCTGTAAAGGAAGAATAATTGGGAGGAGGGGACAGCTGTCTACCTATTATATTCCTGGGGAGGGGTAGACGGATCCATGAACAGAATGGAGGAACCAGGAGGAGATCCAAATGTAGGCAAAAAATTATTTTATAATAAAGTGGCATTTCTTAACAGTGGGGAAAAGGTTTTTTATGAAATAAATATTGAGTTAATTCAATGAGTCCCATGTAGGAATCAAATTAAAAAATAAAGTTTGACTCTAATTCTTTACCAAAAAAGTCCAAATGGATTAAAAAATTGAAGCATAAAAATCAATCCCATTTAAAATCATGTCAAAAAAAATACAAACGAATAAACTTAACCAAGGCGTAGAAAGATCTACACACTGAAAACTGTAAAACATTGATAAAGGAAGTTGAAGATGATTCAAAGAAATGGAAAGATATCCCATGCTCTTGGATTGGAAGAATTAGTATTGTTAAAATGGCCATACTGTCCAAAGCAGTCTACAGATTTAATGTGACCCCCTATCAAAATACCCATGATAGGGCTTCCCTGGTGGCGCAGTGGTTGAGAGTCTGCCTGCCGATGCAGGGAACACGG
>NW_006798707.1:3771215-3777435 GCF_000442215.2 Lipotes vexillifer | reverse complement strand
CAGGGGACACGGGTTCGTGCCCCGGTCCGGGAAGATCCCACATGCCGCGGAGCGGCCGGGCCCGTGAGCCATGGCCACTGAGGCTGCGCATCCGGAGCCTGTGCTCCGCAACGGGAGAGGCCACAACAGTGAGAAGCCCAAGTACTGCAAAAAAAAAAAAAAAAATACCCATGACATTTTTCACAGAACTAGAACAAATAACCCTAAAATGTTAATGGAACTACAAATACCCTGAATTGCCAAAGCAATCCTGAGGAAAAAGAACAAAGCTGCAGACATAACCCTTCCAGACTTCAGACAATACTACAAAGCTACAGTAATCAAACAGCATGGTATTGGCACAAAAACAGACATACAGATTAATGGAGCAGAATAGAGAGCCCAGAAATAACCCCACACACCTGTGGTCAACTAATCTATAACAAAAGAAGCAAGAATATGCAATGGAGAAAAGACAGGCTCTTCAACAAGTGGTGTTGGGGAAGCTAGACAGCTACATGTAAATCAGTGAAATTAAAACACTCCCTCACACCATATAAATAAAATTCAAAATGGAATAAATTCAAAATGGTTTAAGGCCTAAATAGAAGACATAACACCATAAAACTCCTAGACGAGAACATAAGTAAAACACTGTTGGACATAAATCGTAGCAACATTTTCTTAAATCAGTCTCCTAAGGCAAAAGAAATAAAAGCAAAAATAAATGGAACCTAATCAAACTTAAAAGCTTTTGCACAGCAAAGGAAACTATCAACAAAATGGAAAGACAACATGCAGAATGGGAGAAAATACTTGCAAATGATGTGACTGATAAGGAGTTAATATCCAAAATAAATAAACAGCTCACATAACTCAATATCAAAAAAACAAATCACCCAATCAAAAAATGGGCAGAAGACCTAAATAGACTTTTCTCCAAAGAAGACATATAGATGGCCAACAGACCATTAGAAGATGCTCAACATCTCTAATTATTAGAAAAATGCAAATCAAAACCACAATGAGGCATCACTTTACACCGTTCAGAATGACTATCACCAAAAAGTTTGCAAGGAATAAATGCTAGAGAGGGTGTGGAGAAAAGGGAACCCTCCTGCACTGTTGGTGGGAATGTAAATTGGTGCAGCCACTATGGAAAACAGTGTGGAGTTTCCTTTAAAAACTGAAAATAGAGCTACTATATGATCTGGCAATCCCACTCCTGGGCCTCTCTCTGGAAAACATAAAAACTATAATTCAAAAAGATACATGCACCCCAATGTTCATAGCATCACTGTTTATAATAGCCAAGACATGGAAACAACCCAAGTGCCCATCAACAGACAATTGGTTTAAAAAGATGTGATATATACATACACACACACATGCATGCACGCACACATATGAATATTACTCAGCCATAAAAAAGTGAAATATTGCCATTTGCAACAATATGGATGAACCTAAAGTATATCATACTAAGTCAGAGAAAGACAAATATTATATGATATCACTTATATGTGGAATCTAAAAATAATACAAACGAATCTATGTACAAAATAGAAACAGACTTACAGACATAGAAAATTTATGGTTATTAAAATGGAAAGGGAGGGAGGAAGGATAAATTAGGAGTATGAGATTGATAGATACAAACCACTATACATAAAATAGATGAGCAACAGGGATTTACTGTATATCATAGGGAACTATATTCAATATCTTTTAATAATCTATAATGGGAAATAATCTGAAAAACATATGTATGACTGAATCACTTTGCTGTACACCTGAAACTAACACATTTTAAATCAACTGTACTTCAATACAAAATTAAAATGTAAAAACTCATAAAAATACTAGAAGAAAATACAGTGTAAAATTTAAAATATCATACGTGTGTTGGGTCAGGGGGCTGTGCTTGTAATCCAGAAGCCATAAAAGAGATTATTAATTTGATAGTTGCAAAATTTGTTTTGTGTGGTAAGATAAAACAATCAAAAGGCAAAAGACAGAGATGTGTTAGTTTCCTTAATACTTAAAGAAACCCTGTTAATCAATAAGAAGGAATCAACAAATCAAAAGACAAATGGGCAAAGTATATAAGGAGGGACTTTACAAACAAGAGGATACAAAAGACTTCTCAAAAAGAAAAATATACTTTGATCTACTCATAATGGAAGAAATGGAATTTAAAAGTACATTGGGATACCATATTTTTAACCATCATATTTTAATGATCAAAAGTTTGATAGCAGTGTGATGATGAAGCTGCGAGGAAACAATCACTCTCAACTATTTGGGGTATAAAAAGTGATATATTCTCTGTGGAAGACAATTGGCAGTACTTATTTTAAATGTGCATACCCTTTGAGCTATTTTACCCCTATGAATTTATTATAGAGATATACTTGCATTTGTAGAAAATGAAGAGCATACAGAGTTATTCTGTGCAATATGTATTGTTATATAATAGTAATAATGGAAGCAAAGATTTAAAATAAACTAAATTCCATCAGTAGGAGCTGGTTGAATACATGTGGAACAGCCATAAAATAGAAGGAAATATAGCCACTCAAAAACACCAAGGCTGTTTTATAGGTGCTGTGATGAAATAATCCCAAATACATATTTTCATAATAAGAAAAGAGCTACGGAGTATATGTATAGCATGCTACCAATTTGTGTGTGTGTGTGTGTGTGTGTGTGTGTGTGTGTGTGTGTGTCTGTGTTAGGATCTATATCAACAGATCTCAAACATTTTGGTCTCCAGAGGCCTTTACAATCTTAAAAATTATTGAGGACCCCCCTCAAGGGTCCTCAATTGTCTTAGAAAATTCTAGAAAACCCACACAAGCACACATTCCATTAGCTGCCAAAGTGATGACATGATCACATATCATGAAGCTTCTGGAAAACTCCACTGTACACTTGTGAGAAAATAAAAGTGAAGCAGTTGAGTCTCTGTTTTGTAGATAAGTTCGTGTCATATTTTAGATCCCACATTTAAGTGGTATTATATGCTATTTATCTTTTTCTTTCTGACTGACTTCACTTAGTATGATAATCTCTAGGTCCATCCATGTTGCTGCAAATGGCATTACTGCATGCTTTTTTATGGCTAACTAGTATGCCATTGTGTATATATACATCTTCTTTATTTATTTAAAAAATGTTATTGGAGTATAGTTGATTTACAATGTTGTGTTAGTTTCAGGTGTACAGCAAAGTGAATCAGTTACATATACATGTACATATATCCACTCTTTTTTAGATTCTTTTCCCATATAGGCCATTAAAGAGTATTGAGTAGAGTTCCCTGTGCTATACAGTAGGTCCTTGTTAGTTATCTATTTTACATATAGTAGTGTGTATATGTCAATTCCAATCTCCCAATTTATCCCTCCCCATCGCTTACCCCCTGGTAACTATAAGTTTGTTTTCTACATCTGCAGATTTGTGGTTGCCGAGGGGGAGGCTGGGTGGGGGAGGAATTACTTAGGAGTTTAGGATTAGCAGATGCAATCTATTATATACAGAATGGATAAACAACAAGGTCTTACTGTATAGCCCAGGGAACTATATTCAATATCCTGTGATAAACCATAATGGAAAAGAATATGAAAAAGAATGTATATATATATAACCAAATCACTTGGCTGTACAATAGAAATTAATACAACATTGTAAATCAGCTATACTTCAATAAAATAAATTTTAAAAAAAGTGAAGCAGGTAAATAATGCCTTGGAATTATGAGGATACTTTTGACCTTATGGACTCCCTGAAAGAGTCTTGAACCCCAGGGTGTTGGACCACACTTTGAGAACCACTGATCTACACATATGTGATTGTATATGCACAGAGGAGTTCTGCATGAATACCCCAGAAAAGGTAAAATTGTTGCCTCTGGAAAAGGACACTGGGAAGACCAGGGAACCCTGGTGGGAGAAAGATGTACTTTCACTGCATAACTTTTCAATTCTATGCATGGTTACATTTTTTATAAAGAAACTTAAGGATCTAAAGAAATGAACTGAAATGAAAACAGATTTATGAACTATAGAATTAATCAGAGTCATGGACTAAGATCGATGTACAGGAATATTTGTCACAGGATTATTTATAGCACCATGTCCAAAAATAAAGACTGGTTAAACAAATTATGGTACATCTATACATTGTAATTCTCTGCAGTCATTAAAAATCATAAATCCCTAGAATATTCTGTGATGTGGGAAAATGCTCACAATATAATGTTAAGTTAAAAAAATGGTGTAGGATATGACTTTGCATGAACCAAATTGTAGTAATTTAAAACAATACTGGAAGGAAATATAACAAATTTTGAGTCATTATTTTTGGGTGGTGAGACTATGGGTTGTTTAAACTTCCTTTTAATATATTTTTGAATTTTTCAAATTTCCTATAATTAATATGTATCACTTTTATAATCAGAAATAAAATGCTGTAAAAGAAAGGGAAAAATTGGAAAGTATTAATTCCCAGAGCTGTGAGGGGATGTGTAGCTTCTGTTATAGGTGCTGATGGAGCAGTGAAGTGTTTTTGAGGGGTATCCTGACTTTGGTTGCTAGACGAGCCTTACCTTGGTTGATGATCCACCTTGGTGGATGTTTGGGGACAGGCAGCACCAGCTGTGATGGATTGGTCAGCAATGGCGTGGCTTGGCTGGGGAAGCAGGTAGAAGGGGAGAGAGAAGAACCTAGTGAAATGGAAGGAGTGGTATACTTGTTATACATTACTTCATAACAAATTAATCCAACCTAAAATAACAGTAAACATTATCAACTCACAGGTTATGTGAGTCAAGAATTTGACCTAAATAAGTGCTCTGGCTCAAGGTCTCTTTTGAGGTTACAGTCAAGATGTCAGCTGAGGCTGTAGGCATCTGAAGGCTTGACCCAGGCTGGAAGATCTGCTTCTAAGGCAACTTATTCACATGTCTGGCAAATTAGGGTTGACTATTGGCAGGAGCCCTTTGTTCCTTTCCACACGGACCTCTCCATAGGGCTTCTTGAGTATCCGTATGACATAGCAGCTGGCTTCCCCTGGAGCAAGTGGTCCAAGAAAGCCACAGTGTCTTTTATGACCAGACCCAGAAGTTGCACGCTATCATTTCCACATATTCGGTTGGTGACACTGGTGAGCCCTATTCAGTGTCTGAGGGCAATGCACAAGGGTGCAAACATAAGGAGATGGGGCCATCTTTGAGGCTGGTTACCACTAGTGGACACCTGCTGTTCAAAGTAATAGGCAAGGCTTCAGAGCTTGGCTAGCTTGGCTAGTGTGGCTAGTGTTCCATGGCCAAGCATCCTAGACTGGTGGGAGGTTTGAGGGTTGTTACTGCAGAGTGGGGACTGACTAGCATGGCCATACTGAGGCTGCTAAGCCACCAGGAACCATCTGGCAGAGTTTGGAACTTGGAAAGGGGAAGGAAGTACAAAGGAGGCCCTTTCCTCCTGAAACTAGATAGCTCTCCCTGTTTACAGGACTGCTGTCATGTGCTCGGCGCCCAAGTATTAGTCACTGGTATTACAGCCTTGCATCCTGGATACTTTGGATCAGCATGATGTAACTTCATTTTATATAAATTCTTGAAATACCTGCTACGTATGAACAATGCAGCATCCAAATTGCCTCATATGTGGAAAACCTGCTATACACAAAGGTCGCATCAGACCACATGTCCAGATTTGTGGATTTGAAAATACAGTCTTTTTGCATCTAGGTTTCCCAGTACTGGCCAAATCCACCTGGGTACTCAGTTCACAGCAAAGAAGAGAAATCAGAGGACTTTGGGGCTCAGTCTTAATGGGATAACCCAGGTCAGTTCTGGATAGCAGGGTGAGTAGTGTTTAGGTCAGATACCCCTATGCTTGGAGAGCAGTGTCTAGGTAGGATCTTTGTAAGGAGTTAGTGCCAGGAAGGACTAGTGAGAGGGAAAGGGCAAGTGTCCCACCTTGTCTTCGTTTGATTTGCCAGGAGCAAAGTCCATCCCAAATTTTCTCAAAAAGTGAGGTGTTTAGGGCTTCCCTGGTGGCGCAGTGGTTGAGAGTCTGCCTGCTGATGCAGGGGACACGGGTTCGTGCCCCGGTCCGGGAAGATGCCACATGCTGCAGAGTGGCTGGGCCCGTGAGCCATGGCCGCTGAGCCTGTGCGTCCGGAGCCTGTGCTCCGCAACGGGAGAGGCCACAACAGTGAGAGGCCCACATACTGC
>NW_006798707.1:3766226-3771121 GCF_000442215.2 Lipotes vexillifer | reverse complement strand
CAAAAAAAAAAAAAAAAAAAAAAAAAAAGAAAAGAAATTAGGGATAAGGTGTGGCTTGATCACAGGAACAAGACAAAAATAGCAGTTATTTGAAATAGGATTCAGTGATTAGCTTGAAAGACAATTGATGCTAAGCCATCTGATCTTAATTCCTCCTAAGTAGAACCGAGAGTCTCTGCATCTGGGTAGGGCTCAGTCAAAGGGGTTCAGTCACCCCTGGGTCTGAATAAGAAAGAAAGTCAGGGACAGAAGACCAGGCAGGACAATGCAGATGTGAAATGATGGATCAGATAGGACTGGCCAGTGGGAATTGCGTGTTATTTTGATCATTAGGACAACTGGAGCAGGTAAACTAGATGTAATCTGTTGCTCAGAGATTGACCTGTCTATGATGTATCTGATCTATCACACAGACATGATTAGGCTCTAAGATACCAAAGATTTCTCCTTGATGCCACTAAAAGTCACAGGCCAGGGCACTAACCTGTGTTGGCTGAAAGTCAGAAAGAACTAAATGGAATGGATACTGTGTTGGTCTGGAGCCCTTAAAAGATTTTTCAAAAGGACTACATTGATAATCAAATTACCCAAAAAGTTTTACTTTTATCTTCCCTCACCAAAAAGGATATTTAAAAAGACAAGAAAATATTAGGATAGCAGCAGGTGATAAGACCAACACGTGCTAGTTGTAGTAATAGCTCATGCATGGCCTTCTTCCCTAATGTACTGTGCTTCAGCAAACACGGGGATTGCTGTGAAGTACATAGTGGTGAACTGTTTGCTTTGATCTCTCTTGTTGTTTCTTCTCTCTTCAGTAAATGTGAGATTTTTTTATAGTTTCCGGGAGAAAGCTGTCACTCTTTGGTGTTTGAGAAGCGTTTTTTTCTGTGTCTGTGTGGCCTCTTATATCATGCCTTGTGAGGGATGAGAGCAGACCAAGCTTTTCTATTTTTCCACGATGACATATGCAAACACTGAGAGGCTGTGCTCTCTGATGTAGCTGGGCTCTCCTGTTGGCTGTGGATCCCAGGAGAGTTAAGATCGTTTTTTCTCTGGGTAACATCAGTCTTCTAGACCCTGCCTGGTCTAAGTCATCTAAGTCAACACTTCGAGGTTTTCCTTTTCCTTGGGAATCAATGGGGCTGTTTGTTGGCTATTTTACCACCTTGTTGGCTCTCTCATGATAGGATAGGTCATCATATGGATGTTTCCAGCCAGAGTTGTGAGTAGAAAGGATGTGTCATTTCCAGGTTGGAACTTTTAGTTTTTTGGTGCAAGACCCTCTAAGTTCACAATAGAGATTAGCTGCTCCATAGCCTGTATCCCTAAATGATTATGATGATCAGAGCTCTCTGCTGACCTGAGATGGATATGGGTTATGAGAATATATTTCATCGTTAGTGAGATTTGTTTTTTTGTTGTTATTACAGCATAACCTAGCTATCCTGACTGATATACTTTCTTCATGGGAATCAAATTCTATTATTATTTATTATACAAAACTATTAAAAGTTATTTGTAAAAGGAAAAAAAAATCACCCATAATTTGCCACCCCCAGTAAGCCTATTTATCCGTGTTTTCCTCCAGTTCTTTGTTTTTGTATTTGTAATTTTTGCTTAGTTATAGCATAGACATGAATTCAATTTTGTATTCCGTATTTTCTCATTTAATTTTATCAAGACCTCATGCTAGTAGGAACCTTGTCTGTTTTCAGATTCATCACAGTATCTCTCCTTGGCACCTCATGTAAAGCCAAGCAAATAGTAGGTGCTTAATATATAATGGTTGAATTAACAACTCTAGCTACTTTCCTCTTAGCATGATGATTATTAGAAGGTATCTTATGTATGACTGGCCAGCAATTGCAGGCTATAGATTCAGAGCTCAAGTCTGTCTACTAGTACAGACACATTTTTAAAAAGAAATCTTTTTTATTTTTCCTCTTTTCAGCATTAGGTTCAAACTCTTTTTCTGGTTCCCTTGGAAGTTCATAGTCTCCTTCTAGTACCTGTCAGCTATGGTCCTTTGTCTTGGATAAGACCTTTTGGCCACTTGTAGAATCTCACACAGAATTCAGAGTGGACAGTGTCTTAAAACTATACCTGGTTCTTCTTCTAATTTGATGTATGAGCCAAGAGAAATCAAGGATTTTCCCAAGATCCATAGAGCCTCTGAGAAGGAAGGTTGTGATTAAAATCTGGTTTCCTGAACACAAATCCACAGTTCATTTGAATGTTTCTTCTAGGTCACATTTCCTGCTCTTGTTCCAGGGTAAGCTACTCTGATTGTGAGTTTCCAAATGTCTTAGCAGTAAGTATCTTCTAATGTCTAGCTTCAGCTCAACTTATTGATTTCTCTCCTACCTTCTTTTCCTTCTCTTGCTTCTCCTCCTCTTTTCCTCTTTCTCCCTTTCTCCTTTGTCCTCCTCCTCCTTCTTTTTGACCAACTGAATGCCTGACTTAACCCTGTAGGTCTCAGTCAGATTTTACAGTTCTGATGTGTGTTTTGCCTTAAATCACACTGCCTGGATTTGAAATGCTGTTTTTATTACTGCTCTTCTTATAGAGAATTCAAACACCTCCTTATCTGAGTTGTCCACTTGGCTATTACCAGAAACTGGGAATTTCCTGAGGAGGGTCTTGGTGCTTTCAGTGTCCTTCTTGGCCCTTTCCTTTCCCAAGTTATCAACAAGGTGACCCAGAGCAGCCCACCTCATTAACTGTGTTTTCATGGCTTCCAGTATCTCCTGTCTGCTCTCCCTGCTACTCCCACTCCCTATATCTTTTTTGAGTTGGGCTTTCAGTTTCTTCCTTGTTTACCTCCACCCATTTCAGTCTGTTCTCCCACACTCCACTTTCTGTCTTGTGAGGTCACCAGGATTTGAGACCATGGACTTCTTAGTCAGGTATCCAGGTTCCAATTCTGTAATAAATCCTATTACCTGTGTAGTCTGTTGTTGGGAAGTTACCCTCTCTGAGCTTCCATTTGTGATCTGTAAAATAGAGATACTGTTACTTCCCCTCATAGTGTTAGTGCGACTCTTAAATCAGATAATACGTGAAAATTATTTTGAAGTATGCTGGTCCATATGTGTGCACAAGACATGTTAGTTATCACTTCTGCTCACACTTTTTTTTTTTTTTTTCTTTTTTTTTTGCTGTACGCGGCCTCTCACTGTTGTGGCCTCTCCCGTTGCAGAGCACAGGCTCCGGACGCGCAGGCTCAGCGGCCATGGCTCACGGGCCCAGCCGCTCCGCGGCATGTGGGATCTTCCCGGACCGGGGCATGATCCCGTGTCCCCTGCATCGGCAGGCGGACTCTCAACCACTGCGCCACCAGGGAAGCCCTCTGCTCACATTTTTAATCTTTCTGTCTCTATCTTCTCCATTTGCTCTTAACTGTTCTTTTCCATCTCCCATGCTTAGATAGCAATGATATAGGATAGAAGTGTCAAAATTATAGCTGTAGGCATGAGGAAGAGGCCAAATTTGTCTCAGTGAGATGTGTAAATTTTGGAGGAAAAGAATCACTGGTTTGAATTCCAGCTCTTATTTACTTGCTGTTTGACCTTGGGCAAATTATTTTGCGTCTCTGAGCCTTAGGTGTTTTGTCTCTATAATGGAAACAGTAATATATATCTTTCCCCAGAAGGCCACTATGTGATGTGATACACACACACACACACACACACACACACACACACACACACACACACACACACACTCTTACAGATGCATATGTATAGTGACCAATAGCCTCTATCAATATTCATTTCTTACTCTTTTTCTAAATTATCTAACAAAAAGAGAACATTTTTGAGATTCAGTGTGATTTAATCTATATAGAGAGACACTTCTCTCTATAGGGAAATTTGAGAAAATTTATAAAAGCATGAGAATTGAGACCCTTGTGTTCACTAGGTGCAAAGGCAGTGGTCCTGGTGATTATCTGGGAAAATGTTAAACCCTGGCGGGTGTCTTAAGTTGCAAGTCTCTGCAGCCCCCTACTGGCCATTGATTGTAGCTGATTCATAGTTATTGACAAATTTCTGGAGTCAGTTTGACTTTGGACAAGAATTATATAGAGAAAAAAGGACTGGAGTGGGGAGTGAAAGGACCTGCGTTTTAGTCTTTTTAATATTTCAAATAGAAAATTATTCTTTCACTAGTGTGCATGCCAGTGAAATATGATGAAAATCCAAACATATTTGCTCACATACTAGGAAATTATTAACCTCCATACCTTTTCCTTCCTCTTTCTTTTTCTCCCTCCTTCCCTTCCGCCACCAAGGTAGGAGCATCATTTCTTCTCTGGATCAGGTCTTGCTTTGTTGCTCAGTGAGGGAGATTCACCTCCACTCTGTGCACCAAGGATTGTAGTTTTGTCTACGATTCTAGTGAACCACTTGTTATAAACACAGCCATTATCCAGGTTCTGTGATAGAAGCTCAGGAGAGATGAAGGGAGAGACTGGAGATAGAGCCCTGACTTCACAGGTGAATAAAAATGGCCTGCAGTTCTGAACTCTCACTCCCAAGGCTGTGAACAGGAATGCCAGATCATTATTCTTTCTAGCTAAGTCATTCCTAGATGTTCTTAGCCTGTTACCCATGGAAGGGTATGGGAGAGCAGTGGTTAAGAGCACCTGAGTAAGAGCTTGGGAGGCAAGTAGGACTATGTGACCCTAGGAAAATCAGTTAAGATCTCTGCGACTCAGTTTCCTTTTCTCTAAAACTAGAGTTTAAAATATTTACCTTACAGAGAGTAAAGGAGGTGACACATATTTAAGCACCATTCTGAGAAAACGCGGGATGACTGAGGTCTGAAATATTTGTTGTAGCTGAATCGCAACTCTGTGAGATTGCCATCCGCTTCCCACCCTACCCCCAATACGC
>NW_006798707.1:3738230-3766216 GCF_000442215.2 Lipotes vexillifer | reverse complement strand
TTCCTGTGTGGATGGTGGGATCGTTAGGTTTCCAGGAATGCGTTCAAATAATGGAAGGGTCAGAGAAGATTATGTCTCAGGGCTCTAATCCAAGCTCCGAGTTGGCAGTGTCGCGCTGCCCCTCCCCCCTCCCTTCCCCTGGCCTCCAGTTTTATTCCAGAACTGCTTTTCCGAAGTCGGACCCGTTTACTCTCTTAAATGCAAAATTAGAGAGAATGCTTGATTACAAAGGCCTCTTCCAGTCCTACCATTCATCCAAAACACGCTCCTCTTCACACAGCAGCGAAATAGGGCAGGGAATCTGGAGGCGGGGAAGGAGGGAGAGAGGGAAGAGGGATGGATGGAGGGCGGGACGGGCTCTGTGCTTTTCTCAATGAAAGCCGAGGCCTCTGCAGATTTGCATAGGAAGCCGACCTCGCCGCGCCATTGGCTGGCGGGTGCGAGCGGGGCGGGGCGGGGCTGAGTGGGCCCAGCTGCGGAGAGGAGTTGGCATTCGAGCCCCGCCCCCGCCTCGGCCCGGCCAGCTCCCGGCTCGCGCTCTCTGCTCCTCCAGCTGGAAGTGGCGGACGCCCAGGCAGCTGCGATAGAGCGGCTCCGGGGGCGGCAGCGGTGGTAGCAGCTGGCACCCCCGCTGCCGCGGTCGGGAGGGTCGCGGAGCACAGAGGCGACTTCCGGCCGCGCTCTGGCCAGCCACAAAAGACACGGGAGCTGCTGATGAGTGAGGAGGGGGCAGCAAGATTTCGGGCTCTCGGGCCCTGAATGCTTTCACTCCGCTGCTGCCGCCAGGGCCGCTTTGGTGCCTGGGAACTCTTGAGACGCCGGAGGAGAGCAAGGACGCTGAAAACTTGAGCGGCGGGGGCTCGATTCAGGTCCAGAAGTTCAGCGAGAAGTGCAGTCCGAAGACCTCCCGCTGCGGAGGGTCGAAGGAGGGTGCGAGAGAAGGAAGCCGGTGCCCTCGGTCACCCCTCCTTTTCCCCCCGCAAACGAGGAACAGGAGCTCAGAGGAGCCGAAAGCAGCTCAGGAGGCGGCCAGGACAGCAGACAACAGCTCGAAGCCACAGTTCCCAGCAGGAAAGTTGCAGAGGATTGGAGGCCGCTCGAGAGCGGACACACCACAGCTCAGGCCGCGGGGGGCAGGAGAGGACGGTACCCAATTGCCATCTCCCTTCAACCATAGTAGTCTCTCTCATTCCAGAGCGCGGGGAGCTACGGACGGGGGCGCGGCATTCCGCGCGGCGCGCGAGAGGCGCAGCTGCCGAGACCTTCGCGCTTCAGGGTCTCTTGACACGCCTCCGAGCCTCCAGCAGCGTTTTGTTGAGATTCCTGCTCGCCTCCTTGCAGTTGAAGGAAAGGGAATCGAGTGCACGCACAATCCCCCTGAGATCAGGTGGAAGGAGCCCTTCAGGACCAACGACTGTTCGGAGCTCTTTCCCATTTGGGGGGGTGGGGGGAGCGGAGGGCGAGGCTGGATCCCGAAGACTCCGGAGACTAGTATAAACAACCCCCCTTTGGCGGGATGGGAGCCATAGGGCTTCTGTGGCTGCTGCTGCTGCTGCTGCTGCTGCTTTCACCGGCAGCCTCAGGCTCCGGGACCGGGACCGAGACCGGCCAGCGCGTGGGCTCACCAGCCATAGGGTCGGCGCTGCAGCCCCGGGAGCCGCTCAGCTACTCGCGCCTGCAGAGGAAGAGCCTGGCGGTGGACTTTGTGGTACCCTCTCTCTTTCGCGTCTATGCTCGGGACCTGCTGCTGCCGCCGCCGTCCCCTTCGGAGCCGAGGGCCGGCCAGCTGGAGGCGCGCGGCTCGCTGGCTCTTGACTGCGCCCCACTGCTTAGGCTGGTGGGGCCACCACCCGGCGCCAGTTCTCCCGCCCCGGCCCGGGCACGGACGCTGTCCCGGGTGCTGAAGGGAGGCTCGGTTCGCAAGCTCCGGCGCGCCAAGCAGCTGGTCCTGGAGCTGGGAGAGGAGGCGATCCTTGAGGGGGTGTTGCCTGCGGCCCCCCCCCCCCGCCTCGGCCCGGCCAGCTCCCGGCTCGCGCTCTCTGCTCCTCCAGCTGGAAGTGGCGGACGCCCAGGCAGCTGCGATAGAGCGGCTCCGGGGGCGGCAGCGGTGGTAGCAGCTGGCACCCCCGCTGCCGCGGTCGGGAGGGTCGCGGAGCACAGAGGCGACTTCCGGCCGCGCTCTGGCCAGCCACAAAAGACACGGGAGCTGCTGATGAGTGAGGAGGGGGCAGCAAGATTTCGGGCTCTCGGGCCCTGAATGCTTTCACTCCGCTGCTGCCGCCAGGGCCGCTTTGGTGCCTGGGAACTCTTGAGACGCCGGAGGAGAGCAAGGACGCTGAAAACTTGAGCGGCGGGGGCTCGATTCAGGTCCAGAAGTTCAGCGAGAAGTGCAGTCCGAAGACCTCCCGCTGCGGAGGGTCGAAGGAGGGTGCGAGAGAAGGAAGCCGGTGCCCTCGGTCACCCCTCCTTTTCCCCCCGCAAACGAGGAACAGGAGCTCAGAGGAGCCGAAAGCAGCTCAGGAGGCGGCCAGGACAGCAGACAACAGCTCGAAGCCACAGTTCCCAGCAGGAAAGTTGCAGAGGATTGGAGGCCGCTCGAGAGCGGACACACCACAGCTCAGGCCGCGGGGGGCAGGAGAGGACGGTACCCAATTGCCATCTCCCTTCAACCATAGTAGTCTCTCTCATTCCAGAGCGCGGGGAGCTACGGACGGGGGCGCGGCATTCCGCGCGGCGCGCGAGAGGCGCAGCTGCCGAGACCTTCGCGCTTCAGGGTCTCTTGACACGCCTCCGAGCCTCCAGCAGCGTTTTGTTGAGATTCCTGCTCGCCTCCTTGCAGTTGAAGGAAAGGGAATCGAGTGCACGCACAATCCCCCTGAGATCAGGTGGAAGGAGCCCTTCAGGACCAACGACTGTTCGGAGCTCTTTCCCATTTGGGGGGGTGGGGGGAGCGGAGGGCGAGGCTGGATCCCGAAGACTCCGGAGACTAGTATAAACAACCCCCCTTTGGCGGGATGGGAGCCATAGGGCTTCTGTGGCTGCTGCTGCTGCTGCTGCTGCTGCTTTCACCGGCAGCCTCAGGCTCCGGGACCGGGACCGAGACCGGCCAGCGCGTGGGCTCACCAGCCATAGGGTCGGCGCTGCAGCCCCGGGAGCCGCTCAGCTACTCGCGCCTGCAGAGGAAGAGCCTGGCGGTGGACTTTGTGGTACCCTCTCTCTTTCGCGTCTATGCTCGGGACCTGCTGCTGCCGCCGCCGTCCCCTTCGGAGCCGAGGGCCGGCCAGCTGGAGGCGCGCGGCTCGCTGGCTCTTGACTGCGCCCCACTGCTTAGGCTGGTGGGGCCACCACCCGGCGCCAGTTCTCCCGCCCCGGCCCGGGCACGGACGCTGTCCCGGGTGCTGAAGGGAGGCTCGGTTCGCAAGCTCCGGCGCGCCAAGCAGCTGGTCCTGGAGCTGGGAGAGGAGGCGATCCTTGAGGGCTGTGTAGGGCCCCCAGGGGAGGCGACTGCGGGGCTGCTCCAGTTCAACCTCACTGAGCTGTTCAGCTGGTGGATTCGCCACGGCGAAGGACGGCTGAGGATTCGCCTGATGCCCGAGAAGAAGGCGTCGGAAGTGGGCAGAGAGGGAAGGCTGTCCGCTGCGATCCGCGCCTCCCAGCCCCGCCTTCTCTTCCAGATCTTCGCGACCGGGACCGGTGAGCAGCTCCCGCCCGAGCGTTTCGGGATTTGGTTTCTTACAGGCATCAATTTGCAACCACTATCAATTAACCCTCCTTTCCAGAACCACAGCCTGCGGTTCTTAGCTTTCTTTCCTTCTTCCACAAACCTCCTTCCCCAGTTAGACTGTATTTTCCTGAACGCAGTCACTCCCCAAGGGATTCTCCTTTCCTCCCCAGCAAACAAGTTGGGAAAAAAGTTTCCTGTTCTTGGAAGAATAACTCTTTCTACTGACTTTACACAGGTTCTCAGCCAAGATTGGATGCCCTTCTTCTGGGGCTCCTGGGACAGCTGAAATCCCTCTAGTCTGTGTTCTGAGAGCTTTTTGGTTCTAGATCTCAAAACTCTTGCCCTTCTTCTTTTCGCTTTGTTCCTCTTCCTGGCCTCCACAGATTTTGGAAATGTGACTTTCTCAGGGAATATAGAACTCCTTTTCATATTACTGAATCCCACGCAGCTATCCCATCCAAATGTTGGCTTACCTAGAAATTGCCTCTTCTTCATTAATTCATTCTGCTCTCCACCTAACCCCAGGCTGCTATCCACTCACAGACTCTTGTTCTTCCTCTCAGATGTGTTGGGAGAGCCCTAGAGGAACTAAGGGACAGGGGACAGGAGGGAGCTGTGGAGAGAGGGAGCAAAGTTGCCAAGATTTTTCCTTTGGGGAGTCACTCTGAAGCCAGGAAGAGACAATAGTTGATTTCCCTTTCTTTCCCTGTCCCCAGTTCCTTTTCTCCAATTCTTAGCTTGAATATCTGCAGCAACAGATCTGGATGACAGTCTCTGGCAGGCCTGTTTCACTGCAGATCTCTCTGCTGGAGACTCCTGAAATGGGGTTTCTGTTTCATTTACTCTCATTTTCTTCCCATATTCACTGAGTTGGGGGTGTTTATTCAGGCACTTACTTCTAACTCTTCCCATAATGTCCGTTGACTGGTGGCTTTGAATGGATGTTTCTCTTGTAAAACCATTGGGGAAAGGCTTGTCAATAAAATACACAATGTAAGTGAATGAGAAAGCACAGAAAAGAAAGCATGACTTTTAAAAGCCTACATTAATTTCATTGGGCAAAACCCAGCATCTTTTCTGTCATTCTTGTTGTCAGAAATAAATGAAATTCTTATGCTCCACTGGTTACTAATGTCTTGTATTCATTGGATGGGAAGCATTGAAGAAAAGCCCATTGTAGAGCTACAGATATCTCCCATGCTTGTCCCAACACACACACACATGCTCCCACATATACCCAATAGTCTAATGCAGCAGGGATATTCAGAAGCTGAGGTTTCTCAGTCATTGCAGAGAAGGCATACTGGTATGTGGTCCGCATGGAAAACAGAGTCTGGATGCATATTTCAGCATTAGCATTAGTGGCATTGGCACCTAAAATGACCCCTTTGTGCTCAGTTTTGGAATTTACACTAGCTCATGGTAAGACAGGGTCTGATGAATTTGACAGTGCTTTCTGTGAACTGAGATAGGAGGCCAATACTGTTGTCTCACTACAGATACTTTTATATTTTTGGAACTAATTTATTTGTTTATATATTTTTAAACATCTTTATTGGAGTATAACTGCTTTACAATGGTGTGTTAGTTTCTGCTTTATAACAAAGTGAATCAGCTATACATATATCCCCATATCTCCTCCCTCTTGTGTCTCCCACCCACTCTCCCTATCCCACCCCTCTAGGTGGTCACAAAGCACCGAGCTGATCTCCCTGTGCTATGCAGCTGCTTCCCACTAGCTATCTGTTTTATATGTGGTAGTGTATATATGTCCATGCCACTCTCTCACTTCGTCCCAGCTTACCCTTCCCCCTCCCCATGTCCTCAAGTCCATCTGCATCTTTATTCCTGTCCTGTCCCTAGGTTCTTCAGAACCATATATATATATATATATATATATTTTTTTTTTTTTTAGATTCCATATATATGTGTTAGCATATGATATTTTTCTCTTTTTGACTTACTACACTCTGTATGACAGTCTCTAGGTCCATCCACCTCACTACTAGTAATTCAGTTTCATTTCTTTTTATGACTGAGTAATATTCCATTGTATATATGTGTCATATCTTCTTTACCATTCATCTGTCAATGGACACTTAGGTTGCTTCCATGTCCTGGCTATTGTAAATAGTGCTGCAGTGAACATTGTGGTACATGACTCTTTTTGAATTATGGTTTTCTCAGGGTATATGCCCAGTAGTGGGATTGCTGGGTCATATGGTAGTTCTGTTTTTAGTTTTTTAAGGAACCTCCATACACTACAGATACTTTTGTAAAGAACAGCTATGCTTTAATGTTGTCTTGGCTTCTGTGGTTTATACATGCTACGTTCTCTTTTAGTGCTTAATGTTTTTGTAATGGATATAAAAATTATTTCTCTGTGAATGCAGATTTTCTTCCACTTTCATGTCTCTGAGCATCTCTGGAACCTTCCCATCATTTCTTGTTAAATGACCATAGGCTCTAGCAGTGTAGATGTTGATGATAGGCAAAAGGGGCCCTTTCTACAGCCCTGAACTTACCTACTATAAACAGGCAGGTTGCTTGAAGTTATCAGTGTTGCCTGTGAAGAGTCACACGCTTAATGCTTTTGAAGAATATACTCCAGTCAAGCGTTAGATAGGGAGTTGAAGCTGCCGAGTGAGGGAGTTTCATGTAGAGATTAGTGTGCTCCAGGAGCTGCTCTGCTACTGGCAGTAGGGAAGCACAATGAGCATCCCAAGTCCTCCGTCAGCAACACAGTCCGTTTGGCAGCTGGACCAAGCCCTTATGCATCATTCGATACATCTAGCAATGGTGGTTTTAGAAAGAGCCAGGATTCTGCTATTAAAAGGCTAGAAATTTTGGCCAAGCATTTTTCATCAGGATTGGGATCAAATGTTTATTGATGGGATCAAATAAGACACCAAGTGTAACTGGATGAGGTCCCCATGACCTCCAGAGAGACAGACAGCTTAACTGAAAAGCACTTCAGGCCTTGTGGTGACCACACTTGGAACAGGCTGGACTCTCCTGCTCTGAGACATATGCTGTCTGCAGTTAGGCAGCCGGCCATGCAGGACTAGAGGCCTAGCTTCTCGCTTTACAACTGCCTCCCCAACCTCATTTAGGTACAATCTCCACTTAAGACTCCCTGTGGAGGGCGTGGACACACCCCTTCATATCATGTTTCATGTTTGGGGCAGCATATACTATTGTGGTTTCATTCATTTTCTTGTATGAAAATTGAAGCTTAGGTTCTCACAGTTGGGTTGATTTTACTGTTTATCATGTTTGAGGAAATGGGTTTCTTCTTTTTATATAGGCTCTGATTTATAGAAAAGGCATTTACCTGTTCTGTGACATAGGATCTTCAATTAAGCAAAGGAAAATAGGCACAACTCAGTAAATTTCTCCCTGCTTCTGCCCAAGTAACTAGTGGTCTGGTCTAGAGGGGCATAATCTTGCTGATGGGACTATCTGTGGGGAGGGAAGCGGAGAGGATGGGTCTTCTTCCACCCCTTGTGTTGAGGGGCCTGGGGCAGTCATTTATCTCAGACTAAAGACAGGGTACCAAACCTGAGCAGAACCATGGCTAGGAATGTGGTAAAAAATGGAAGGCACCTAGTCAGGACAAAGCAATACCTTCATATCATTTGCAGTTTGGGCTATCTGACAGAACAAAAGAATGTCTAAGAGGCCTTATAATGCATGATATACTAATGTCTTTTCTTTGTGGGTTGTTTTGAATTCATAAATGGGATCAGCGTTTCGAAGTCTGAAGTAGTTCCCCAGAGCACCCATTCATGGAAAAGAGGTAGAGAGACAGCTTCTGGGATTGTACACGTGGTGTGCACTATCTTGGGACAGCCCAAACCACAAAGAAGTTGTCTGCCTGGAGGCTACCACATTGCCCATAGCTCCACTTTGTAACCTGTTTTGACATCTTACTTCTGCCATCCTCCATGCAGAGGCCTAGAGGATAATGACCTGTGGGGTAAGAGGGCCTGTTTCCCTGTTAATACCCTCTTTCTCACTCCAAGAAAGGGGATATATGATTTGGGACTTTATATGTACCACGGAGAGGCCTAAGCAGTTTAGAGTAGGTGTATGCAATGCAACACCCCTTGACCTCACATAACTGTCAGTCCCTTCCCATTTCATTTCTGGAAAGGGCAAAGAGAGAGAAGGAAGATAGAGAGGAAACTGGAGCTCCCAGAAGGGATATTGGTTATTGGAGGTGAATTGGGAGGGTTGGAACTAGTCCAGAGAAGAGCAGAGAGCTGATTTAAGAGTGGAAGGGACTGATTTATGATGAAAGATGAAAAGAATTAAATATATATGGCTGGGCTAAGTGGTGATGAAGGGAAAGCCATGGTAACAATCTACAAATCTCTGAGGAGGGAAAGTGGCAGTGAAGAAGAAGAGTTATTTAGTGTGGCCACAGAAGTAATAGGATGAGACTTTCAGAAGGAAACTTCGGGTTGGATATCAGGGAAACCTTATTTTCTGAAATTGATATTCCTCTGGCTATGGAGTGGAATTCCAAGGGAGCAAAAGTGTAAGGTGAGATGTGGGTCAGACAAGCCACAGCATTCATAATTAATCAGTTCTATATTTTCGAATGTTGAGAAACTGCAACAGGCAGGAGAGCCAGGATGGGGACCAGCAGCAGGAATCAGGATATTTTGGGTTACAACTCTTGAGATTCTCTGGGTATTGATGTTTCCAGGGGGAAAAGAAAATAACTGCATATGTAACTCTGAAGTTTGTGGGAAGTGCTTACAAGAAGATTGTTAGTATCTTGGAAAAAATATTTTGAAATTACTGAGTTTATTCTTCTCTGTCCCTAGATTAAGCAGAGTGCTTCTCTGGGGTTTTGGTATATTCAGTAGGGGGAGGCACACTCACCTAGGACTGTGCATCTAAGATGCATTTATAGGTGTGTGTGGCATCAAGTCCTTGGGCAAGACAAAAGGTACCCGGGTCTTGAGAAGATGAGATCAGTTCTAGGTTTGGTGAACTCCTACCAGTACTGAAAACCCTTTGAAATGTTGAGAATATATACAGCTGTTTGAAAGATGGGATTCTTCTAAATCCAGTTGACCCTTTCACAAATTTCCAAAAGAGAAATAAGATTCATAAGGGGTACATGTGTGGGATGTTGGAGGAGAGTGTTCTTGTTAATATAAATGAGTGCTTTTGTGAGGCAGTTCGTCTGCTGAAAGTGAAGAGGTTTGGGCCTGCGGGTAGGAGAAGAGGAGAGTTGTGTGGGCAAAAGCTGCAGCCTGCTGCTACTCTTAACATTACTGCCTGACTTCACTTCATAGATTTATAAAAGAGATTTTGTTTTTTTAAATAGCCATTCTTGATGTCCTGTTACAGTTGTATGGAACTTTATAATTTATAAATCACTTTAATATTTATTATTGTTACCAATCCTACAGTAGGAAGAGCTAGTATTTGCTTTATTTTATAAATGGAGTAACTGGAATCCAGAAGTTTGATAACACTTTTTCAAGGACATTCAGATAGAAAGTTTTAGAACTGGAAACTTTCATTTATGTGTTGAGAGGTTATGAGTTGCTAGAGGATGTGGTAGGTACTGACTAGGACCACAGATCCTGCCTTCAAATCAGAGCTCTTTCCACTACAGGAATCATCTCAAGGTTCATGTTATAAACAACCAAGACATATAAATAGAGGAAAAGCTTTACATTATCTTTGTCAGAAGGCCATACAATAAGTATTTGTTGGGCAATAGCCATGACTTGGAAATTTTTCTTAAAACCTTTTTTTTTGAAAGTTGTTTTGTTTATTTTTTAATTGAGGAGGTGAATTATTAAAAATATTTATTTATTTATTTATTTGGCTGTGCCGGGTCTTCACTGTGGCACACGGGATCTAGTTCCCTGACCAGGGATCAAACCTGGGCCCCCTGCATTGGGAATGCAGAATCTTAACCACTGGACCACCAGGAAAGTACCACATTTCTTAAAATCTTTAAGGCCCAGTTTCGTCATTTGAAAAATGGGTATAGTAATAGTTCCTATCTCAAGATGTCATCATGAATATTAAATTAGATGATGCATGTAAATCCTTAACCCAATGCCTGACACATCATAAACTGCTCCATCAATATGAACAATTATAATTTTTCCTAGAAGCAGCAACACCCCAGCATCTGGTTGTGTAGGTTGTGCACTCTACAATTCCAAGGGTTCTATATACATTTTAACCTATTTGAATGGTACCATCTGGAGTTGTGCAGTCCTCATGTGTGACAATATGTGGCAACCCTGGCAGAAATTGTGGTACTGTGTGTTCCCCATGCAACTAACTTCTGACTCCTAAGAGATAAGAGGTGAGATCCAATGGAAGTGGGGAGTGGCCAGGGTGGTAGTTTCGAATTGTCCAATCATGGAAGGCCTGGTTTTCCCAGAAATATAGATGAAAAGGGGCATTGAGGTGTGGTATTTACTTTATTCCTATCAACTATTATCCTCTTATAGGTCTTTTGACCTTGGATTCAGTCCAGAGATTCAAGTAGCATATTTACAATCCAATTCTTTGTTCTTCTGTAGAAATAAACCAAGCCTTAACTTTGTGAAAGTATGAAAACTAATGCCAAGGAAGAAAAAGATAGAGGCATTACAGAACAGTGGTTTTTAGATGGTGGATCTTCCCTGAGAGTGATCTGTGCAGTCCAGGCCCCACCATGTCCACAGACATGCTGGACCACTGGCCTCTGATAACTCCTTTATTGTAATTAGCTGGAGCTGTGCCCTTCCTGTACACTTCTAGCCTCACTCTTCATTGTCAAATGGAGAGATGGAAAGTCCTAAATGATAATGGACATGAGCCCATGAAAAGCAATTAAATCTTTGAAATTCCATGGAGACTCATAGCCCAGGGACTTGAATGGGAGGCTGACTTAGGAAAGTACCTCAACCTAAAATAAGCTGTTAAGCATCTACTCTGTATTTTATAGGTGGTGGGTTTTTTTGTGAGCCAGAGATGAGCCATTGCCTCCAAAAGATGCACATGGACATCATCTGTGCTTGGGAATAGAAGAAGATGGGTGTTGGTGAGGATGGTTATAGGTCCAGGGGTCATGTGGGGAGAGCTGCAAATAGAACTAGCAAGGATCCCCGTGGATGCCTTCTTCCTTAGAACCATTGCCTTGTCCTCCGATCTAGGTTGTGGCCAGTGTTTCTTAACCTAGTGATGACCTGGGCTCTTTCACACAGTAAAGGTGTGAGACAGGAGCAGTTAAAAGTGAGTGTTGGCCTGGTGGTGAGGCAGTGGAGTGGGAAAGGTACCCCAGTGCCTTTTTGGGTGAGTCACATTTCTCAAAACAACTTTTATTTTCTTCAGTAAATCTTGTGATGAAATTTCCAGCTGGACTGTTCTGAGCTTGGGTCCTTTCCCAGGGAAATTCTGTCAGATTCATTTGGTGATATAACCTAGGCATTCCAGAAAGTGGGAGGTCCCAGAACAGGGCAGGAGGAGAGCTCCCTTGGGGCAGATTCACCTAACCAAATGGTTAATTAAGAGTCTTTTTTCCTTGAATCGTCCCTTTCTGGCTAAGTAACAACAGGTGCATGAAGAGGTAGGCAGTCAGAATTCCCTAGAGTAAGGAAAATGCTAAAGGGTAGGTATGAAAAAAAAGTATGAAAGTAAAAAAAAGAAATCTAGGGCTTCCCTGGTGGTGCAGTGGTTGAGAGTCTGCCTGCCGATGCAGGGGACACGGGTTCGTGCCCCGGTCTGGGAAGATCCCACATGCTGCGGAGCCGCTGGGCCTGTGAACCGTGGCCACTGAGCCTGCGCATCCGGAGCCTGTGCTCCGCAACGGGAGAGGCCACAACAGTGAGGGGCCCGTGTACCGCAAAAAAAAAAAAAAAAAAAAAAAAAAATCTAAGCATGCTTAAAGGAAATCAGGAAACTAGCCAAAAGAAATCAGAAGGAAAATCTAAACCATTGGCTATATTTTTCTTTTTCTCTTATTTATGTTTTATTCAGTTTTCACTGGAATATAGGTTCATGAGGGTGGCCATGGGCAGAACTCCTCTATAGATCCTTTTTACATTCTCAGCCCAGATAATTAAAATAAACATTCTTCGGTGAACAGAACACTAGATTAGGAGCTAGGAGGCCTAGATTCTTTTATGATATTTTCCTTTATTGGATTTGAAATAGTGTGCAACTCCTTGAGCCTCTGGGTGTTTGTTCCTAAAGGAGATAATACAGATCTTGTCTTGACTACCTCATGGATTCGCTACGAGCATTGTATGAGATAACCCATGTGGAAGGCTTCAGTCTGGATTATTCAGAAATAAATATATAGGGCAGTAGAAAAAATGAATATACAAGATCATGAAAGGTACTGAGTTTCTGCTTTATCCATCCATGGTTTCAGCCAACCCTTGGCGTTAGGAGCAGCTGTACAAGGTCCCAGTCTTTGAGGCAGGCCTTAAGTTTCAGTTAACAGCTCAGAAGAACTGAGACGGGGTTGTGTAGCCCTTCCCCAAGGTTCCTAAAGTGAGATTCTTTCATTGAAATCAGTTTGTGCAATTCCAGAATTCTCTGGAAATGGATCTCTGGTAGTGGGACATAGGAACCTGTATTTTAGTGTCAGAAAATGATTTGTTTTTTAATTAAGGCACAGTAAATACAATAAAGTGGATTGAGTGCATTGATCTTGTGTACAGCTTGATGATAATTCACATATACAACACCCATATAATCACCGCCCAGATGAAGATGCAGAACATTTCTAGCATCCCCAGAAAGCTTGCTCCTGTCCTTTTGCAGTCTGTATACACCCCCTAGCTAAGGTAACCATCCTTATCATCCATTAGTTTTGTCTACTTTTGAATTTCATGTAGATGGAATCATATCACATGTACTATTTTGTGTCTGGCTTTTTTTACTCTACATGATTTCTGTGGGGTTCATCAATGTCGTTGTGTGTAACAGCATTCTTTCTTTCTTTTTCTTAAATTGCTGCATTGTATTCCTTTATATGAATATAACACCATTTATTTATACATTTTCCTATCAAGGAATTGGACTTGTGCAAAATCAAAAGTAAAAGGTCCTATTCTAAATAATGAGTAAAATAATAAGTCAGATTTGGGGTTGAAGCCCAAGGCTACTTATTTTCTTCTTTGAACTTCAGTTTTTCTTATTTGTAAAGTGAGAAAAATAATACCCACCTCCCAGGGTTACTGTGATAATTAAATAGCATAAGGCATGTAGTAAGCCCTGACACACAGTTGGTATTCAACAAGTGTTAGTTTTTTCCCCAGTTCTTGATTATATTTCTTCCATTGGTGGCCAGAATGGATTCTTCAAAAGCTTCCTAAAGCAGGGAAGGGGGGGCCTTGTTACAAATGAGGTCATTAACTCACAGAGGGAAAAGTAACAACCAAGGACCATGTAAGTTACATGTAATAACTCTTAATTTTATTTTAAATAAGTAAAATATTTTAAATAAAACAAACATTTCTTGCACTCAGTCAAAATTAACAAATAAAATATTCAATAAATAAATCAAAAATTTCAAAACTCTTCGGTCTTATATTCAGGTCAAAGAAGAGAAAAAAATGTAGAGCAGACAGAAAAAGGTGGGCAGAAACACAACAATATTTATATATATAGAGAGAGAAGAATGAGAATGACAGATATAAGTGGAGAAACTGAGAGAGGAATGTATAAGAAGAGGTAACCCAGGAAAATAGAGGGCAGGAATTATCTTCTGGACACTGAGATGCATAGATATAGAAAACGAGACCAAAAGAGTGACAGAAAGAGAAAGGGGAGACGGGGAGGGAAGGAGGAAGGGAGGAACACTTGATTATTTTTGGTCTGGAAGGATTATTTTTGCCCTGGTGTCTGAACTTATGACCAACATTATATAATGGTTATTTTCAATTTTATTGAAGTATAATTCACATATAATAAAATGCACCTGTTTGATTTGTTTGATAAATGTATACATCTGTGTAACCACCGTCTTAATTATTACAGTATATAGAACATTTCTGTCAACCCCTAAAAGGTCTTTCTTGACCTTTTGCAGTGAACCCCCTGTACGTCCTGCCCTAGGCAATGTCTGATTTTATTTCTATTGCAGTAGATTAGTTTTGTCTGTTCTGGAGGTTCATATAAATGGAGTCATACAGTATATTCTCTTTTGTGTCTGGCTTCTTTCGCTTAGAATTCCAATGCTTTTAAGATTTTATAATGTAGTTGTGTGTATTAGTAGTTTGTTTCTTTTTATCGCTCAATAGTATCTCATTGTATGAACATACAAGTTGATCCTTGAACAACACGGGTTTGAAGTGCGAGGGTCCACTTATATGTGGATTTTTTTCAGCAGTAAATACTACACAGTCTTGCAGTGGTTTGAATCCACTGATGTGGAACGACAGATATGGAGGAACTGAACCCTGTATTGGGAGGGCCAAATATAAATTATATGCAGATTTACAACTGTAAGGAGGGTAGGTGCCCCTAATTTCTGCATTGTTTAAGGGTCAACTGTATTACAATTTATTTATCCATTCATCTGTTGATGGACCATTAAATTGTTTCAAGTTTGGGGCTCTCATGACTAAAGCTGTTATGAACATTTTGTGTATAATTCATTTTGTGGACATACGTTGTCACTTCTCTTAAATCAATTATGGAATTGTTGGATTGTATGGTAAATGCATGTTTAACATTATTAGAAATTGAAAAATTATTTTTCCAAGGTAGCTGTACCATATTATACTCTCATCAGTGATGTATGAGAGTTCTACTTGCTCCATCCACATCCTTGAAAATACTTGGTATTGTCAATATGTGGTGGCATTTCATTGTGGTTTTAATTTGTATTTCTATGTATTGGTTATCCAACATTGCATAGGAAATCACCCCCAAAGTTAGTGGCTCAAAATAATAGTAAATAATTTATTGTCTTTTATAGTTCCTGTGAGTTAGGAATTTGGGAAAAGCCTGACTTGGTGCTTTTTGTATGGAGTCTCTCATTGTGGGCAGACATCAGCCAAAACTGCAGTCATCTTAAAGCTTGACTGTGGCTGCAGGATTTACTTACAAGGGGCTTTGCTCACATGGCTGGCCATCTGATGCTGGCTACTGATGAGGTCTCAGTTCTTCACCAGGTGGTCCTCTCCACAGGACTGTTGGAACACCCTTGTGACCTGGTGTCTGGCTTCCCTCAGACTGAGCTTCTATTGAGGTGATCATATGGTTTTTCTACTTCTACTTTATTTTTTTGATAAATATGATGAACTACAGTATTTAATTGTTCAAATGTTAAATTAGCTTTAAATTCCCTGGATAAACCCCACATGGGCATGACTTATTCTCCTTTTATTTTTTATTTTTTATTTTTTATTTTTTTCTGTACTCGGGCCTTTCACTGTTGTGGCCTCTCCCGTTGCGGAGCACAGGTTCCGGATGCGCAGGCTCAGCGGCCATGGCTCACGGGCCCAGCCATTCTGCAGCATGTGGCATCTTCCCGGACTGGGGCACGAACCCGTGTCCCCTGCATGAGCAGGCGGACTCTCAACCACTGCGCCACCAGAGAAGCCCCTTATTCTCCTTTTTACATATTGTTGGATCAGCTCACTAATACCTTGTTGAGGATTTCTGCATGTTTATGAAGATTACTGGTCTATAGATTTCTTTTCATGTCTTTGACAAGCTTTAGGGTCTAGGTAATGCTGGGATCATAAAATGAGTTAGGAAGGGCTCCCTCTTCTTTTTCCTAGAAGAGAATTATAGTTTTTTCTTTCTTCAATTATTTTTAGTAGAATTTGTTACTGAAGCCATCTTGGCTTGGTGTAGTCTTTGCTGGAGTGTTTTTTTTTTTTTTGCGGTACGCAGGCCTCTCACTGTTGTGGCCTCTCCCGTTGCGGAGCACAGGCTCCGGACGCGCAGGCTCAGAGGCTGTGGCTCATGGGCCCAGCCGCTCCGCGGCATTGGGATCTTCCCAGACCGGGGCACGAACCCGTGTCCCCTGCATTGGCAGGCGGACTCTCAACCACTGCGCCACCAGGGAAGCCCCAGCTGGAGTTTTTAATTACTAAGTAGATTTATTTAATAATTATAGGATTATTCAGATTATCTGTTTATTTTTGAGTGAATTTTAGTAGTTTGTATCCTTAAGGAAATTGGTTCATTTTATCTTATTTGTTGAATTAATGCAAGTTAGGTTGTTCATAATATTCCCTTATTTTTTTTATGTCTGTAGGGTCAGTAGTGATGTCCCTTCTTTTACTCTTGATGCTGGTAATTTGCATCATCTCCCTCTTTTCTTTGTCATCATTCTGGCTAGAGAATGACCAATTTACCAATTTTATTGAATTAAAAAAAACCTTTTGTGATATTGATTTCTTCTATATTATTTTTCTTATTCAAATTTCATTGATTTCTGCTCTGGTTTTATTATCTTTCCTTCATTTTGTTTACCTTGGGTTTAATTTGCTCTAATTGTTTCTAGTTTCTTAAGATCATTGATGTGAGATTTTTTTCCCTCTATTTCAAATATAATCATGTAATGCTAAAATTTCTCCCTAATAACTGCTTTAGCTGCATCGTACAAATTTCATTATGTTGTAATGAAATTTCATTTACATTCAATTAAAGTATTTTCTAATTTTCCATTTGGCTTTCTCTTTGACCCATGGTTATGTATGTTTTATTTCTTACTATTTGGAGGATTTTCCAGATATCTTTCTTTCACTGATTGCTAGTTCAATTCTGATATGGTCTGAGAATATATTTGGTTTGCTTTCAATAATTTAAAATTTGTTACGGTTTATTTTATGGCCCTTATCTTGCTGAATTTCCATGCATACTTGAAAAGAACATGTTTTCTGTTATTGTTGGGTGGAATGTTCAATAAATGTCAATTAGGTCAGTTTGGTTAATAGTGTTGTTCAGGTCTTTTATATCCTTGGTTTTCTGTCTGTTTGTTATATGTGTCACCGATAGAGGATTGCTAAAGTCTCTAGGTTTTTGTTTGCCTCTTTCTCCTTTCAATTCTATCATGTTTTGCTTCTCTATTTTGAAGCTCTGTTATTTTGAAGCTCTGTTATTATGTGCCTACACATTTAGGATTGGTATGTATTCTTCATAATTTGCCTCTTTGATTTTATGCAATATCTCTTTTTATCTCTAATGATATTCATATTTTGAAGTTTCTTTGATATTAATATAGCCATTCAGCTTTCTTTTGATTAGTGCTAACATGGTATATCTGTTCTATCCTTTTACTTTTAATCTATATATTTATTTAAAGTATATTTCTTATTGAAAACATATGGTTGGATTTTATGTGTTTTTGAAAAATTCAGTCTCACGATGTCTATCTTTTACTTGGTGTGTTAGATCACTTGTATTTAATGTTATATTTGATATGGTTGGATTTAGATCTACAATTTTTATTATTATTATTATCATTATTATTCTTTCTCTCTGTTTTTTGTTTTTCTCTTGTCTCTTTCCTGGCACCTTTTGAGTTAGTTGAATATTTTTCAGTTTTAATTTATCTATTTTTTTGCTACATCTCTTTGTATTGTTATTTTAGTATTTGCTCTTGGGATTTTATATATGTATAGACTTTCACAGTTTATTTTGAGTTGACAGTTTACTACTTCAAGTAAAATATGGAAGGCTTACAACTATATATGTCCCTTTATCCACCCCCTTAATATTATAGTTGTCATATGTGTTATATCTACGTAACTTAAAATCCTGCTAGACAATATTTACAATTTTTTCTTTCCGCGGTTATTCGTATCTTAAATAACTTAAGAGGAGAAAACTTGTCCTTTATATTTACTCAGATACATACCATTTCTTTTGTTTTTTATTCTTTCTTAAAGCTCCAGATTTCCCTGTTTTATCATTTTCCATCAAGAATTCCCTTTTGAATTTCTTTTAGAACAGGCCTTCTGGCAACAAATTCTCTTAGTTTTTCCCTTATCTGAATGTCCTTATTCCCCCTTCATTTATGAAGAATATTTTTACTGGGCACAGAGTTCTGGGTGGACAGTTCTTTACTTTTTGCTCTTTAAGAATGTTGTTCCTCTCTTTCATAGTTTCTGGTGAGCATTCTGTCATTAAATTGTTCTTCCCTATATGTAGCTATTTTCAAGATTTTTCCTTTGTTATTGATTTTCAGAAGTTTTATTATGATGAATCTGTGCATGAAATTTTATTTGATTCTCTCCTCTTTGCAATTTGTTGAGATTCTTGATCTGTAAATTTAGGTCTTCCATGATATTTGGGGAGTTTTTCAGCCATTATTTCCTTTTTTTTCCCCTGCACCAATATCTTTCTACTCCCCTATGGTACTCTAATTGCACAACTATTAGACCTTTTGATATTGTCTCACATGCTCTTGAGGCTCTGCTAATTTATTTTTTCAAAATTTTTTTCTTTCTGTTCTGCAGATTGGACAGTTTCTATGATTTGTCTTCAAGTTTACTGAATCTTTACTCTGTCATCTCCATTTTGTGATAATTTTTTATTTTAGATATATTTTTCAGTTTAAATTTTCCATTAAAAAATTTCTATTTACCTACTGAGAACCACCTTTCCATCTCTTTTCCAGAATGTTTATGTTTACCTCATGGAGCATAGTTATAACAGCTTCTTTAAAGTCTTTGATAATTTCAGCAACTGATCATCTTGTTTTTGGCATCTGTTGATAATCTTTCTCCTTAAGAATTGGTCACTATTTTTGTTCTTCTTTACATATTGTGTAGTTTTAGGTTGCATCCTGGAAAATTTGAACATTATGATGTTTGGTCTGACACTTGAGTGTGGTTTAAACCTTAGTTTTGTTCTTAAAGCCTTTGTTTTGTTGCTTTGAGTCTGTCCACACAAGTGCCGCTCACAGGTGAGCTGGAACCTTGGGTCATTTTCTTTACAGAGTTAATATATTTCCTTCTCCATCTCTCTCCTCTTCTAGATTTTCCTTAAATTCACAGTTTTACCCACTTGTACTACTGTGGCACAACTCCTGCAACTAGGGTTGCCTTCAGGCAAAACAGAGAGATAAAGAGAAATAAAACAGGGATTCTCTCCATACTCTTTGGCCTGAAGGGGTCCCTTTTACCCAGTCTTCTGGCCTGAAAGATGTGTTTTTTACAGGGTTTCTATTAGAATTTTGGCTGCTGACACCGCCAGCTAAGCTAGCTCTCTTGAGGGCTTATCGTGAAATGAGAAAAAAAGAGAAGAACAAGCAAAGAAGTGGAGATCTCTCTCCATACTCTCTGGATCACAGGGCCCTTTTCCTGGCCTTTTGGCCAGAAAGAAAGGATTTCTCCAGGTATCCTTATGAGTTGCTTTTCCAAGTTTTGACTTTCTTCCTCAATATTCCTGGTTTTATTTACTTTTCAGAGTCCCTTGATAGTTGTTTTTGTATTTTGTCCAGAGTTTTTGGTTGTCAGCTGCAGGATAATAGGATTTAGTGGGCTTACTCCATCTTGGCTGTAGTAGAAGTTCCTTGTTCCTTTTTGAATCACTTTCAATCTACAATATTTTTCTTTCATCCATTAATATTTAGTGTTGTACCATTCTTCTGTATTTAAATTTGCTCAGATTCTGTTTGCTAAAAGTGTCTTTTGCATTTATTTCTGAAGATTTTCACTGGATATACTTTTAGGTTGATAGCACTTTAGTGTTGTTCTATTGTTACATGGTTTGCATTGTTTCTGATCAGAAATCAGAGAAATTTTTATCTGTATTTCCCCTTCTGTTTCCCCCCCTACCATCCCATGGTTGCTTTAGGATTTTGTGTTTATCATGGGATTTCAGCAATTTGATTATTATGTGTATTGTGGTTTTCTTTATGTTTTTCTTGCTTGGGATTTGCTGAGCAACTCTTGGTTCTATAGGTTTATATTTTTCATCATATTTGGAAATTTTTCATACATTTTTTCTGCTCCCTATTCCTAAGAATCTAATTACAATTATGTTAATTAATGTATTCCCACATTTCATTAAAGGTCTATTAATTTTTTTTTCAGCCCTCTTTCTCCACTTTTGTCTGGATAGATTTTTTTGCTTGTTTTAAAGTTCATTCCCTTTTTTAAAAAAATAAATTTATTTATTTATTTATTTGTTTATTTTTGCTGCGTTGGGTCTTCATTGCTGTGCACAGGCTTTCTCTAGTTGTAGCGAGTGGACACTACTCTTCATTGCAGTGTGAGGACTTCTCATTGTGGTGGCTTCTCTTGTTGCGGAGCACAGGCTCTAGGCACAGGGGCTTCAGTAGTTGTGGCATGTGGGCTCAGTAGCTGTGGCTCACGGGCTCTAGAGCACAGGCTCAGTAGTTGTGGTGCACGGGCTTAATTGCTCCATGGCATGTGGGATATTCCCAGACCAGGGCTCAAACCTGTGTCCCCTGCATTGGCAGGTGGATTCTTAACCACTGCACTACAAGGGAAGCCCAAAGTTCATTCCCTTTTCTTCTACAGCGTCTAATCTGCTGATAAACCAGCCTATCTAATATATTTTCAGTTTTGATATTATATATTTTTTTAGCTCTAAAATATCTACTTCCATTTATGTTTCTCTCCTCATTATGTTTATGTTTTTTTAGAAGTCCTGAACATATTTATAATAGCTGCTTAAAAGTTCTTTCTGAGGTAGTCTGGTACCATGGGAAAGAGCACAGCCATTAGAATCAGACTTCCTGGGTTCAGATCTTAGCCTTAATGCCTACAAGCTGGGCTGATCGTAGGCAAGTTACTTATTAATCTTTCTGGGCTTCAGTTTCCTCAAAATGGTACAAAGAGATTATCTCTCTTGGAGGGCTATTGTGAGAATAAATGAGATAATACCTAAAGTTCTTAAAACAATAGTGCCTTGCACATAATAAGCACTCAATAAACATTGACTGTTATAATTTTTTAAGTTCCTTTCTGCTAATTAAATTATTTCTGTCATTTCTGTGTCTGTTTCTATTGACCAGTTTTTCTCTTGGTTAAATATCACATTTTCCTGCTTCTTTGTATACCTAGTAATTTTTTATTGGATATTGCATATTACAAATATTACATTGTTGAGTATGTGGATTTTGTTGTCTTCATTTAAAGACTGTTAACTTTTGTTTGCCAGGCAGTTAATTTACTTGCCCATCAATTTGATACTTTTGAGGATTATTGTCAAGTTTTACTAAAGGAGTTTAGAGGATCCTTTATTCTATGGTTAATTTAGGTTTTGTCTTAAGATTTGGCCTTTCTACAGTCTGCACTGAAAGACTTGAGTGTTCAGTGAGGTTTTCTACTCTGGTTATTAAGCACTTAAACATTTCCCAGTTCTGTGTGAGCTGCAGAAGTTTTTCAGCTTGCACTTCCCTCAGAGATATTCTTTTCCTGGTAACTATTCTTTACCCAGCCTTGTGTAATCTCATCCTATGAATGCAACTTAATACTCAGCCAAAGACTCAAGGGGACCACTGTGCAGTTTTATGGAGTGTTTTATCTCTCTCCATCTAGATGTTCCTTCTCTGGTTTGCTCCCTGATAATTCAAGCTGCATCAGCCTTCCCAAACTCTGCTGTCTATTACCTCAGGCCTGTGAGACCACCTTGCTCTATTTGGATCTCTCCTTCCTGTATCAGGGTGTGGTAAATGCCTCCAGGCAGAAAATCAGGGCAGTGCTAAGGCCTACATTTTATTTTCCCTCTCCCAAAGATTATAATCCTGTGCTACTGATTATCCAATAAAAACAGTTTTTTCATATATTTTGTCAGCTTTTTATAATTTTACAGCTTTTTATGACAGAAGGGCTAATCCAGTGCTTGTTGAGTATTCCATCATGGCTGGGCATCTGTATGATGAATTTGGAGATCAGAGTCATATTGGTTTGTTTCCAGAGAAACAAACCCCATGTAAAAAGATGTGAAAAAAGAGGGAAGAAAAGTGAAGGGAAAGAATACAGAAGACCTAGTTTCTATGTTGTTGATTCCCAACAGTAGATCCACAGAGAATCTGTCTCTCACACCTTCCCCTGGCTCCAGGTACACCCAGAGTTATCCATCTCCTGCCACCACCAGTAGCAGAACCGGTCCATTTTACTCAGTGAGCCCATTTTGATTCCTTCTTCCAGGTTTTAGGTTTAAAAGCACAGGGAAAGACGACATTTCTAACCAAAGATGGAAGAGAAAAGGGTTTCTTTGAAACTGATCAAATGCAATTAAGGCAGAATATACAATTCATATACCTTTGATTAACCTTTACCTAGAGGGAAATGATTGGTGATTAAGAATTAGATGAGGTGAATAATTATATCAGGAATCTGCCTTCGAAGAAATCTCTTTCAGCACTGGAGAAAAAGTTGATAAAAAACATATAGATATAGGGCTTCCCTGGTGGCGCAGTGGTTGAGAGTCCGCCTGCCGATGCAGGGGACGCGGGTTCGTGCCCCGGTCCGGGAGGATCCCGCATGCCGCGGAGTGGCTGGGCCCGTGAGCCATGGCTGCTGGGCCTGCGCGTCTGGAGCCTGTGCTCTGCAATGGGAGAGGCCACAGCAGTGAGAGGCCCGCTTACCGAAAAAAAACAAAAAAAACATATAGATATAGATGAGAGGGCTCACCAAAGAGAAATCAGACAAAGGAATTCTTTTTATGGATACCTATAAGTTTGGACTTTTGCCTGAGGAAATGCTATTTATTGGTTTGTTTTTTTACTGAGCACTTACCAAGTTGAATGAAATACAATCTCTTTCTCCCAGGAGGAGTTCACAACTAGCTGGGGAGAAAAGGCAGACAAGCCATGCTAATAAATAACTCCAGTGAAAGGTATCACTTGAATGGTGGACAAATGATGCAAGTGGTTATAGTGGTTCAGTGGAGGCTTGGAGAGGTCAGTTCCTGCTGGGGTGATTAGGGACAGGTTCAGTCTGTACCCCCAGATCCCCAAAACCATTCCTTTACAGTCTGATGAGCTTCACTTGTTCAGTGCATGATAGGAGAGGTGAAGTTCCTCTGAGACAGGAAATTATACCTCTGAAATTTTAGAAAGAATAAACTTATTACCTTTTGGCAGGGAGTCAAGTCAAAGGGTATCTACTGAGAATGATGGTTTTCTTTTGGGATTACGAGAGAAGTGAGTTAGAAAAAACATCCAGAAGGAGGTGATTTGAGAGGTCTTGGAGTGAGTACATAATTAGACTTGAAAAAGAGAAGGGCAAAGGACCTTTCAAGTTGGGGCAATAACAGAAAATAATGCCCAGAGGAAGAACAACTGGTTAGAGAGAGAAAGAGAGACAGACAGACTGACTCTGTGGTGTGTGTGTGTGTGTGTGTGTGTGTGTAAGAAAGTAGAACTAGCCAGAACAGAAAGGTCTAAGGAATATTGGGGGTTGAGGGGATGGGTACTGAGTCAGATACTCTGAATTAGATGTGGGACTGCCTTATTGAGTCAAGAATTTACATTTGATGCTGAAGAAATCAGAAAGTGTTTAGTTCTTGAGAAGGGGTGATGCATGTTTATTGCACATTGACTGAAGATTCTTTAGAAAATGTAGTTTAGTCATGGGTTTCAGGCCTGGACCACAGGGAGGGCTGGTAGTTGGATCTGAGCCCTGAGAGGCTGTCGCACTGGCTCAGGAATGAGGTACTCAGAGACACCGAGATGTGAGGGAAACAAAAAGGAAGAACTCAAAGGTCTAAGGTTTTGGGCCGGGGACGCTGTAGACTGGTAGTGTTACTGATAAAGCAGACAGTTAGAATGAGGATCTGGTCTGGGGCAGAGTGGCTAGCATGATAACAGTTGTAGTGGGCATCCATCTGAGGATCAGGTTATCTGGTATGCACGTGGAGATGTGGAGTGGAAACAGGAACAAGTGAGAGGTCCAGACAGAAGATATGGATGTGGGAGCTATTTACATGGAAGGAAGGTCACACCTAAGATTTAAGAAGGCTCAGAATTAGGCAATGGAATGGAGTCAATGATGTTATCAGAAAGAACTTTCTTACAAGAAGGAAGAGAGGCCGCTGGATTGTGTGGTGTCATGGAAACTGAGGGAAACAGATGTTCCATAGATGAGTAGACAGGTCATTGTGTTTGACCAAGAGCCTTCTGGAGAGCAGTCATAGGCACAAGGAAGTTTAGAGGCAGTGCTGAGAAATTGGAGCAAAATGTGCTTACGTAGTAGTTCAAGGAGTCTATCTGTGAAAGGAAGAAGAGAAGAGAAAGAGACTGAGATGTCAGTGATGTTAGAGGGTTCTGCAGAATGAAGAAAGGGTGTGTTAAGGATAGATGAAATTCTTAATGTTGAAAATCATAAGGGGAAAAGCTAAAGAGAAAGGAAGCTTCAGGTACCAGAAAGAAAGGGGATAATTGTGTAGCAAGACCACTCAGTCTAGGCATTGCAGACTCTTATACAGGCCTCAGATGCCATTCCATCCAGGCTCTGTCTGCTTCTGCAGTCTCTTCTTTACTAGTGTTACTGCCATTTCATCTTTTAAAATATGTCTGGGGGATGGGGAAATCACTGTTTTATGAGGCTGCCCTGTGCTTGCTGGACAGATCTGTTGGAAAAATATTTAATACTGGCTGAATTCTACTCCTCCGTAACTTAATACTAATGGTAACAGCTACCATTGAACAGTTTTACAGATTACTGTATTTAGTCTTCACTTTAACACAGTAAGGTTGATTTTATTATTATTCCCATTTTATTAGTTATTCCCAGATAACTAAGTCTCAGAGAGGTTAAGTCACTGGCCAAGGTCACATAGCTAAGGAGAGAAGGACCTGGTATTTGAATCCCAACCAGTTTAACTCTACCCGTATAATTGCTATGTCTTATTGCTCCTACTTGTGACTGTTATTCGTTCCCCAAGTAGTGTCCTTTCTCCAATATGAGGGCCCTTTAAATGTTTAAAGTCAGTTATCCTACATATGCTGGATAATTTCCTTTGTCTCCTCCTCCTTTTCTTTCTCTTCCTTTTTCTCACCTTTTTCTTTCCTTTTTTTTAAAATTGTTAATTCAACAAATGATTATTGAGCAGCTTCAGAATATCAGACACTGTGGTAGGTGATGCATAGATAGCAATGGATAAAACAGACCAAGGCTTTGCCCTCATGGGGTTTGTAGACTGTGGAGGGAAGCATATTGAGTGTGCAAATTAACAAATACATATATAATAAGAAAAGATGATGAGTGCTGTGAAGAAAACAGACATTCTAGCCTCCCTTGTCAGTTTTCCTCATAAACTCTGGGTTTCAGAGTGCTCACTATGCTTCTTTCCTCCTGATGCCTTCTCCTTTTAAAGGGTGTCCTTCAAATGAGGACAGTTTCTGCTGCTGTGATCTGATCATTGTGGAGCACGTTGAGACTCTTAACTGGGAATCCTTGTGATACTGCAGCTTAGAGGTAGGAATGGGCAGAACCACAGGCAGGGGTGACTGGAGAGAGGACAGATGTGCAGAGGGCCAAGCAGAGATGAAGGATGGAGAGCCCAGGAGTGGGGACAGATGGTTTCAATCCATTCCATGAAGTGTGAGCAAAGGTCATGCTAAATAGATCACGAAGCCATGCGTCCCCTTCCATTCCACAGATCCTGCCTTTCCCTTCATGCTCCAGCCCCTCTGAACCCACGCATGTGTCACAATGGGCAGCTAAGGTCAGAAATGTGCTACAGGGAAAGGTTTCTCCCCTTTCTCCCTTCCCTCTTTCCTTCCTTCCCTTCTAGTTCCCTCCCCTCAACCCTCCCCTCCCTCCCTCCCTCCCTGCCTCCCTTCCTTCCTTCCTTCCTTCCTTCCTTCCTTCCTTCCTTCCTTCCTTCCTTTCATAGTATTAGTCTTAATACCATAGTTTGGAAGACTCTGGTTGGAGAAAAATGTCAAGAAGTACAAATGCAGATTTGATACATCTGACCTTTCTTCTCTTCAGAACAATAAATGTCAAATTGCTTAAAATGACAGCCAGGATGGCTAGAGATTATTTATGTCCTTAAATATTTAGAAACATAGTTTAGACTTAAGTCTAATTTACATGAAGATTCTGACCAATGAGAATCATAAACACTTTTAAGGGACCAGCATAAGCAGTGATGTTTACATTTAAGAAAACAGAAAATGTTTTGAAAAAGCATTCTGAAAAATCAGAATAGAATGAAGTGGTAAGTGATTCCTGATAAGTAATGAGAACATTTGATAATATCAAGAAGGTATTTTGTGACACAAAATTGTGTTTGGGTTTTTTATATCTGCGTGGTGTGGTTTGGTAGCATTCCAGAGAAAGACCCACAATCCACATGTCCTGTCCTTTGATTAAATACAAAATATTATATATATGCATTTTTACTTGAATCACTTATCCCATTTTACTAAAGACGTTTTACTGTTAAAACAGAAGGAGGGAGAATTATCTTGCTCCAGCTGTGTAAATCCTGATAGGAGTATATAATCCTTCAGCCTGTGGAGGGTGTCATTCTTTACTCTACCTCATACTCAATTATCATCAGAAGCAGCAGCATCCCTTTTAGAGTAGAGGCTTTGAAAGGTGTTTTTTGTTTTTGTTTTTGTTTTAAATAACTATGAACATTAGTTAACCCGTTTACTTCTGAAATGACACATCATTGCATTGTGTTAAGAAAATAGAACCTGAAGTTAGTTCTGGTTCTGGTACTCAGCTCCAGAACTTAGAAGTTCATAAAGTAGTGAGACAATAACATTTTTCTGCTCCTGGAAGTCTCATCTGTAAAATAGAGATTATGTAATAACAGAGATCATTATAGCACTTGCTTTATAGGGTCCTTATGAGGAGTAAATGAGATAATTAAAAGAAGAGTTTAGTACAGCACCTGCCACATGGTTAAAGGACTGAAAATATTATTTATTATCTTCTATTTTAGTATTATTGTTGTTTTATTAGTAAAAGGTTCCCCTAACTATTTTTTTGTTCCTTCTTTTTTATATCATATTTGCTGAAATTTAGCTGTATTCAAAATTAGAGTTTATCCTTTATAAAATACAGTTAAGCAAAGAACCCAAAAGAAAGCTTTAAATGTTGTAGACTAAAGCAGCCTATTTGCTCAAAGAGCTAAAGTCATCAGAAAATCAGTGCCATCCCATTGTGCATTTCCTAAGAGTTCCATATGGATCTGGCAAATCTTTTCTTTGTTTCTTTTTTAACGTCAAGTAATTTTAATTAAGTCATGAAGATTATTTCTAAACTCTTAAGATATTCACTATAAGATCTTTTACTTTCATAGCAGAAAAAGTCCTTATTTCTATAATTAACTATGAAGTTTGAAAACCTATGTAAGTTGAGGCAGTGGAAGGAGGCAAGAGAGTTTTGGACCAGGAGTCATGGGATTAGGTTTTCATTTTAGGATATGCTGACTTGTCCTATTTGAACCTAGGCAAAACACCTAAACGTTCTCAGTTGTAGTTTCTGTCATGTGAAATAAGTGAGTTCTAATCTCTACTATCCCTTTCCTGTTAAAATTCTGTGATTCAAACCTATTTCCAGGGCTGGTTTTGAAGCATTACTGGGAAGATCCTAGAGCAATGATAGTAAATGATAACCTTCTCTGATTCTTATATACTGGTAACTAGCAGATTATGATAAGAATTGTTTACCTCTAACTAATATACCTTTTCTCCACATCTACACCAGCATTTGTTATTTTTGGTCTTTTTGATGATAGCCATTCTGACAGGTGTGAAGTGATACCTCATTGTGGTTTTGATTTGCATTTTCCTGATGACTAGCGATGTTGAGCATCCTTTCATGTCCCTGTTGGCCATCTGTATGTCTTCTTTGGAAAAATGTCTGTTCAGGTCTTCTGCCCATTTATTAATTGATTCATTTGTTTTTTTGATATTGAGTTGTATGAGCTGCTTATACATTTTGGGTATTAACCCCTTATTTGTCGTATCATTTGCAAATATTTTCTCCCATTCAGTAGGTTGTCTTTTCATTTTGTCAGTGGTTTCCTTTGCTGTACAAAAGCTTTTGTTTAATTAGCTCTATTTGTTTAATTTTGCTTTTGTTTTCTTTGCCTTATGAGACAGGTCCAAACAATATTGCTATGATTTATGTCAGAGTGTTCTGCCTATGTTTTCTTCTAGGAGCTTTGTGGTTTCTGGTTTACATTTAGGTCTTTAATTCATTTTGAGTTTATTTTTGTATATGGTGTGAGAAAATGTTCTAATCTCATTGTTTTACATGTGGGTATCCAGTTTTCTCAGCTCTACTCATTAAAGAGACTGTCTTTTTTTTTTTTTTTTTTTTTT
>NW_006798707.1:3725341-3738220 GCF_000442215.2 Lipotes vexillifer | reverse complement strand
GCTGTACGCGGGCCTCTCACTGCTGTGGCCTCTCCTGTTGTGGAGCACAGGCTCTGGATGCGCAGGCTCAGCGGCCATGGCTCACAGGCCCAGCTGCTCCCTGGCATGTGGGATCTTCCCGGACCAGGGCACGAACCCGTGTCCCCTGCATCGGCAGGCAGACTCTCAACCACTGCGCCACCAGGGAAGGCCGAGACTGTCTTTTCTTTATTGTATATTTTTGCCTCCTTTGTCATAGATTAGTTGACCGTAAGTGCATGGCTTTATTTCTGGGCTCTCTATTCTGTCTGTTGATCTATGTGTCTGTTTTTGTGCCAGTACCATAGTGTTTTGATTACTGTAGCTTTGTAGCATAATCTGAAGTCAGAGAGAGTGATGCCTACAGCTTTGATCTTTCTCAAGATCATTTTGGTGATTGGAGTTCTTTTGTGTTTCCATACATATTTTAAAATTATTTGTTCTAGTTCTGTGAAAAATGCCATTGGTATTTTGATAAGGATTTCCTTGAATCTATATTTTGCCTTGGGTAGCATGGTCATTTTATCAATATTAATTCTTTCAATGCATGAAGAATATATGCATATATACTTTTTTTTTTTTTGCGGTACGCGGGCCTCTCACTGCTGTGGCCTCTCCCATTGCAGAGCACAGGCTCCAGAAGCACAGGCTCAGCAGCCATGGCTCACGGGCCCAGCTGCTCTGCGGCATGTGGGATCTTCCCAGACCCGGGCATGAACCTGCGTCCCCTGCATCAGCAGGCGGACTCTCAATCACTGCACCACCAGGGAAGCCTATACTTCTTAATAGCTTATTGGCTATTTCTTTAACATCGTTCTCCATTCAGCAGATAATCATAGAGACCTCTTGTGTGTTTAGAACTTTGTAAAGTCCTATAGGGTAAAAGACAATAATCATAAAATGTGGTCCCTGACTTTAAAGAACTTATAGTTCAATAAGGAAGACCAAAAATATGGGATTTGGAGTCAAAAGTTGGAGATTCAAGACTTGACACCAGCATCAATTAGCTTCATGATCTTCATTTAAGCTCTTTTGAGTCCTAGTGAAGTGCAGGGGATGATTCCAATCTCACAGGGTTGTTGATAGGCTCAAATAAGATTATATATGTAGAATAGTGTTCTGTAAAATTGAAAGCCCTATTAAGCATTACACCAACTATTAGAAATGATACAAGAGGGTGTAGATGTAAAGGCTAAATGTCTTAGAGCAAAGAACAGTGAGTAGGGGGTTAGTGAGTAGAGACTTCCTGATGGAGTTGAGGCTTGATGGGTCTTGGAGATGAGTAGGGTTTGGATAGTCGGGATGAAAGAAGGAGACCACTCCAAGTGGGGAGCATGGAACATGGAGCATGGAGTGAAGGTTGCTCAATTCAGTTTGATTAACTCATCCAGTCCTCCTGGATTACCTAATATGAATGTCATGCTCTACTGGGACTTCTCTGTTTGGAGAAGAAATGTTGTGTTGGAAAGTACAGTTGGATGGACAAGATGGGATCAGGACATGACAGGAGGGCCTTGGAGAGCAAGTAAGAATGTTTAACCTCCTCATGGCAAGAAATAGGCAGCCATCAATAGGTCTATGTGAATAGCATTTTAGGAAAATGAAATTGGTAATGGTGTGCAGTCTGCATTAGTATGTAGAGACTGGAGTCTGTAATCTGGGGTGGAGGTTGGGGGTAGATTTGGAAAGTGGGATGGTGGAGAAAAGGATGACTCCAGAAAAACTTAACAGACTTTGGTGTCAGAGGCAAAAGAGGGAGGAATCCAAGTTTTTCTAGAACTTTTTACCAGTAAGATTAGAATAACAATGGTTCATTTGATAGGAAAGAAGAATTGGGGGAGAAAAGAAATTTGGGAGGAAGAGTTGAGTTCCGTTGGCGCATGGGGAGTTGAGATGGTAACCAATTCCGGGCAGCAACATTCTGTAGGCAATTGGATATGTGGGACTAGAACTCATATAAGAAGTCAGGGTTAGGCATGGGGATTTGGGAATCATCAGCACAGAGACTCATAAATTATGCACTTTGCTTAGGCTTAATTTCATGTTTTTTAGAAGATAAAAGAAATGAAAAGCTTGCTGAATTATGGATTATGCAACTGTATTAAAAGTAATTCTCCCTTTTCCCCTCCCTTCTGTCTCCCTAATGATTTTTGTGTTCTGTTCTTCTCTCTGATCTACTTACCCTTCCCCTAATATTTTAAAAACTGAGGGACACAATAACCTCTATTTCTGTCAGATCAGAAGATTGTCAGTGAAGAGATTAAGGTGATCGGGAATGTTTACCAGAAAATATGACGATCCTCTTGGCACCTTCTCCAATCCTTCAGAGATCAGAGGGATACAAACTTTCTCTAGAGGAAAGCAACCATTTATATTTATGGGAGGAAATATTAAAGAGCTAAATTCTCAGTTCCCTGGACAGCCCCACTGTTTGTTTTGCAGCTTTTATTAAGTAAAGCAGTGATTCTCAGCAAGAGACAGAGCTGCTTGGCAAATAATGTAATCAGATGAAATAGGGTTTTCAGACCTGGTGGGTGGACTTGAAGTTGGGACTCCTCTCCTGGCACTCAGTTTTCATATGTGGTTTGAACTGAGTTTGCACAAATAGCAGATACAGCACTCAAAGCTGAATTTTCTTTAGTTTATCTTCTTCTTCCTCCCCTTCAAAGAGAAAAATTTCCCAGCAATTTGCTTAGATGTTCTCAAGCATTACCTGGTACAGAGAGTATCGACTTGACTTTACATAAGGTAATAATGAGGAGGAGGAAGTTGGAGAAATAAGACACATGGTGCTAACATTTATTGAACATCTATTATATGCCAGGCACTTTATAGTCATTCTCTCATTTAATCTTCACAGCTGTAAAAGATGGATATTTTAATCTCTGTTTCACAAATGAGGCTCTGAGGGGTTATGTAACTTGCCCAGATCATGCAAGTAGTAAGTGACTGAACTGGGATTGGGATCCCCTAACTGGGGTTAGTTTTCTAAGCCTGAATGTTTCCTTTTTGTTTCAAGCTTGTGCTTCCTTTCCATCCCTATTATAAGCAAAAATTATTTTTTTAAAAAGACACTTGATTGTAATTTTACAGAGGCCTGTGGGGTAGGATGAGAATCCAGTAGTTCTCAGATCCATACATTCCTCAGCTAGGTCACTCATTTCCCATCCCTCTCTCCTTCCTATTTTCTCTTTTGTTTTTCCTTTACCTATCATAGTGGGATGCATTCTTCTCTCCTTACAATTCTCTCTCGAGGTGGACAGGCTGAAGGATGAGGCAGAGTGGTAAGGAAATACAGCACCAGGTCCTTCATTTTTCAGGGCATCCTGTGTATACTTTTCGTTGACCTTCTGTGGAGCCTGGTCAAGGGCATGTGGATACTACAGTTTGGCTGCATTACACCTTCTGATTTTCATGTTGACTGTGGACAGACATTGATAGAAGTACCAACTACATACAAGGTACCATAGTGGGTGCTAGAAAATTACTTTGAAGTAAATAAATGGAAATTTCCTTAAAATTAAAAAAAATGTGTTTAAATATTGTATATTTAAGAACTATGGGCCAAGGATAAGGGCGTGTGGAAGAGAGAGGAGCAGGCCGCAGTCCTTAGAAGCTAACAAGTTCCTGGGGATAAAAGGCAAGGACAGCTTGATGTGTGGCCCTGGCCACCTGCCCTGGTCCACTACACAGTCACTCTTTGGTCCACAGCCATCAGCTGTCCAGGGCTGTCTGTTAGGCAGCCCATTTTCAGTGGCAGCCCTTGGTGGCACTCCATGCAGATGCTCTCCTCCCCTTACCTTTTTCTCCTCCTCCGAAATCTGATACACGAGTGAATGGATGAATTGGCCTACGCTTAGGGTAGATGCATCTGGGCAAGACCCATTATCTGGGCAAGACAGGGAAATTGGAGTGGGCCAGGCCCCTCAAAGCACTCCCAGGTCAGTCAGTGCGTGTTGACTACAGCCTTCCAACAAAGTGTTGCTAATAGTGAGGATTTTAGGTCAATGAGGAGGCAAGGCCAGCTGTGAAGATGAACTGAGATGCTGCGCATGAGGCAGTCACCAAAGCACTTGGCACGTGGTAAGTGCATCTCTAGATGTTATTTGTACCATGATTATGCTTATTCTCATTGAAATCAGTTAAAATGCTTTTGTCTGCAAGTAACAAAGACCCAACTAAAAGTAGCTGAACGATCTTGTATAATGAGAAGTCTAGAGTTGGTGTGTCTCTAGGGTTGGTTAATTCAGGAGCACATGGAAAGGCAGGAGCACAGGAGCACCCAGGTCCTTTCTGTCTTTCCACTCTGCCTTCCTTAGGGTGGGGTGGCTGCAGAAGCTCCAGGCACCTTCACATGAAGCTGAAAAAGGGCAAGAGTTTGTCCTTTGTTCCTTCATAAGAGAATGGAAAACTTTTACAAAGGCTGCTAGTCGTTTTCCCCTTGTGTCCCATTTGTTAGGGCTACCTCACATGACTATGCCTAAATCAAGAGGAAATAACACAATTCACATAGCCTCAAACTTGACCTTGCATCAGAATCACTGGGAGGGCTTGTTAAAACAGACATTGCTGGGCTGCATCCCCAGAGATTCTGAGTCAGTAGGTCTAGGGTAGGGCCTGAGAATTTGCATTACTAACAAGTACTCTGTTAGTGTAGGGGCCACACTTTAATAACCATTGGCTTAAACGGTTCAGTAGTCATCTCCCATGTCTAGAGCACTGCTCTTGAAGTACATAGATATCCCAAACCTGATCAGAGTGGAGGTTCTGTTAGCAAGAAGGAAGGGGAAAAATGCCTGCTGGTTAGTCACATCATCATTTTTAATTTTTGGAGCTATAGAAAGGGCAGAAGGTTTCATATTAGGCTCTTGATTCCCTCTGGGTCATATCTTGTAGGGGTGCTTTCCTTTCACTTAGGACAATCCCAGAGAATGTCTGGATTACCAATTCAACTCAGCTGAAGACAGGAGAAATCTCACTGTCATGCTGTTACATGGGCTCTTGGACATCAAATATTAAGTTTAGTAGGACCACTGGCAATGGCAGTGGCTGCTCCTTCCCCCTCTCTCTTCTTCCTCATCTTCCTCTTCTTCCTTCTTTTTTTGTCCCTACAAACTTCAGCATCATATGAAACTTCCATATTTCAGAGAACCAAATTCTCCCTTGTCCTGCAATATGTCCACTCCAAGCTTCCCACTTTGGGGCTGTGCAGCTCCTTTGGCAGCAAAGGCTGAGGGCCTTATAGCTGGAATCTGAGCAGTCACAGCCTCAGTCATCAGGGAGCTTGATGCTGTGGTTACTTCTAAATGAACAGTCATTATTGATGCTAATTGAACTTGAAGTTAATGAAAAAGGAGTTATTTTACAGGGCTTAAGTGGAGGCCAAAATTCTTATTACAAGTTAATTATTCTCCTTAAAAGGCACTATTACAACCATGATTGTTTTTTATCAACTTTTTCTCTAGTGCTGAAAGAGATTTCTTCGAAGGCAGATTCCTGATATAATTATTCACCTCATCTAATTCTTAATCACCAATCATTTCCCTCTAGGTAAAGGTTAATCAAAGGTATGTGAATTGTATATTCTGCCTTAATTGCATTTGATCAGTTTCAAAGAAACCCTTTTCTCTTCCATCTTTGGTTAGAAATGTGGTCTTTCCCTGTGCTTTTAAACCTAAAACCTGGAAGAAGGAATCAAAATGGGCTCACTGAGTAAAATGGACTGGTTCTGCTACTGGTGGCGGCAGGAGATGGATAACTCTGGGTGTGCCTGGAGCCAGGGGAAGGTGTGGGAGAGATATTCTCTGTGGATCTACTGTTGGGAATCAACAACATAGAAACTAGGTCTTCTGTATTCTTTCCCTTCACTTTCCTTCCCTCTTTCTTCACATCTTTTTACATGGGGTTTAAGCATTCATCATAAGAGTTTGGGGGCAACACATTTCGATTCATGTTGACACCCAGTTCACCATCACAGCTCTGTGCTTTTGTCAAGCTATTTCTTCTTTTGGGTGCCCTTTCCATTCCTCTCCAATGCTCTTCATATCTCAAGTCTCTGCTTAAATGTCAACTCTTCCAAGACACATAGTCTCCACCCTGCCTCCTTCAAGAGAGATTTATGACCTCAGAGCTGTGACTTCATGCCTTGCCTGGCTGTTTCTATGGCAGTGTCTGTCTTCTTGCATCCCCTCTGCCACTCCCATAATACCATTGCAGGGAACAGTTTGTGGACCCCCATGGGACACTTAGTTTATGCCCCTTACAATGGAGAGACATATGCCAGAATATTCTGACACTAAACACAATGCCTGTGAAATGCATAGAAGGCCAGGGAAAGCCATAGACCCATAACCTGTAGCCAGCCCCTGCTTTTCACTCCTGCTATTGGCAATACTGGAAAGCCACTGGCTCACTCCTGTGGTCCTCCTTTCAAATGCCCATTGGCCATAAAGAAACTCCTAGAAGAGCCAATAGCCAATAACCTGCTGATAAACCAGTAATTAACCGGATTGAGGCTCACAATTAACATGGTGAGGGACCTCCTGAATTAAGCCTCTGGAAGTACTATTAAAATGCAAATATTATCTAGAAGGAGTAAAATAAGAAACCATGACCAATCATGCAATACTCATTTACAAAGACCATGATTTCTTTTCCACATTATTTAACCAGTCACCCAGTAGGTTTCTGAAGGAATGGTACAGGAGCTGGACCACGGTTTAGCCAGGCTGACAGCCACAGCATAGGGATTCTTGGAGCTGCAGCTTCCATTCTCAGTTTTTGTCTCTCTGCCAAGATTTCCAGTCATATAACTTTCAACTCACAGCCCATTCTCTTTTAGAGCAAAGCTTTGTTGTTTAACCCTTGTTCACATTGTGTCTTTCAAAATGAAAAAAAAAGATCTCCTAACGGAACCCCGATTCACTCCAGTGTTGTCTGCCTTCCTAGGTTGTCACTCATTCACAGTGCAAAATGGCAAGGAGGAGGCTATCCTGAATAATAAATTTCAGGGCTAATTAAGGTTTTAAATCATCCTAGAGAATTAGGCTCAACCAGCAGTCCTTGTGTGTGCCACTGTAACTTGCCAGCCCCAAATCCTGCCTTATCTCCAGGCATAAAAGCCACATTAAGTTTTAAGACCTGACTCAATAATGTATTATGGATAATGATGAAACCTTGATATTAAGTCTTCAGAAAGGAGCCTGGGCATATGACTTGACATATTGAGGTTTTACCACTGATAGAAATGTTAGAGTTTTATGGCTTTCACTGATTGTTAAGCAAATACTATATCTTTCTATGGAAAATACTAACCCAAAAAGTGCATTCTAAGAGGAGTATGTGTAAGCAGAGTGTGTGCTTGTGTGTATGTGTGTGTGTTTAACACATTGCCGTACTTAGATAGTTCCTTGTCTTTCCCTAAATGGAAAAGCAAAATACTTGAGAATTTAAAGGGAGTTGAAAGTCAAAGAATATCCTGCATTAAAAAAAGTGCTTAGTAGGGCTTCCATGGTGGCGCAGTGGTTGAGAGTCCGCCTGCCGATGCAGGGGACACGGGTTCGTGCCCCAGTCTGGGAAGATCCCACATGCCGTGGAGCGGCTGGGCCCGTGAGCCATGGCTGCTGAGCCTGCGCGTCCGGGGCCTGTGCTCCGCAACGGGAGAGGCCACAACAGTGAGAGGCCCGCGTATGGCAAAAAAAAGTGCTTAGTGCAGTCTGGCTGCGCTGCAGCTGCCAGGCCCTTGGCCGAAGCAGGGAGCCCCGCAGCGATGTGGACTAGGCCGTGTGGATGACAGGCTCTTCGTGCTCCAGCCAGGCGTCAGGGCTGTGCCTCTCAGGTGGGAGAGCCAAGTTCAGGACAATTGGTCCACCAGAGACCTCCCAGTTCCATGTAATATCAAACGGCGAAAATCTCCCAGAGATCTCCATCTCAAGGCCAAGACCCAGCTCCACTCAATGACCAGCAAGCTACAGTGCTGGACACCCTATGCCAAACAACTAACAAGACAGGAACACAACCGCACCCATTAGCAGAGAGGCCACCTAAAATCATAATAAGGCCACAGACACCCCAAAATACACCAATAGATGTGGACCTGCCCACCAGAAAGACAAGATCCAGCCCCATCCACCAGAACACAGGCATTAGTCCCCTCTACCAGGAAGCCTACACAACCCAGTGAACCAACCTTAGCCACTGGGGGGGCAGACACCAAAAACAATGGGAACTATGACCCTGCAGCCTGTGGAAAGGAGACCCCAAACACAGTAAGTTAAGCAAAATGACAAGACAAAGAAACACACAGCAGATGAAGGACCAAGGTAAAAACCCACCAGACCTAACAAATCAAGAGGAAATAGTCAGTCTACCTGAAAAAGAATTCAGAATAATGATTGTAAAGATGATCCAAAATCTTGGAAGCAGAATAGAGAAAATACAAGAAACGTTTAACAGGGAACTAGAAGAACTAAAGATCAAACAATTGTGAACAATACAATAAATGAAATTACAAATTCTCCTCAAGGAATCAAAAGCAGAATAAATGAGGCAGAATAAATGAGGCAGAAGAATGGATAAATGACCTGGAAGATAAAATAGTGGAAATAACTACTGCAGAGCAGAATAAAGAAAAAAGAATGAAAAGAATTCAGGACAGTCTCAGAGACCTCTGGGACAATATTAAACGCACCAACAATCGAATTATAGGGGTCCTGGAAGAAGAAGAGAAAAAAAAAGGGACTGAGAAAATATTTGAAGAGATTATAGTTGAAAACTTCCCTAATATGTGTAAGGAAATAGTTGGTAAAGTCCAGGAAGCACAGAGAGTCCCATACAGGATAAATCTAAGGAGAAACACCCCAAGACACATATTAATTAAACTGTCAAAAATTAAGTGCAAAGAAAATATATTAAAAGCAGCAAGGGAAAAACAACAAATAACATAAAAGGGAATCCCCATAAGGTTAAGAGCTGATCTTTCAGCAGAAACTCTGTAAGCCAGAAGGGAGTGGCAGGACATATTTAAAGTGATGAAAGGGAAAAACCTACAACCAAAATTATCCAGCAAGGATCTCATTCAGATCTCATTCAATTTCAGACAGAGAAATTAAAAGCTTTACAGACAAGGAAAAGCTAAGAGAATTCAGCACCACCAGACCAGCTTTACAACAAATGCTAAAGGAACTTCTCTAGGGAGGAAACACAAGAGAAGGGAAAGACCTACAATAACAAACCCAAAACAATTAAAAAAATGGTAATAGGAACATACATATTGATAATTACTTTAAATGTAAATGGATTAAATGCTCCAACCAAGAGACATACCCTGGCTGAATAGATACAAAAACAAGACCCATATATATGCTGTCTACAAGAGACCCACTTCAGACCTAGGGACACATACAGACTGAAAGTGAGGGGTTGGAAAAAGATATTCCATGCAAATGGAAATCAAAAGAAACCTGGAGTAGCAATTCTCATATCACACAAAATAGAATTTAAAACAAAGGCTATTATAAGAGACAAAGAAGGACACTACATAATGATCAAGGGATCAATCCAAGAAGAAGATATAACAATTGTAAATATTTATGCACCCAACGTAGGAGCATTTCAGTACATAAGGCAAATACTAACAGCCATAAAAGGAGAAATCGACAGTAATACAGTCATACTAGGGGACTTTAACACCCCACTTTCACCAATGGACAGATCATCTAAAATGAAAATAAATAAGGAAACACAAGCTTTAAATGATACATTTAACAAGATGTACTAAATTGCTATTTGTAGGACATTCCATCCCAAAACAACAGAATACACTTTCTTCTCAAGTGCTGATGGAACATTCTCTAGGATAGATCATACCTTGGGTCACAAGTCAAGTCGTGGTAAATTTAACAAAATTGATATCGTATCAAGTATCTTTTTTGGCCACAACGCTATGAGACTAGATATCAATTACAGGAAAAGATCTGTAAAAAATACAAACACATGGAGGCTAAACAATACACTACTTAATAACGAAGTGATCACTGAAGAAATCAAAGAGGAAATCAAAAAATACCCAGAAACAAATGACAATGGAGACACGACGACCCAACACCTATGGGATGCAGCAAGAGCAGTTCTAAGAGGGAAGTTTATAGCAACACAATCCTACCTTAAGAAACAAGAAACTTCTCAAATAAACCACCAAACCTTACACCTAAAGCAATTAGAGAAAGAAGAACAAAAACCCCCAAAGTTAGCAGAAGGAAGGAAGTCATGAAGATCAGATCAGAAATAAATGAAAAAGAAATGAAGGAAACGATAGCAAAGATCAATAAAACTAAGAGCAGATTCTTTGAGCAGATCAACAAAATTGATAAACCATCCAGACTCATCAAGAAAATAAGGGAGAAGACTCAAATCAATAGAATCAGAAATGAAAAAGGAGAAGTAACAACTGACACTGCAGAAATACAAAAAATCATGAGGGATTACTACAAGCAACTCTATGCCAATAAAATGGACAATCTGGAAGAAATGGACAAATTCTTAGAAATGCACAAACTGCCAAGACTGAATCAGGAAGAAATAGAAAATATGAACAGACCAATCACAAGCACTGAAATTGAAACTGTGATTAAAAATCTTCCAACAAACAAAAGCCCAGGACCAGATGTCTTCACAGGCGAATTCTATCAAATATTTAGAGAGGAGCTAACACCTATCCTTCTCAAATTCTTCCAGACTATAGCAGAGGGAGGAACACTCCCACACTCATTCTACAAGGCCACCATCACCCTGATACCAAAACCAGACAAATATGTCACTAAAAAAGAAAACTACAGAGCAATATCACTGATGAACATAGATGCAAAAATCCTCAACAAAATACTAGCAAACAGAATCCAACAGCACATTTAAAGGATCCTACACCCTGATCAAGATGGGTTTATTCCAGGAATGCAAGGATTCTTCAGTATATGCAAATAATCAATGTGATACACCATATTAACAAATTGAAGGAGAAAAACCATATGATCATCTCAATAGATGCAGAGAAAGCTTTTGACAAAATTCAACACCCATTTATGATAAAAACCCTGCAGAAAGTAGGTGTAGAGGGAACTTTCCTCAATATAATAAAGGCCGTATATGACAAGCCCACAGCCAACATCATCCTCAATGGCGAAAAACTGAAAGCATTTCCACTAAGATCAGGAAAAGACAAGGTTGCCCACTCTCACCACTCTTATTCAACATAGTTTTGGAAGTTTTAGCCACAGCAATCAGAGAAGAAAAAGAAATAAAGGATACCAAATTGAAAAAGCGGAAGTAAAGCTGTCAGTGTTTGCAGATGACATGGTACTATACATAGGAATCCGAAAGGTGCTACTAGAAAACTACTAGAGCTAATCAATGAATTTGGTAAAGTAGCAGGATACAAAATTAATGCACAGAAACCTCTTGCATTCCTATACACTAATGATGAAAAATCTGAAAGTGAAATTAAGAAACCGCTCTCATTTACCATTGCAACAAAGAGAATAAAATACCTAAGAATAAACCTACCTAAGGAGACAAAACACCTGTATGCAGAAAATTATAAGGCACTGATGAAAGAAAGTAAAGATGATACAAATAGATGGAGAGGTATACCATGTTCTTGGATTGGAAGAATCAACACTGTGAAGATGACTATACTACCCAAAGCAATCTGCAGATTCAATGCAATCCCTATCAAACTACCAATGGTATTTTTCACAGAACTAGAACAAAAAATTTCACAATTTGTAAGGAAACACAAAAGAGTCCAAATAGCCAAAGTAATCTTGAGAACGAAAAGTGGAGCTCTAGGAATCAGGCTCCTGGACTTCAGCCTATACTACAAAGCTACTGTAATCAAGACAGTATGGTACTGGCATGAAAACAGAAATATAGATCAATGCAACAGGATAGAAAGCCCAGAGATAAACCCACGCCCATATGGTCATCTTATCTTTGATAAAGGAGGCAAGAATATACAGTGGAGAAAAGACAGCCTCTTCAATAAGTGGTGCTGGGAAAACTGGACAGCTACATTTAAAAGAATGAAATTAGAATACTTCCTAATACCATACACAAAAATAAACTCAAAATGGATTAAAGACCTAAATGTAAGGCCAGACACTATCAAACTCTTCGAGGAAAACATAGGCAGAACACTCTATGGCATAAATCACAAGATCCTTTTTGACCCACCTCCTAGAGAAATGTAAATAACAACAAAAATAAACAAATGGGACCTAATGAAACTTAAAAGCTTTTGCACAGCAAAGGAAACCATAAACAAGATGAAAAGACAGCCCTCAGAATGGGAGAGAATATTTGCAAATGTAGCAAGCGACAAAGGATTAATCTCCAAAATTTACAAGCAGCTCATGCAGCTCAATATCAAAAAAACAAACAACCCAATCCAAAAATGAGCAGAAGACCTAAATAGACATATCTCCATAGAAGATATACACATTGCCAACAAACGAATGAATGCTCAACATCATTAATCATTAGAGGAATGCAAATCAAAACTACAATGAGATATCATCTCACACTGGTCAGAATGGCCATCATGAAAATATCTAGAAACAATAAATGCTGGAGAGGGTGTGGAGAAAAGGGAACCCTCATACACTGTTGGTGGGAATGTAAATTGATACAGCCACTATGGAGAACAGTATGGAGGTTCCTTAAAAATCTAAAAATAGAACTACCATATGACCCAGCAATCCCACTATTGGGTATACACCCTGAGAAAACCATAATTCAAAAAGAGTCATGGGGCCTCCCTGGTGGCGCAGTGGTTGAGAGTCCGCCTGCCGATGCAGGGGATACGGG
>NW_006798707.1:3723057-3724597 GCF_000442215.2 Lipotes vexillifer | reverse complement strand
GGACGCGGGTTCGTGCCCCGGTCTGGGGGGATCCCACGTGCCGCGGAGCGGCTGGGCCCGTGAGCCGTGGCCGCTGAGCTTGCGCGTCCGGCAACGGGAAAGGCCACGACAGTGAGAGGCCCACATATCGCAAAAAAAAAAAAAAAAAGAGTCATGTACCACAATGTTCATTGCAGTTCTATTTACAATAGCCTGGACATGAAAGCAAGCTAAGTGTCCATCGAAAGATGAATGGGTAAAGAAGATGTGGCACATATATACAATGGAATATTACTCAGCCATAAAAAGAAATGAAATTGAGTTATTTGTAGTGAGGTGGATGGACCTAGAATCTGTCATACAGAGTGAAGTAAGTCAGGAAGCAAAAAACAAATACCATATGCTAACTCATATATATGGAATCTAAAAAAAAAAAGTTATGAAGAACCTAGGGGCAAATCGAGAATAAAGACAGACCTACTAGAAAATGGACTTGAGGTCACGGGGAGGGGGAACGGTAAGCTGGGACAAAGTGAGAGAGTGGTAGTGTATATATGGGCATATATACACTACCAAATGTAAAATAGATAGCTAGTGGGAAGCAGTTGCATAGCACAGGGAGATCAGCTCCGTGCTTTGTGACCATCTATAAGGGTGGGATAGGGACGGTGGGAGGGAGGGCGATGCAAGAGGGAACAGATATTTGGATATATGTATATGTATAACTGATTCACTTTGTTATAAAGCAGAAAGTAACACACCATTGTAAAGCAATATTACTCCAATAAAAACGTTGAAAAAAAAGTGCTTAGGAATAAGAATGAAGCATTAGATAACATTAGAGCACCCTGATTTTTTTAATTTTAGAAGAAAATATCCTGGCCTGAAGGCCTGCTACTTGGGTTCTCAAGTCTCTTACTAATTAACTAGATGATCTTAGATAAGTTATTGAGAGTTTAAGACCTAACGCTTTGTTGGTCATTTTTTGTGTGTGTTGTGTTTTGTTTTGTTTTGAGTTAGTTTTTGCCTCCATTTCTCATATAACCCTCCTAAGCAGCCCTAGGAGGGAAGTACGGACACTTTTCCCACTTCACAGAGTCTTAGAGAGGTTAAGTCACTTACCCAAGTGGTAGGGCAGGGCTCTTGTCCAGGGCTCTTGGACCCCAACACCCACCATCAACCACCATGCTGTGCTGCTGTCTTGAGTCCAACAACACCTTCCACAATGCAAATACTCAGTGAGCGCCTGCTGTGAGCCAGGCACGGGGAAGGGGACAGAGACAGAAGTGGCCCCTGTTCTCAGAGCTTGCAGATCAGGACAATTAAATTCTCTCTGGGTTCCTTGATCTTCTACTATAAGAAAAGAGTTCAGGTCATTGATATCCCTTCAAGCCTGAAAGCTTATGAGCATTTAAACTATTTGCAATTACTTCTACTCTTCCATCTCTTTATTAATATTATTAGTCACACGCTTTTATTGGATGGCTGTCATGTGCCAGGTGCTCCACTAAGGGTTTTTATAGGATTATTGAATTTAGTCCTCATGCCAGTCTAGGGAAAG
>NW_006798707.1:3660559-3723010 GCF_000442215.2 Lipotes vexillifer | reverse complement strand
AGGGAAAGACTGCAGATGAGGAAATGGAAGCTCAGAGAAGTTACCTTGGCCAAGGTCATTTCGTTTATAAATGGCAGAGCAGAATTTGAACCCAGCTCTTTTAGCTCCATGATCTCCCCCATGTAAACAACTTCTTGAGCTACTGCTCTTGAAATTTAATAAGCTCCATTCATTTAAATGAGCTAATTCCTATTACTACAGATATCATGAAAACAGAATTCTAGGTAACTGAGCAAGCTTGAAGCCTGGGCAGCAGCCTGCTTATTATAGGCAACATTGTACACCAGAGAATTCAGACCTGGACAGCCTCAAACCTGGTGTTTGGTTTGTTTGAAGCTGAGAATGAATCTGGAAACCTTCACAGCAGTGAGAGTTAACATTTCACCACAGTGAATTGAACTTGGGAAGTTGTTAGTTATAAAAACAACAACAACAATAGCAAAGGACTAATATTTATACACCCCTTTATAAGTTCCCAGGCCTTTCTGCATCCATTATCTCGTTTGATAGAGGAAAAGAATAATGGAATGAGTTGGAAGCCTGCAGATATATAAAATGATATTATTAAGTCTGTCAAAGAGAAACTCAGAGCAGTGAGAAAAAGGAGCGGGGTCACTCGTCAGAAGCAGACAGGCTTATCTTTAAATACCTGATCAGGATGGTGGCTGAGCAGTAAATAAATGTAAAAGAACCATGAAGCTGCGAATAAGTGGAGCAACCTTTTTCTGAATGGAAAATAGCTGAAATTCCAGAGCCAGGGAAGGCGAGGGCTGGAAATATTCAGAAATTATGGCCTGAGAAGAATCTCTAAAGCTGTCAGGCAGCAGGGGTTGAGAACAGCCCATCAGGAGTGGCCCAGAATAGATGGGGCTGTAAATCAAGGGGAGGAGCATTATGGCCATCACAAGGCACCGCTGTGCTTTACTGGGGAATGGACTGGAAGACTTTATGAGAGCTGGGTCTACCTGGCTCTGGGCATGATGGAGTTGACTGTGTCAACCTTGGGAAGGCTCAAAATTCAACTTGCTTTTATAAATGGGCCTGAGGGGTTGCTTAGATTATCTTGAAGATCTGCAAGTCATTTTTTCTCTCTCTCAAGAGCGTATTTAAAATAAAAAAAGATTATATTCTGTTGGGAAATAATGTGTGTGTGGGAGGAGGGGAGAGGTTCTGGATATATAGGCTTCTATGTGTTTGAATTCCATCAGTGCCCATAGAAGCAGTCTGGAGTGTTGGTGGTGGAAGGGGTGGTCTTGATTCCAAGTCCCAGACAGGCCACTTACCTATCAGTTATGTGAGCAATCCCTTCAGCTCTCAGCCCTCAGGTTTTTTCAGCCTCAAATTATCATCTATAGAATGGGGACAATATCCCAATTATAGATCATTGTGAGGATCAAATGAACTAATGATTGTAAAGCACTTGACGTAGGGTCTAGTGCAGAGTACATTATCGAAGCTATTATTGGAGAGGGAAATAGGCATATCTCTTCATTCAGGAATCACAATCAGCAAATGAAGAGTGTAGTAGAAATCTTTCTCTGAGTTATGCTGAATAAATAACCTCAAACTCTTGTTGCTTTACAACATTTATGTATTTCTCATTCATGCTGCCTTTTGGTTCCATGCGTGGCTGGTACTGTCTGTTCCAGACTGTCAGTACGTTCAGATCTGCACCACGCATCTTCTCATTCTGGGATGCAGGATGAAGGGACACCTCTTATCTGAGCCTCCATATTCTCATGGCAGAGGAAACAAGTGCAAGAGAGCTCTGAGAGCCTCTGCTTGGAGCTGGCACCTTGCCACTTCTACATACATTCGAGTTGCCAAAGGAAATACTAAGCTAGGCCAACATCAGTGGGTCAGGGAAGTATATTCTCCTATGGTAGATGGAGAGGGGAGACTAAATATTTGCAGGACAATAATAGAGTCCATCTCAGGGGGTGTGCTTGGGATCATGGCTGTGTGTGTGCAAAGTCATCTGACTGGGTCAGGAGGAGATTGAACTCAGTCGAGCCACTGTTAGGTAAACAGTGGACATGAGGTTGGAGAATGGGCTTTTGTCGAATCTTGCTCTTGGCTCTGGCATTGTGTGGAGAAAGGCTGGATGTCAGGAGGGCAGTGGCTGGGTTCTCCCCACCACTGTTGCCCTCAGGTCTTGCTGCATCTGTGGCTCCACCTGTGACATGGCAATGACTTCCCTAACCAACCCCTTCAGCTCTCAGCTTTCGGGTGGCAGCTCCAGGTCTGTGTGAGCTGATGGTGAGTCAGTGTCTCCCTAAGCAGTTGGATGTCAGTGTTAATACTTGTTCCCAGACAGCATCAGAATTCAGTGGTTTCTTATAGTTCTCCCCAGAATCATAAAGTGTCCTTCTTTATGGGCCTCAGACTTGTCATTTTTAGATGAGATGTGGTGGAGTGATCTCTAAGGCCATTTCCGGTTTCTATGGTCTTTGACCGTGATGATTTGACAAGTGTTTAGGAGGCATGTATGAAATACTTGATATGAAACTTCCTAATGTAGATGTGTTAATTGCATCATTATGCTCATTAAAGCTGCATTGCATTACCCACATTACTATAAAAGGGTAATTGTCACGTGGCATCCTCTCCAGGTCTCCTGTTACCCTGGCGTGCTTGTTTTTCCTACATCCTCTTTAAAAAAATCTGCTTAAAGGCTGAAGGGTGTCACTAAGGTGTGCATGACTGATCATTATTTCCATTTTTGGAGGAGATGAGTCTTTACCTCCAAAGGAATGACTTTCAAATACCATGATGTGGCAAGTGTGAAGAGGATGACACTTTGGGCAAGAAGGCCCCTCTTCTTCCTTTTTCCCAATTTGATAAATATTTATAGAGAACCAATCCCCATGCTTTCATTTATATTAACTTACTTAATCCTCACAAAACCCCCCTGAAGGAAGTCAATATCCCCAACTTACAGATGAGAAAACCTAGTTCCAAAGAAATGAACTTACCTACAGTCATACAGCCAGGAAGGGCAGATCTAGGCTACAAACTTAGGTCTATTTGCCTGCAGTTTCTGTTCCCCTTTTATTACATTTTGATGAGATGTGCACTGAGCTAAGAGTTGGGGGCCTCTGTCCAAGACTTGAGCCTGCTTCTGGCCTGAGTGGCCTGAGGCAAGGCTCTGACAATGAATTGAGGCAAGGGAATATTTAGCTACTAGGAGACCTTTGTTTTCAAATCCAGTTCACAGTTTATTAACTCTATGACTTTAGATTAGTTACATTTATATGACAGAACTTACGATACCAGCCCTGCCCACCCCACTGAGATTCTGGGGCAGTCTGAGGACATAATAAATGTGAAAATACTTTGTAAACTGTTTAATATTATTCAAATATAGACACTGGTGGTGGTTCTCCTTAGAAGGAAATGGGAACAAAGCTGACTGCCACTTCCCTTCTTAAAGAGAGGTTCTGCCTGGAAAGGAAATCCTACCCCATAAAATGTTTGTTTTGAGGGTTACAGGATGCAAGAGAAGGAGTATCAAGTCTGTAGCTACTTTGTAGCTACAGAGAGAACAAAAGACAGAATTTCAAACTCACTTGTAGAAAACCCAGTACACAGAAATCCAGATTTCTACCAAAGGCATTCGGGGATTCAGGCTCAGGCTTCTTTGACTCGGAAACTCCCACTTTTTCATCCTAAAACACTAATTAGGCTAGGAACTAACAGAGGTTACCAAAAATGACATGGTCCCTTCACTCTAGTGACATACAGTCTGACTGGAGCAGGGAAAAGGCACACTTTCACAGAACAGCTAAATCACAGTGCAGTGTGGTATGGGATATTGGGTCTATCACCAAGGTGAATATCTGGTTAAGACAGAGGGTGAAGCTTGCTTCTCTCCTACTGTAGGCAGGAGAGAAGGCCCTGTGTTCCACCTAAAAGTGTAATGGCCTAGAAATACTTGTTTAGAGGACTGAAAACCTCAGGATGTATATGTTTTTGGAAACAGTGCTCTATAGTATGTTTGTAAAGCACCCTGTTGTTCTCTTAAGACTTCACTTGACAAAATGTGTATCAACAAACAGCATGTAAATCCCTTTTTTATACCAACAGTGAGTTTCCCACGAATCAGTAGGAAATGCTAGGATAGGATGTTAGGGTAAAATTTTTCTAATGGTAATGAAACCATCTTAGAAATTGACATGTAACTTGGTATTTTTTCCAAGTGGTTTTCAAATGAAAGTATAAAAGATGCAAAGATTGTGGGTATAGTAAGAAGAAATCCTTTTTGGGAAATTAACAGGAAGTCACTGTACATTTCTTGAACTTGACTTCTGTGAAATTAAAGTGCTCCAGAGCTACGACAACATACTGAAAGAAGCATACATGATTTCTTTTGGGTAAATTACAGTGTGTTTCAAGACCACTGGTGCCCATGTGCCTCTGAGTTCTGAACTAGGTTCAGTGACTGGAGCAGCACAACCCCTGAAAGTTCTACATAGGATAAAACCTGTGCTTATTTTTATTTATTTATTTATTTATTGCAGTACGCGGGCCTCTCACTGTTGTGGCTTCTCCCCTTGCGGAGCACAGGCTCCGGACGTGCAGGCTCAGTGGCCATGGCTCACGGGCCCAGCCGTTCCACGGCATGTGGGATCTTCCCGGACCGGGGCACGAACCCGTGTCCCCTGCATCAGCAGGTGGACTCCCAACCACTGCGCCACCAGGGAAGCCCAAACCTGTGCTTATTTTGATTGAACAAAGGGCAAAGTCCATTATAAAATAGGTGCTACAGAGATGGTAATTTGTAACAGTTGAGAATTAGTCCAGAAGTTGCCATATTGTATCTAGAGGTTTATATTTCTTTGAATCCTGCTTTGAATTGTATCATTTCTTAAAAAAGAAAATGTAAGTTAATATAGTTGTGTTAACATTGATCATTAGCTAATACATAAGTTCCTTTTTTATAGAAAAAAAATTGATTGAACTGTGTGCTCAATGCCTCCAGGCCCAAGGCTCCATACCCAGGAATAGCCATGATAATTGGGACATTGATGTGTATGACCAGAACCCTAGGCATCAACGTTTATCGGTTAGCAACTAGCTGAGTCACAGATATTGTCTGAATCTCCCAAGAGGTGATAAACCACCAGTGAGTCCTCTTCTCACAGTCATCTTTATGGATGTGTCTCTATTCAAATGGATGGTGGAGAAAAAGGTACCCAGAAGGCTTTATGACTACCTGACCTGACATCCTCATGTGCCAGAGGTTTTCCCTTTAGCCATTTTAAGCTCCCTGTGAAATCTAAACATAAGGATGTTTCTTTCTTTTGAAATAAAGGTCTTCGAACATAGCAGCTCTTCCAGTAAGCCTGAGAAGAGATTAGCTGGCTGAGTTCTAAATTAAATGAAGCTACCAGAGAATGAGACAACAGAAACAGTAACAAACAGGAAGGATTTGGGTGCAGTGGAAGATGCAACATAACGGGTTGTCAAAACCTTTTCTTTTTCTTTTTTTTTTTTAACATCTTTATTGGAGTATAATTGCTTTACAATGGTGTGTTAGTTTCTGCTTTATAACAAAGTGAATCAGCTATACATATACATATATCCCCATATCTCCTCCCTCTTGCATCTCCCTCCCACCCTCCCTATCCCATCACTCTAGGTGATCACAAAGCACCAAGCTGATATCCCTGTGCTATACGGCTGCTTCCCACTAGCTATCTTTTTTACATTTGGTAGTATATATAAGTCCATGCCACTCTTTCATTTCATCCCAGCTTACACTTCCCCCTCCCCGTGTCTTCAAGTCCATTCTCTACGTCTGTGTCTTTACTCCTGTCCTGCTCCTAGGTTCTTCAGAACCATTTTTTTTTTAAGATTCCATATATATGTGTTAGCATATGGTATTTGTTTTTCTCTTTCTGACTTACTTCACTTTGTATGACAGACTCTAGGTCCATCCACCTCACGACAAATAACTCAATTTCGTTTCCTTTTATGGCTGAGTAATATTCCATTGTATATATGTGCCACATCTTCTTTATCCATTCATCTGTCGATGGACACTTAGGTTGCTACCATTCCCTGGCTATTGTAAATAGAGCTGCAATGAACATTGTGGTATGTGACTCTTATAGAATTATGGTTTTCTTAGGGTATATGCCCAGTAGTGGGATTGCTGGGTCATATGGTAGTTCTATTTTTAGTTTTTTAAGGAACCTCCATACTGTTCTCCATAGTGCCTGTATCAATTTACATTCCCACCAACAGTGCAAGAGGGGTTCCCTTTTCTCCACACCCTCTCCAGCATTTATTGTTTCTAGATATTTTCATGATGGCCATTCTGACTGGTGTGAGATTATATCTCATTGTAGTTTTGTTTTGCATTTCTCTAATGGTTAATGATGTTGAGCATTCTTTCACGTGTTGTTGGCAATCTGCATATCTTCTTTGGAGAAATGTCTATTTAGGTCTTCTGCCCATTTTTGGATTGGGTTGTTTGTTTTTTTGATATTGAGCTGCATGAGTTGCTTGTATGTTTTGGAGATTAATCCTTTGTCAGTTGCTTCATTTGCAAAAATTTTCTCCCATTCTGAGGGTTGTCTTTTGGTCTTGTTTATGGTTTCCTTTGCTGTGCAAAAGCTTTTAAGTTTCATTAGGTCCCATTAGTTTATTTTTGTTGTTATTTCCATTTCTCTAGGAGGTGGGTCAATAAGGATCTTGCTGTGATTTATGTCATAGAGTGTTCTGCCTATGTTTTCCTCTAAGAGTTTGATAGTGTCTGCCCTTACATTTAGGTCTTTAATCCACTTTGAGTTTATTTCTGTGTATGGTGTTAGGGAGTGTTCTAATTTCATTCTTTTACAAGTAGCTGTCCAGTTTGCCCAGCACCACTAATTGAAGAGGATGTCTTCTCTCCACTGTGTATTCTTGCCTTCTTTATCAAAGATAACGTGACCATATGTGGGTGGGTTTATCTCTGGGCTTTCTATCCTGTTTCATTGATCTATATTTCTGTGTTTGTGCCAGTACCATACTGTCTTGATTACTGTAGCTTTGTAGTATACTCTGAAGTCAGGGAGCCTGATTTCTCCAGCTTCCTTTTTTGTTCTCAAGATTGCTTTGGCTATTCGGGGTCTTTTGTGTTTCCATACAAATTGTGAAATTTTTTGTTCTAGTTCTGTGAAAAATGCCAGTGGTAGTTTGATAGGGATTGCACTGAATCTATAGATTGCTTTGGGAAGTAGAGTCATTTTCACAATGTTGATTCTTCCAGTCCAAGAACATGGTATATCTCTCCATCTATTTGTGTCATCTCTAATTTCTTTCATCAGTGTCTTATAATTTTCTGCATACAGGTCTTTTGTCTCCGTAGGTAGGTTTATTCCTAGATATTTTATTCTTTTTGTTGCAATGGTATTGGGGAGTGTATTCTTAATTTCACTTTCATACTTTTCATCAGTAGTATACAGGAATGCAAGAGGTTTCTGTGCATTAATCTTGTATCCTGCTACTTAAGCAAATTCATTGATTAGCTCTAGTAGTTTTCTGGTAGCATCTTTAGGATTCTCTATGTATAGTATCATGTCATCTGCAAACATTGACAGCTTTACTTCTTCTTTTCCAATTTGGATTCCTTTTATTTCTTTTTCTTCTCTGATTGCTGTGGCTAAAACTTCCAAAACTATGTTGAATAAGAGTGGTGAGAGTGGGCAACCTTGTCTTGTTCCTGATCTTAGTGGAAATGGTTTCAGTTTTTCACCATTGAGGATGATGTTGGCTGTGGGTTTGTCATATATGGCCTTTATTATGTTGAGGAAAGTTCCCTCTATGCCTATTTTCTGCAGGGTTTTTATCATAAATAGGTGTTGAATTTTGTCAAAAGCTTTCTCTGCATCTATTGAGATGATCTTACGGTTTTTCTCCTTCAGTTTGTTAATATGGTGTATCACAATTGATTTGCTTATATTGAAGAATCATTGCATTCCTTGGATAAACCACACTTGATCATAATGTATGATCCTTTTAATGTGCTGTTGGATTCTGTTTGCTAGTATTTTGTTGAGGATTTTTGCATCTATGTTCTTCAGTGATATTGGCCTGTAGTTTTCTTTCTTTGTGACATCTTTGTCTGGTTTTGGTATCGGAGTGATGGTGGCCTTGTAGAATGAGTGTGGGAGTCTTCCTCCCCCTGGTATAGTTTGGAAGAGTTTGAGAAGGATAGGTGTTAGCTCTTCTCTAAATGTTTGATAGAATTCGCCTGTGAAGCCATCTGGTCCTGGGCTTTTGTTTGTTGGAAGATTTTTAATCACAGTTTCAATTTCAGTGCTTGTGATTGGTCTGTTCATATTTTCTATTTCTTCCTGATTCAGTCTTGGCAGGTTGTGCCTTTCTAAGAATTTGTCCATTTCTTCCAGGTTGTCCATTTTATTGGCATATAGTTGCTTGTAGTAATCTCTCATGATCCTTTGTATTTCTGCAATGTCAGGTGTTACTTCCCCTTTTTCATTTCTAATTCTATTGATTTTAGTCTTCTCCCTTTTTTTCTTGATGAGTCTGGCTAATGGTTTATCAATTTTGTTGATCTTCTCAAAGAACCAGCTTTTGTTTTATTGATCTTTGCTATCGTTTCCTTCATTTCTTTTTCATTTATTTCTGATGTGATCTTTATGATTTCTTTCCTTCTGCTAACTTTGGGGTTTTTTGTTCTTCTTTCTCTAATTGCTTTAGGTGTAAGGTTAGGTTGTTTATTTGAGAAGTTTCTTGTTTCTTAAGGTGGGATTGTGTTGCTATAAACTTCCCTCTTAGAACTGCTTTTGCTGCATCCCATAGGTTTTGGGTCATTGAGTTTTCATTGTCATTTGTTTCTAGGGTTTGTTTTGTTTTGTTTTGTTTTTTTGCGGTATGCAGGCCTCACTGTTGTGGCCTCTCCCTTTGTGGAGCACAGGCTCCAGATGCGCAGGCTCAGTGGCCATGGCTCACGGGCCCCGCCACTCCGTGGCATGTGGGATCTTCCCAGACCGGGGCATGAACCCATGTCCCCTGCATCGGCAGGCGGACTCTCAACCACTGCGCCACCAGGGAATCCCTGTTTCTAGGTATTTTTTGATCTCGTCTTTGATTTCTTCAGTGATCTCTTGGTTATTAAGTAGTGTGTTTTTTAGCCTCCATGTGTTTGTATTTCTTACATATATTTTCCTGTAATTGATATCTAGTCTCATAGCGTTGTGGTTGAAAAAGATTCTTGATCTGATTTCAATTTTCTTAATTTTACCAAGGCTTGATTTGGGACCCAAGATATGACGTATCCTGGAGAACGTTCAATGAGCACTTGAGAAGAATGTGTATTCTGCTGGTTTTGGATGGAATGTCCTATAAATATCAAGTAAATCCATCTTGTTTAATGTATCATTTAAAGCTGTGTTTTCCTATTTATTTTCATTTTGGATGATCTGTCCAATGGTGAAAGTGGGGGGTTAAAGTCCCCTACTATGATTTGTTACTGTTGATTTCCCCTTGTATGCCTGTTAGTATTTGCCTTATGTATTGAGGTGCTTCTATGTTGGGTGCATAATATTTACAATTGTTATATCTTCTTCTTGGATTGATCCCTTGATCTTTATGTAGTGTCCTTCTTTGTCTCTTGTAATAGTCTTTGTTTTAAAGTCTATTTTGTCTGTTATGAGAATTACTACTCCAGCTTTCTTTTGTTTTCCATTTGCATGGAATATCTTTTTCCATCCCCTCAGTTTCAGTCTGTATGTGTCCCTAGGTTTGAAGTGGGTCTCTTATAGACAGCATATATATGGGTCTTGTTTTTGTATCCATTTAGCGAGCCTGTGTCTTTTGGTTGGAGCATTTAATCCATTCACATTTAAGGTAATTATCGATATGCATGTTCCTATTACCATGTTTTTAATTGTTTGGGGTTTGTTTTTGTAGGTCCTTTTCTTCTCTTGTGTTTCCCACTTAGAGAAGTTCCTTTAGAATTTCTCATAGAGCTGGTTTGGTGGTGCTGAATTCTCTTAGCTTTTGCTTGTCTGTAAAGCTTTTGACTTCTCCGTCAAATCTGAATGATTTCCTTGCTGGGTGGAGTAATCTTGGTTGTAGGTTTTTCTCTTTCATCACTTTAAATATGTCCTGCCACTCCCTTCTGGTTTGCAGAGTTTCTGCTGAGAAATCAGCTGTTAACGTCATTGGGATTCCCTTATGTGTTAACTTGTTGTTTTTCCCTTGCTGCTTTTAATATTTATTCTTTGTATTTAATTTTTGATAGTTTGATTAACATGTGTCTTGGGGTGTTTCTTCTTGCATTTTTCCTGTATGGGACTCTGTGCTTTCTGGACTTGACCAATTGTTTCCTTTCCCATATTAGGGAAGTTTTCAACTATAATCTCTTCAAATATTTTCTCAGTGCCTTTCTTTTTCTCTTCTTCTTCTGGGACCCCTATAATTTGAATGTTGGTGCGTTTAATGTTGTCCCAGAGGTCTCTGAGACTGTCTTCTATTCTTTTCATTCTTTTTTCTTCATTCTGCTCTGCAGTAGTTATTGCCACTATTTTATCTTCCAGGTCGCTTATCCATTCTTCTGCCTCAGTTATTCTGCTATTGATCCCTTCTAGAGAATTTTTATTTCATTTATTGTTTGTTTATCTCTGTTTATTTGCTCTTTAGTTCTTCTAGGTCCTTGTTAAACATTTCTTGTATTTTCTCTATTCTGTTTCCAAGATTTTGCATCATCTTTACTATCATTATTCTGAATTCTTTTTCAGGTAGACTGCCTATTTCCTCTTCATTTGTTAGGTCTGGTGGGTTTTGTCCTTGCTCCTTAATCTGCTGTGTGTTTCTCTGTCTTCTCATTTTGCTTAACTGACTGTGTTTGGGGTCTCCTTTTTGCAGGTTTGTAGTTTCCTTTGTTTTTGGTGTCTGTCCCCAGTGGCTAAGTTTGGCTCAGTGGGTTGTGTAGGCTTCCTGGTGGAGGGGACTGGTACCTGTGTTCTGGTGGATAAGGCTGGATCTTGTCTTTCTGGTGGACAGGTCCATGTCTATTGGTGTGTTTTCGGGTGTCTGTGGCCTTATTATGATTTTAGACAACCTGTCTGCTAATGGGTGGGGTTGTATTCCTGTCTTGCTAGTTGTTTGGCATAGAGTGTCCAGCACTGTAGCTTCCTGATCGTTGAGTGGAGCTGGGTCTTGGTGTTGAGATGGAGATCTCTGGGAGATTTTCGCTGTTTGATATTACATTGGGCTGGGAGGTCTCTTGTGGACCAGTGTCCTGAACTTGGCTCTCCCACCTCAGTGGCCCAGCCCTGACTCTGGCTGGAGCACCAAGGGCCTGTCCTCCACATGGCTCAGAATAAAAGGGAGAAAAGAAAGAGGAAGATAAAATAAAATAAAGTTATTAAAAGAAAAAATAGAAAATAATTATTAAAAATATTTTTTTTAAGTAATAAAGAAAAAAAAACCGCACAGATGGAACCCTAGGACAAATGGTCAAAGCAAAGGAATACAGACAAAATCACACACAGAAGCATACACATACACACTCAAAAAAAGAGAAAAAGGGAAAAATACATATATCTATCGTTGCTCCCAAAGTCCACCTCCTCAATTTGGGATGATTCGTTGTCTATTCAGGTATTCCTCAGATGCAGGGTACATCAAGTTGATTGTGGAGATTTAATCCGCTGCTCCTGAGGCTGCTGGGAGAGATTTACCTTCTCTTCTTTGTTCACACAGCCCCTGGGGTTTAGCTTTGGATTTGGACCTGCCTCTGTGTGTAGGTCGTCTGAGGGCGTCTGTTCTTCGCTCAGACAGGACGGGGTTAAAGGAGCCGCTGATTCGGAGGCTCTGGCTCACTCAGGCCGGGGGTGAGGGAGGGGTACGGATGCGGAACAAGCCTGTGGCGGCAGAGGCCGGCGAGACGTTGCACCAGCCTGAGGCGCGCCGTGCGTTCTCCCGGGGAAGTTGTCCCTGGATCCCGGGACCCTGGCTGTGGCGGGCTGCACAGGCTCCTGGAAGGGGAGGTGTGGAGAGTGACCTCTGTTCGCACACTGGCTTCTTGGTGGTGGCATCAGCAGCCTTAGCGTCTCATGCCCGTCTCTGGGGTCCGCGCTGATAGCTGCGGCTTGCGCCCGTCTCTGGAGCTCCTTTAAGCAGCGCTCTTAATCCCCTCTCCTCGCGCACCAGGAAACAAAGAGGGAAGAAAAAGTCTCTTGCCTCTTCGGCAGCTCCAGACCTTTTCCTGGACTCCCTCCTGGCTAGCCGTGGCGCACTAACACCCTGCGGGCTGTGTTCACGCCGCCAACCCCAGTCCTCTCTCTGCGCTCCGACCAAAGCCCGAGTCTCAGCTCGCAGCCCTGCCCGCCCCGGCGGGTGAGCAGACAAGCCTCTCGGGCTGGTGAGCGCCGGTCGGCCCTGATCCTCTGTGCAGGAATCTCTCCGCTTTGCCCTCCGCACCCCTGTTGCTGCGCTCTCCTCCGTGGCTCCAACGCTCCCCCGTCTGCCACCCGCAGTCTCCGCCCGTGAAGGACCTTCCTAGTGTGTGGAAACCTTTCCTCCTTCACGGCTCCCTCCCACTGGTGCTGGTTCTGTCCCTATTCTTTGTCTCTGTTTATTCTTTTTTCTTTTGCCCTTCCCAGGTACGTGGGGGAGTTTCTTGCCTTTTGGGAGGTCTGAGGTCTTCTGCCAGTATTCAGTAGGTGTTCTGTAGGAGTTGTTCCACATGTAGATGTATCTCTGATGTATTTGTGGGGAGAAAGGTGATCTCCACCTCTTACTCTTCTGCCATCTTGAAGCTCCTCTCTTCTGCACATTTCTGGATTGGGTTGTTTTTTTGATATTGAGCTGCATGAGCTGCTTGTAAATTTTGGAGATTAATCCTTTGTCAGTTGCTTCTTGCAATAATTAATCCTTTGTCAGTTGCTTCATTTGCAATAATTTCTCCCATTCTGAGGGTTGTCTTTTGGTCTTGTTTATGGTTTCCTTTGCTGTGCAAAAGCTTTTAAGTTTCATTAGGTCCCATTTGTTTATTTTGTTTTTATTTCCATTTCTCTAGGAGGTGGGTCAAAAAGGATCTTGCTGTGACTTATGTCATAGAGTGTTCAGCCTATGTTTTCCTCTAAGAGTTTGATAGTGTCTGGCCTTACATTTAGGTCTTTAATCCATTTTGAGTTTATTTTTGTGTATAGTGTTATATGAAAGGGTAGTATCTGCATAACTTGGAAATTTGTTTAAAATGCAGAAACCTAGGCCCCACCCCACTTGTGCTGAACCAGAATCTGCATTTTTACAAGGTTTCTAGGGTGGCAGTTTAAAAAGTGGGCCCCAAATCTTTGATACTTTCATTGAGAGGTGGGGACTCAATGTTTCCTATCCTTGAATCTGGGCAGGCTTGTGACTGTTTTCACCAATAGTTAGTTATTGCAGAAGTGACCCTACATGACCTTCTGAGAGTAGGTCAGAAATGGCCCTGTAGTTTTCTCCTGAGATGCTCACTGTGGGAGAAACTAGCTGTCATGTAAGAAATCTGAGCTCCCTCAGATTGTCATGAAGGCACATTGCTAATCTGTCTCCCCTAAGCCTAGTCTTCCAGCCACCCTTGCCAAAATGCTGGACATATGAGTGAGGCCACCGTGGAACTCCAGACCAGCCCATCCACCAGCTGAATACCACCAAGTGACTCTAGTTGGTGCCATAGGGAGTGGAAGAGTCAGCTAAGCCAAGCCCTGCCTGAATTTCTGAACCACAGATTCATGTGATATAATAAAATAGTTGTTGTTTTAAGCCACTACATTTTTGTGGTCATTTGTTACCTAAAATGTATCAGTACCAGATGAACTGTACGCCCAATAAAAATTTGAGAAGCACTAGACAAAATGACAACAATAACTCACTCAGGGAGGCATTGAGAGAAATGTCAAATGCTAGGGTGGTTTAAGATGTTCCTGATTTCAAGTGGGAATGCTGTTCTTTCAGCTTTTCTCTTCTTGTCTTTACTGTGTAAACCACAGCTAGTCTTAAAATAAGACTGAAAACTGACATCTATTAAGTGTCTACACTGCCAAGCATTGAGCTAAGTGCTTTACTGTGTTATATCAGCTACTCTTCATGTGACCCTATGAGTGAGGTCTAATTATTCCTATGTTACCAATGATGGAACTGAAGCAAAAGAGGTTATATAACTTGCTCAAGGTAAACCACCAGGAAGTTAAATGTAGGTCTCTATGATTTGAATTTCCCTTGACTGCACACGGTTTTCTGTTCATGGCACATGGTTGAGATGCATTTGCCCTCAGGCCAGACAAGGTACTGTCAGCTAAGAGCACTCTTACTTCCTTCTCTTTCCTCCTGGGAGGAAATGAACATGGCTGGTACCATAGCCTGAGTTTTGAGTTTCATCTTTTTTTATATCCAGTCTCTGATGGAAGGGCTTACAAAAACCAAGATGCAGGTAACTAGAGAGATACAGGACCGGGGTGCTGTACATATGTGTTGAATTGTTCTTAGGCAACAGGTTCAAATGTAATTAACTGGCCTAAGAGAAAATCCTGTCTCAATCTTCAATGAGTAAGTAGATCAGAGCCTAGTTTTTAACCCCATTGAGTTGGAGCTTCTCTGTATATACCTCTTGGGAGAGAAATGTATTTCAATTCAGCATCTTCTACTGAGTGCCACTGTGTGCTTGATGCAATGCTGGCACTGTTGGGGGTGCCATTACGGTGGTGAAAGAGACTCAGCACCTCCATTAGGACTTCCTCATCATGTACTAATGAGTATCACTGGGCAGAGGCCAGAGGATAGTTGGCCCAAGATAGGCCTGTGCAGATTTACCAGAGAGAGATGGGGTTAAGAGCATCCAAGGAGGGGCATACTTAGAGCAAAGGCCTCAAATAAGGAAAAGGCCAGAGGGACTGGGGAATGGCAGAGAGACCTCAGTGGCTAGAGTTAGTTTCAGGCTTTGCATTGTGTGTGTGGATAGGGAGGGGCTAGGATGGGGAAACCCCATCTTGTTGACCTTCCCAACAGGAAAATAAGGGATTCTTACTTTTTGGTAAAATTCCCTGTTAGTATCAACAGTAAGTTTACTTGTTTTTCTGTTTATTACCAAGGAAAAATGTTTGGATATTAGCTGGAACTGCCAGATTCAGCAAATAAAAACATAGGATGCCCAGTTACATTTGAATTTCGGATAAACATGTTCCATACAATATTTGGGATACACATGCACTAAAAATTTATCTGAAATTCAAATGTAACTGAGTATCCTGTATGAGGCAACTTTAGTATTAGGAAAACATAAACAGCCCCTTGGATGTCTCATGTCTATTCCACAGATGAAGTGAAACGTACTTGGTATTGTCTAATTTTTATAAATAAATGAAGTTTCTAATTAACCCAGTGTAATAGTTTATGTCAACACATCGTGTTTTGTTTATACATTAATTTTTGTTTCTTTTTTTAAAATGACCTGTTTGCAGTCTGTCACTGGTTTCTTCCTGTCTGCCTTTATTCTCTTGATTTTAACACTTCCAAATCTGACAGCCAGTTCTGGAAGGTGTTCTGCCTCAAGCTAAGGTTTGCTATGAGGTGACACCAAGGCTCTCATATTGATAATCCTTCATTACCTTTTGCGTTTCACAGCAAACTTGGAAATGTTTGTGTATTTAGACAGCCTCAAGAAAGTGTCCCTGCTTGCAGATGGACAAACTGGGAGGAGGCTGTGGTGTGGTTGGGGGGTCTTCACCAGGCTCAGGATCAGGAAACACAAAAGGACATGCCCCACCCCTGGGACTCACTGGACTGAGGAGCCTCTAGTTTCTCCCTCCAATTTGATGGCAGTAGAAATTATAGAGAATTTGAGTTCTGAGACCAGGGAAGGGGGAGGAGGACATGCAATGAAAATAATGATGAGAGTGATTCATTTTGACCTAGAGTACTTGAAGAGGAAGTGGGAAGGTGAGGAATTAGGAAGAGTTTCATGGAGGAGGTGGCATTTCAGCTGAGCATTAAAAAGTCAGGCAGAATTTTTACCCCATTCTTGTCTGTGGTATCTCATCCACTCTCCCAGTCCCATTACGTTACTTTGTAAAGACTACAATGGCCCACCTTGTAACAGCAGGCGGAGGAGTCAGGGAGACAGCCAGCAGCCTGCTGTGTCTGGATGTGCTGGCAGGGGAGCCTGGCCCATGGGCACAAAAGTTTGCTGTGCCCAACAATGCCACCATGTCCTTTGCTCCAGAGTCAGAACAGTTCAGCCCCATGTATCTCCCTTGCTTCCTATAACATACAGAAATGCTGCTCTTTGAAACTTGGTAAAGGCACCAACCTTTCAATCAGAAGAGGGAGAATCATAATTAATGATAATAGCCCTGTTTTAATCACAGCTATTTAGCAAGTTAGCAGAACAATACCAGTAACAGAGCTCGACCCTGAATGGGTTGGGAGCAGCCTGCTCTTCCTCTCAGCATTCACGTGGTGCCCCTGGAACTTTGCAAGGCTCAGCTCCCTGTAACTGGAGGGATTGCAAGTGAGGACTGAGCAGTCTGCAGCTCCCTTTAACCCAGAGAAGTCTTTCTTCCTTGCTGTCTTCCAGACAATTTGCGTCTCATGCCAGGTGCATCTAGCTTGAGTCAGTGGCCTCTGGGGCTGCAAGATTGAAGACAGACCCACATTCTGTTGGGGTAGAGGCAAGAGCTGTGTGTGCAGACCCCAGTGAGCCCCCTTTTGAACCATCCATTCTTGGCTCAGTACTCTGTCCTGGCCAGACTGCTAATCCTAGAAAGGTAGCCCTGGAAGGGACCTTAGAGAACCTCTAATCCAGAGACTTTCAAACTTCTTAAGGCCAGAAGAGCTGCTCTACTTGAAGGAGAGGGGTGAGAATGCCACAAAACCCTGCTCACCCCACCTGCCTCTATCTTGCCTCTTGTTATAGCTGCTTGGTTGCTCCATGGAACCCTTAAGACTCCTTGAAGAAGTTGTTCATCACCCTCATTTTTAAAATTGGGGGACTAGAGGAAATACAGCTTTCTTACATCTAAGCAATTAGATACGGGAAGAATTAAAACCTGAATCTCCTCTCTCTCACGCATGTGCCCTTATAATAAACCCACCTAAGCTACTCTTTCAGTGCTGAAAACCGAAGTCCATGTATCCATAGATCCCCAAGGACCTATAATAGAGGAAAGGAGGAGCCTAGGTAGGTCTTGAGGTGTAGAGAGCCCCTAAGTCAGTGGCTTTTAAGCTGTCTCCCACAAGTGGATCGGAGAATTGTTTTGTGTGTTTGTGTGCGACACTTATGGGCACCCTTTTTTCTTTGTAGAGAAGAGGGTCTATAGTTTTCATTAGATTTCAGTGAGATTCATGATCCCAAATATTTAAGAACAAAACCCAAGCTGCTGCTTCCTTTCCAGATCATATCAGCACACCCTCCTGCCCTGGGGCACATCAGCCTTCCCAGCTGGTTCTTTCTACTTGACAACTAATTCCAAGTGACCACAACCTAATGGAGATAGAACCTGACAGGCAGCAAAGGCGTGGAGCAGAATGGAGAGGAGCAGGTTCTTCCCCAAGGCAGCCAGGGGGGGATTGGCTCTGAGAGATGACAAAGTGGCCTTGTCATTAATGAGGCAGATATCTCTCCAAGGATTGGTCTGCAGAAAAGACAGCACTTCCTCAATGCAATCTCTTCTGACAAGACCCAGACTTTAATAGATACAGAAATCTGTAGGATGGGGTTTCTTGGATCTGCTTTAAGTCTGCCACAGCACATTGGCAGTCAGAGGAAATTATCACAGATGATAAAAGAGTTGGATTAGTATCAGGTGACTATGAAGTAATAATTTGTCCTTTTGAAATAATTCAGGTGGCCTTTCTTCTCTGAGAAATTCAGCCCATGAAGTTTTGGCCTTGTTACCAGATTTACAGGAAACTTACTGGCTGCTTCTTACTGAAGGAAAGAGAAATTTCTCCCTAAAAGACTTGTCCTGGCAATCTTCCTTCCTCTTCTGATTCATAAGTGGGCATGTGTTTGTTTCCAAGGAACAATAACTCTGTTGCTTTTGAGAGCAAAAGGACAGAATAAGCTGGTGTATTACAGCCATCCCATCTTTTGAGTCAAGGTGAATAGATGTCCTCGACACCCCAACTTTCTATGTCAGTCTCCTGGGACATGGTTTGGGAGGGGAAGGCATAAGACCAAGGAGCTGGAGCAGAAGAGTTTAAAAGAGGCTTGTCTGGTCACACACCATTACCAGTCATTGATGACTGGATCAAGGATCCAGTGTAAGGATCTTGCACCAGAGTGTAAATCATTTTCATCACTGAGTTTGCAGGTTAGTTCAGCCGACATTTTTTTTCATTGCAAGACCTTCTTGCAGGAGGATGCAGTATGTTGCTGCTTGCTTGGTGTGCACTCCTTATTTCATCGTGGCCTGGCACTTTGAGAAGCACTGGTTGAAAATGAAAGTATTTCCTCAAACAGCTTTGTCTAAAGGTTGGAAGTTTTCCAGGCCAGATGCTCTCAGAATCCAGGGGAATTGATTGGAGGAGGGCTTCTTGTCAACTGGGTCAGGTCTGTGTGTCCTGGTGCTGTCATGCAGGCCTGGGCTACCTGTGAATAGTAGACCCTCAGGACCATACACTGGAAAGCTGAGTGCCCTAGTCATTGAGTGCAAAGTCATGGTCCCAGAGTCATTGTTGGCAAAGGATGCTGAGTAGAATTACCTTCCCTGGGGGCACTGGGGCCCACCAGGGTGGCACTACCTAGCATCAGTCCTGTTTCTTGCCTGTTCTCTGCTTAGCGGCTCTGCCTAGACTCTGCCCAGCCAGCCTGCTGTGTTCTCATGCAGCTCCTTGTCCTGGCCTCTCTTCCAGCTCCATCTACTAGCCTTGCCTTTTTGACTCTGGATTCCTGGCTGATGTTGTCTCCTGATGCCACTTTCCTCATAGACCCCACACATTTGCCAACTGTAATCCTTCCCAGTCCCTCAGCCCAGCTCTCTGCTGGGCTTGGTACCCTGCGCTGGCCTAGCTCCCCTCCTTTGAAATTCTCTTTGCTCCCAAATCTTACGGCAAGGGAGTTCCTTCATCATGGTTATTAGAAACTGCTTCATTCTCCAGAGTAGATTGGAAATTCCAAGATCCCAGTAGTGACCTGGGCCTGCTGGTAACATCCAGACCTGAGCTGGGTAAAGTTGTGTTAGAAAATGCCCCAGCAAGACAGTGCAGCATATTTGTCAGAGAACAAAACTGAGGCTTGGTATTAAATCTGAGGTTGATGGTTTACCAGCTTTTGGAGCTCAGGCAAGTCACGTGACTACCAAACCTCAGTTTCTCAGTGCGTGAACTATGGACAGTCACAGGGATGTGTGAGGACAGTAGATGCAGTGGACACACACTTAACACAAGGCTTGGCTTATGACAGTTTCCAGTACTATCACTTAACTACCCGGAGACCTAATTTCCCTAAAGACCCATGACTTTCTTCTCTTTTTTTCTCTCAAGTTTCTACTTCTCGGTGGGTAGAATACTGCAGCGCCACGCTAATATTTCTCAGAGGCAATCAAGTCCCTTTGCAAATGGTAAACAGGTGGTTTCTTGGTAAACAAAAAGCCGTGTACTTGATTTACCCTGCAATCCAACAAAATGAAAGAGACAGCCTTTTATTCTATGCAATAGCAGAAAAGCCATTCTTAGCAAACAATACTCTCTTCAATTTGTCTCCCAAGTTGGGGTGGATGGAATAATCACCCCTACAGACTACAGTAAGCAGGTGCCCCCCAACCCCTGCCCTCTGATCTGGTGGACATGTCTCTCCTCTGGGCCTTGGAAGGAGTCCAGTGTCCTGGTGCTGGGTAGAGGGAAGAGGGGCTTCCTTGCCTCTGCTTCACTGGGAGCCCCGTGGCAGCTGGTCACGCCTGGGAGAATGGCAGCCTCCTGGGCAGTCTGCTGCATCCTCCTACCACTGAGCCAGGGGCAGCCACGAGGAGCAGCCCCTGAAGCCCACCTGCCCTGAAGGTCTGGGCAGAGCCTCTGTGTGGAAGGACTGGTGAAACGGGGGTCTTGCCCATAATTTGCCTCTGCATTCTGTGAAATTCTGAACCAATTAAATCGATGGTGGACTAGGGCCTCCGGAAACAACTAACTCACTAAATGAATGAATGAACGAATGAACAAATGAGCTATTATTTATTTAAAATCTCCTGTGTGCGAGACACCATTCTAGGCACTAGGAATACAGTAGTAAACAAAATGGGAAAAAGTTCCTGCTCTCATGGTGTTTATATTCTGGAGGGGAGAGCAGGCAATAAAACCAAGAAATACATAACATATCAAGGGGCGATAAAGGTTAGGGAGAAAGTGAAGCCTGCTAAGGGTGTGGACAGTGATGGTGATGCTTTTTTACGGAGGACGGGCAGGGCAGGCTCTGTGCCAAGTGATGTTAGAGTAGGAGTGGGAATGATGTGAGAGACGGAGCCATGAGCGTGCCTGGAGGAAAGATCTCCAGGCAGAGGAAAGAGCAAGCGGAGCTCTGAGGTGGATGTCTATTTTGGTCCACAACAGCCTCCAACTTTAGCTTAAAAACAAGGGGAGAAAAAGTTACATATTTATTTCTGATATCTAAGTATGACCCCATGGGGGTCAAAGGAGACACTGATCTTTGAGCAGATTACTTCATTGGACCTCAGTTTACTCATTTATGATGTAAATGTGCTGGATTAGGTTTGCTCTCAGCTCCCTTCTGTAGGATAGGGTTTGGAGACTGATTTTTGTTATGGGTACTGGGAGGCTATGAAAGCAGAGACAATCCGGGATCAAGGCATTATACATAGGTGTGGTATCTGTGTTTGCTTCAACCCTTTAACGTTCATATGTGTTAAAGGGACACTCAATAAATATTTGCTGAATGAATGACCTAGAAGTCAGGCAGACAGATGAGGGCCAGGAGAAGCTATTCAGAAATGCAGCAGACACTTGGGAATGAAGGGGCTGGGTGGTTAGATTTGATGACCTTTCAGGTCACTTTCAGTCCTGAGAATCTAGTTAAACTCCAGGGTTTGTTTGAATACAGGTGTTTTTTGGTTTTTTTTTTTTTTTTGAATACAGGTTTTGCTACATATCAGATTATCTCAACATTTAGTAGCAGCTTAAAACGGCAAACATGTATTATCTCACAGAGTTTCTAAGGGTCAGGAATTCAGGAATGACTTAGCTGGGGCTCAGATTCTCTCCTGAGGTTGCAGTCAACCGTTGGTCAGGGCTGAAGTCACCTCAGACTTGGAGCAGGGCTGGAAGACCTGCTTTCCAGAGATCACTCATGGGACTATTGGTGGAGGCTTCAGCTGCTCATCCTGAGGGTCCTCCACACCAGGAACAGAACCCCTGCACAGAGCTGCTGGAGTGTCCTCACCCACACCAGTTCCAGAACCAGGACCAGGGACTAGGGTGAGGCAAGTTCTGGCTCTGCCCTTCATAATGGCAACTAGCTTCCCCCACTGTGAGTGACTCAAGAGGGAGGGAGCAAGCTGGAAGCAGCAGGATTTTATTCTATTAGTTGGAGGCCAGTATTTAGGTGCAGCTCATACTCTAAGGAAGGAGTGTGTAAGAATTTGTGGACTTTCAAAAATCACTACATTCACTTTTTAGCCAAGGGAGCCTCATCAATTACTTTCCATCCTCAGATGCTCATTTCTAGCTCTTAGCATAGTGCTTAAATTATGCAAGGCATTTGATTAATGTTCATTTGTTTGTCTAGGGGAAGAGGCAAGAATGGGTGGACAGAAGGCTGAGTGGGTGGTCAGATATTTAAAAACACATGGGCCACACCCAAGAGATTATAATTCAATTGGTTTTAGGTGAGATTTGAGGACAGATATGACTTTTTAAAAATAAATTTATTTATTTTGGTTGTGTCGGGTCTTCGTCGCTGCGTGTGGGCTTTCTCTAGTTGCTGCGAACGGGGGCTACTCTTCGTTGCGGTGTGCGGGCTTCTCATTGCGGTGGCTTCTCTTGTTGTGAAGCACGGACTCTAGGCACATGGGCTTCAGTAGTTGTGGCTCACGGGCTCTAGAGCACAGGCTCAGTAGTTGTGGCATACGGGCTTAGTTGCTCCATGCCATGTGGGATCTTCCTGGACCAGGGCTTGAACCTGTGTCCCCTGCATTGGCAGGAGGATTCTTAACCACTATGCCACTGGGGAGGTCCCAGACATGATTTTTTAAAAAATGTTTTGTGCTTATTAAACTTTTTATGTATTTATTTCTTATTGTGGTAAATTATACATAACATAAAATTTAACCAGTTTTAAGTGTACATTGACATTAAATGTATTTACAGTGTTGTGTAACCAACACCAGTGTCCATTTCTAGAACTTGTTCATTACCCCAAACAGAAACTCTGTACCCATTTAACAATAACTCCTTGTTTTTCCCTGCCTTCAGCCCCTGGTAACATCTAGTCCTACTTTATTTCTCTATGAATTCACTTTATCTGGGTGCTTCATATCAGTGGAATCATGTAATAATTGTCATTTTGTGTCTAGCTTATTTCACTTAGCAAATGTTTTCAAAGTTCATTATAGCATGTGTTAGAATTTCAATCCTTTTAAGGCTGAGTAATATTACATCGTATGTATGTACCACATTTTATTTATCCATTCATCTGTTGATAGACATTTGGCTTGTTTCTACCTTTTGGCCATTGTGAATAATGCTGCTATGCACATTGGTGTGCAAGTATCTGTTTGAGCCCCTGCTTTCAATTTTTTTGGGATATAAACCCAGAAGTGGAATTGCTGGATCATATAATTCCATGTTTAACTTTTTGAGAAACGGCTATATGTTTTTAAAAGCTCCTCAGGAAATTCTGATGTGCAGCCAGAGTGATAAAGACTGATAATAGGTGAGGACTTCTAAGGAGGTTCATCTGATGGGAGGGGAAGGACAGAACTAGGAGTCAAGGCAGATCTTGGTAGTTAAGTCCACGGTGTTTGTTTCTGTGTAAACTCATCTCCAGTATCATTCACGAAGTCCCCTCTGATATGAGAATAACTGTATGCAAGTCCAGAATCCACTCTTGACCTCCCCCAATGGCTTCCTGTAAGACTTTCAGAAATGATTTCCCCACATGTATCTCAGTTTCCCCATGTGAAAACCCATATCATGCCTGCTTTCCTTCTCTATTCCTGGCATGTTGAGAAATGACATTGATAATGTGGAGATAAAATCTCTGAAGCACGCTTGAGCAGTATAAACAGTGCTTTCTCTGGATGCATGTGGGCTGAGAGTTCCTGTCCATGATATGGTAACTGCTTTAGGTAAGGGCTCCAGCAGTGTCCCTTACTGTGCACGTCTTAATTTTCTCATCAGTTTTTGAGTTCCTTTCAAGAGGGAGGGAAATGTCTGTAATGATGTATCTGATACAGCTTGTCATTGCCAAGGTTTCTTTCAAGTATGCCAGCCTTTGTCACACCAGCAGAGCACTTTTTTTTGTACTGGGCTTCAGTTGACAGATGTCGAGTGTTGCTTGGTTCTGGGTGGTAGGAATGGGGCCCAGTGAAGGAAGCCATAGATGAGGAAATAATCTTACAATTTTTTAAAGCCATGAAAGCAATCACACCAAGTATTTTGGGATGCACAAATCCTGGGGCAGTGGGACAGGAGGATTTGTACATCCATTTCTTTGCATCAGTAGATTTGGTTAGTAGTTAGTTCATGCTTTGAGAGCAGAGCAATTTCTATTTGCACCTGGGGAGGTCATTGTAAGAATGGCCCTTTTTGGAACCTGTATTTCTCTACTGCTAAATTTGGGCCATGCAGAAAAAAAGAGCTTCCAGAACAAACCAAGTTCCCATGACACATGAGGAAATAGCTACTTTATTGACGGCATTAAAAGGGTCAGGTTTTTGAGGCCCAGTGCAGAGTGGAAGCGCTTCTCATGCAACTCTGATCTGGGTGGTGAGGAAACGGTGGGGCTTCTGATTGTTCTGGTGGTGTTTCCATATCACAGGCACCCAAGAAGGGTGACTCCAGCTCAGTTGGCTACTGCTCTGCTCAAGATACAGCCACTAGGAGGCATCTGCTTCTTCCTGTCTGGCTTCCATTGAGATGCAGCTTTGACTTCAAATGCTGAATTCTCTTCCTAGAGTTTGGCTCTAGGCATCTTCTGGATTCTGTCTCTGGGCAGATTTCTAGCATCTTGGTTTGTTCCACTGATTTTAGTTGCCCCTCTACCTCTCTGTCTGAGCTGAAACCAACACTTGAGCACAGTTGTTATTGGCTGTCTCCCCATCATCACCACTAGGTTTCCCTTTCTGAGGGCCTGTAAGTGTCAAATGCCAGAGTTCTGGTCGCACCTCAGCTTCTGTCGCTCCCTTGGCATGTGCTGGCCTGTTACTTTGATAAAACATCAGAGTCAGTGGCAAGAGCTGCAGCCTGGAGTGGACACCAGCAGTGCCCCAGATTCCTGAAGGGAGTGTGGATGCGGACACAGCAAGCTGAGGAACCCACCCAGTCTAAGTCACTTCCAAAGTAGACTTTGGAAATCCCCTGGGGCTCTTCCAAGGAGAGATGTTATACATCTTTTTTTTTTTTTTTTTTTTTAATCAAAATCACGGTTGTGGTCATTTGGTGTTTGTTTTGTGTTATACGTATGATTTATCTGAATGAGAGACGCTTTATCTTACATGATTTGCTGATATTCACTGGAGAGTAAAGAAAGATTGAGGTGTCTTCAGAATGACCTTGGACCCAAGCAGTTGTTGGTTAAGGGAAAGGAAATTGAATCCTCTGGGTTTGGTCACTTTCCTTAGGTGGGTTGGATTTGATAGGAATAGCTACTGCACATAGCTTACAGTTAATTACTGTGAATAGCAGGAACCTTCCTTATTGTAAATATTGCACTTTTTGGAAACTAAAGCTGTTTGACATGTATAAGACTTGGCAATATTTTGTTTCTTTAGGTATTTTCCATTGCCTGTACTTTAGGTAGTACCTAGGTTGAAATTCATTCCTTGCTTAGAGTTTGTTGGGTTTCTTGGATCTGTGGGTTCATGGTTTTCCGGACCGGGGCACGAACCCGTGTCCCCTGCATCGGCAGGTGGACTCTCAACCACTGCGCCACCAGGGAAGCCCTATATATCTTTTAAACTGCTCACTTTTTGATTGGTAAATGCCCTAGCCAACTTGAAAGTGGGGAGGAGTGCTGGTTTTGAACAAATCTATAGCAGAGATGAGGAAGAAGAAATTTAAAGAAATATATAGTTATGAGAGGCCTTACTGATTATCTACCACATATTTTATTGTTTTGTCCACCTGTTTTGTCTCCTGACCAGATGAGAAAACTGAGGCCTAGAAAGATCATAGGATGTCCTTAATGTCATACAGCTTTTCACCAGTCAGCTGTATCCCCTGACTAGCTCTTTTCTTAAATTTTTTAGATTTATAAGTCCCTCAGTTCTTCTGCATTAAGAATGTTCTGGAGACCAGTTCAGTCAACCTCCTATCATTATTTAAATATTCTAGGGTCTCTTCTATGAAAGTATCTAGAACTTTATAAAAAAGTGATGTAGGTGGAGAGTGTGAGGTTTCCTGAAGCTTGGGTCTAAGGGTCAGTGTGTCCAGCAGGCCCATGAGGTTGTTATCAGCCCTGTATGTAATGATACACAATCTGTAGCTTGGAGGGCAACAGGTTGCATGGTTTCTTTGGCAAGGAGGGGGTGTCACAAGGCAGGCCTCTCTACCAGGTATGCGTGTTTTTTCTCCATTCCGATTAGGCAGGTACTATCATTGTTCTCAAATTGTGATTGCTTCTTTAAAACTAATGCCAAGCTTCTGTCAGAGATGGTCTGCCATATGCTGTGAACCAGCTGTGTGGCCTTGGACAAGTCACTTTCCCTCTTTAGCCTTCAGTTTTTCTCCTCTGTAAAAAAAGGGGAATTGCTAATACCTGATTTTTAGGGGTCCATGATTCCATGACCCATGTGCTATCAACAGCATTTACTATAGAGTGATCCCAAGCCTCTTTTTAAGCACATCTTCAATTTCTACATTTCTCACAGGCTTTTTATGGTCAGGAATATAATTGGGACCATTGGTTGAGAGTTGATTCCAGAATCAAAGGTTTTGTTGCTGTTAGATGCTGGGCCTACTCTGATTTGATTTTTCCCTTTTCTTGTTGCTTGTGTCTAATGGACCTAAGCTTCTCACTGCCGTGTGGTTAGACAAAAACCAGCCTTGGGCTTCTATCTATGGAGCACTAGCTGGGCGGGGGTGGGAGGACCCCCGTGAGGGAATGTATTGGCTGATCCCATGAATCCTGTCCAGGACATTCCATCCAGGAGGATTTAAGGGGTCAGTGCAGGAGAGTTGTGTGGATATATTATGGCCTTCATTCTAATTGGAGATAACCCTAGGGGAGACTGGATTAGTCTAGATACAAACTTCTGCTAGGCCAGAGGAGGCCTGCAGTGGCGGTTGGCCGTGGGCTTGGTTTCCCTGGGATCTCTCTTCTGCAGTCAGGTGACCTCCTCCTCAACTCTTGACTTCTACCCACTTTCCTGAAGCCAGTGAGGTCTATGCCAAGGTTCATGTGTGTTGAACAGGTGTACCTCTGTGTTCCCACAATGGGCTGGAAAAGGAACATGAAATATACCTATACACAAACTGAAGGCTGAGGTGCAAGACAGTCCTGGAGTCATTACATTTGGCCCCCTTATCTGAACTGCCCTGTGATATGGCATGGCCTTGTGGTTCTTGGGGGAAGTGAGGATTGCTCTTCATCACAGACCTATAGCACTTAATTTCTCTTACAGGGGAATATTGGGAAACAAATCTTAATCAGTCTTGCCCTGATTTTATTTCCCTAAAAAAATCTACCAAAACAGAAATTTATAAAGTAAATAAGGAAATTCACTAGTATCTCTAGACATAACCAGCACTATTAGTTTGAATCACATCTTAGAATTTTTTCTTTGAAGAAAAATACATATATTTGCATATTTTTTATTTATTTAAAATTTTATTACATTTTCCACATCTGTTTTATTTTTTTATTTATATATTTTTAAACATCTTTATTGGAGTATAATTGCTTTACAATGGTGTGTTAGTTTCTGCTTTATAACAAAGTGAATCAGTTATACATATACATATGTTCCCATATCTCTTCCCTCTTGTGTCTCCCTCCCTCCCACCCTCCTATCCCACCCCTCTAGGTGGTCACAGACCACCTAGCTGATCTCCCTGTGCTATGTGGCTGCTTCCCACTAGCTATCTATTTTATGTTTGGTAGTGTATATATGTCCATGCCACTCTCTCACTTTGTCACAGCTTTCTCTTTCCCCTCCCAATATCCTCAAGTCCATTCTCTAGTAGGTCTGTGTCTTTATTCTCATCTTAGCCCTAGGTACTTCATGACCTTTCTTTTTTGTCTTAGATTCCATATGTATGTGTTAGCATATGGTATTTGTTTTTCTCTTTCTGACTTACTTCACTCTGTATGACAGACTCTAGGTCCATCCACCTCACGACAAATAACTCAATTTCGTTTCTTTTTATGGCTGAGTAATATTCAATTGTATATATGTGCCACATCTTCTTTATCCATTCATCTGTTGATGGACACTCAGGTTGCTTCCATGTCCTGCCCATTGTAAATAGAGCTGCAGTGAACAATGTGGTACATGACTCTTTTTGAATTACGGTTTTCTCAGGGTATATGCCCAGTAGTGGGATTGCTGCATCGTATGGTAGTTCTATTTGTAGTTTTTTAAGGAACCTCCATACTGTTCTCCATAGTGGCTGTATCAATTTACATTCCCACCAACAGTGCAAGAGGGTTCCCTTTTCTCCACACCCTCTCCAGCATTTATTGTTTCTAGATATTTTCATGATGGCCATTCTGACTGGTGTGAGATGATATCTCATTGTAGTTTTGATTTGCATTTCTCTAATGATTAATGATGTTGAGCATTCTTTCATGTGTTGTTGGCAATCTGTATATCTTCTTTGGAGAAATGTCCATTTACGTCTTCTGCCCATTTTTGGATTGGGTTGTTTGTTTTTTTTGTTATTGAGCTTCATGAGCTTCTTGTAAATTTTGGAGATTAATCCTTTGTCAGTTGCTTCATTTGCAAATATTTTCTCCCATTCTGAGGGTTGTCTTTTGGTCTTGTTTATGGTTTCCTTTGCTGTGCAGAAGCTTTTAAGTTTCATTAGGTTCCATTAGTTTATTTTTGTTTTTATTTCCATTTCTCTAGGAGGTGGGTCAATAAGGATCTTGCTGTGATTTATGTCATAGAGTGTTCAGCCTATGTTTTCCTCTAAGAGTTTGATAGTGTCTGGCCTTACATTTAGGTCTTTAATCCACTTTGAGTTTATTTTTGTGTATGGTGTTAGGGAGTGTTCTAATTTCATTCTTTAACATGTAGCTGTCCAGTTTTCCCAGCACCACTTATTGAAGAGGCTGTCTTTCCTCCACTGTATATTCTTGCCTCCTTTATCAAAGATAATGTGACCATGTGTGTGTGGGTTTATCTCTGGGCTTTCTGTCCTGTTCCATTTATCTATATTTCTGTTTTTGTGCCAGTACCATACTGTCTTGATTACTGTAGCTTTGTAGTATAGTCTGAAGTCAGGGAGCCTGATTCCTCCACCTCCGTTTTTCATTCTCAAGATTACTTTGGTTGTTCGGAGTCTTTTGTGTTTCCTTACAAATTGTGAAATATTTTGTTCTAGTTGTGTGAAAAATGCCAGTGGTAGTTTGATAGGGATTGCATTGAATCTGTAGATTGCTTTGGGTGGTAGAGTCATTTTCACAATGTTGATTCTTCCAATCCAGGAACATGGTATATCTATCCATCTATTTGTATCATCTTTAATTTCTTTCATCACTGTCTTATAATTTTCTGCAGGTCTTTTGTCTCCTTAGGTAGGTTTATGCCTAGATATTTTATTGTTTTTGTTGCAATGGTAAATGGGAGTGTTTTCCTAATTTCACTTTCAGATTTTTCATCATTAGTGTATAAGAATTCCAGAGATCTCTATGCATTAATTTCTGTGCATTAATTCTACAGGTCTTTTGTCTCCTTCAATAGGTTTATTCCTAGATATTTTATTCTTTTTGTTGCAATGGTAAATGGGAGTGTTTTCTTCATTTCACATTCAGATTTTTCATCATTAGTGTATAAGAATGCCAGAGATTTCTGTGCATTAATTTTGTATCCTGCTACCTTACCAAATTCATTGATTAGCTCTAATAGTTTTCTGGTAGCATCTTTAGGATTCTGTATGTATAGTATCATGTCATCTGCAAACAGCTACAGCTTTACTTCTTTTCCAATTTGGATTCCTTTTATTTCTTTTTCTTCTCTGATTCCAAAACTATGTTGAATAAGAGTGGTGAGAGTGGGAAACCTTGTCTTGTTCCTGATCTTAGTGGAAATGCTTTCAGTTTTTCACCATAGAGGATGATGTTGGCTGTGGGTTTGTCATATATGGCCTTTATTATGTTGAGGAAAGTTCCCTCTATGCCTACTTTCTGCAGGGTTTTTATCATAAATGGGTGTTGAATTTTGTCGCAAGCTTTCTCTGCGTCTCTTGAGATGATCATATGGTTTTTCTCCTTTAATTTGTTAATATGGTGTATCATGTTGATTGATTTGGTATATTGAAGAATCCTTGCATTCCTGGAATAAACCCCACTTGATCATGGTGTATGATCCTTTTGATGTGCTGTTAGATTCTGTTTGCTACTATTTTGTTGAGGATTTTTGCATCTATGTTCATCAGTGATATTGGCCTGTAGTTTTCTTTCTTTGTGACATCTTAGTTTGGTTTTGGTATCAGGGTGATGGTGGCCTCGTAGAATGCGTTTGGAAGTGCTCATCCCTCTGCTATATTTTGGAAGAGTTTGAGAAGGATAGGTGTTAGCTCTTCTCTAAATGTTTGATAGAATTCACCTGTGAAGCCATCGGGTCGTGGTCTTTTGTTTGTTGGAAGATTTTTAATCACAGTTTCAATTTCAGTGCTTGTGATTGGTCTGTTCATATTTTCTACTTCTTCCTGGTTCAGTCTTGGTAGTTTGTGCATTTCTAAGAATTTGTCCATTTCTTCCAGGTTGTCCATTTTATTGGCATAGTGTTGCTTGTAGTAATCTCTCATGATCCTTTGTATTTCTGCAGTGTCAGTTGTTACTTCTCCTTTTTCATTTCTAATTCTATTGATTTGTGTCCTCTCCCTTTTTTTCTTGATGAGTTTGGCTAACGGTTTATCAATTTTGTTTATCTTCTCAAAGAACCAGCTTTTAGTTTTATTGATCTTTGCTATTGTTTCCTTCATTTCTTTTTCATTTATTTCTGATCTGATCTTTATGATTTCTTTCCTGCTGCTAACTTTTGGGGTGTTTTTGTTCTTCTTTCTCTAATTGCTCTAGGTACAAGGTTACATTGTTTATTTGAGATGTTTCCTGTTTCTTAAGGTAGGTGTGCTATAAACTTCCCTCTTGGAACTGCTTTTGCTGCATCCCACAGGTTTTGGGTCCTTGTGTCTCCATTGTCGTTTGTTTCTAGGTATTTTTTGATTTCCTCTTTGATTTCTTCAGTGATCACTTGGTTATGAAATACTGTATTGTTTAGCCTCTATGTGTTTGTTTGTTTGTTTGTTTGTTTTTTCATTACACGAACCTGTCACTGTTTTGGCCTCTCCCATTGTGGAGCCCAGGCTCTGGACGCACAGGCTCAGCGGCCGTGGCTTACGGGCCCAGCCGCTACGTGGCATGTGGGAGCTTCCCAGACTGGGGCATGAACCTGTGTCCCCTGCATCGGCTGGCAGACTCTCAACCACTGCGCCACCAGTGAAGCCCCACGTGTTTGTATTTTTTACAGATCTTTTCCTGTAATTGATACCTAGTCTTATAGCATTGTCGGAAAAGATACATGATATGATTTCAATTTTCTTAAATTTACCAAAGCTTGATTTGTGACCCAAGATATGATCTATCCTGGAGAATGTTCCATGAGCCCTTGAGAAAAATGTGTATTCTGTTGTTTTTGGATGGAATGTCCTATAAATATCAATTAAGTCCATCTTGTTTAATGTATCATTTAAAGCTTGTGTTCCCTTATTTATTTTCATTTTGGATGATCTGTACATTGGTGAACGTGGGGTGTTAAAGTCCCCTACTATGATTGTGTTGCTGTTTATTTCCCCTTTTATGGCTGTTAGTATTTGCCTTATGTATTGAGGTGCTCCTATGTTGGGTGCATAAATATTTACAATTGTTATATCTTCTTCTTGGATCAATCCCTTGATCATTATGTAGTGTCCTTCTTTGTGTTTTGTAATAGTCTTTATTTTAAAGTCTATTTCCTCTGATATGAGAATTGCTACTCCAGATTTCTTTTGATTTCCATTTGCATGGCATATCTTTTTCCATCCCCTGACTTTCAGTCTGTAAGTGTCCCTAGGTCTGAAATGGGTCTCATGTAGACAGCATATATATGGGTCTTGTTTTTGTATCTATTCATCCAGTGTATGTCTCTTGGTTGGAGCATTAAACCATTTACATTTAAAGTAATTATCGATATGTATGTTCCTATTACCATTTTCTTAATTGTTTTGGGTTTTTTATTGTAGGTCTTTTCCTTCTCTTGTGTTTCCTGCCTAGAGAAGTTCCTTTAGCATTTGTTGTAAAGCTGGTTTGGTGGTGCTGAATTCCCTTAGCTTGTCTGTAAAAGTTTTAATTTCTTTGTCAAATCTGAATGAGATCATTGCTGGGTAGAGTAATCTTCCTTGTAGGTTTTTCTCTTTAATCACTTTAAATATATCCTGCCACTCCCTTCTGGCTTGCAGAGTTTCTGCTGAGAAATCCGCTGTTAATCTTATGGGGATTCCCTTATGTGTTGCTTGTTGTTTTTCCCTTGCTGCTTTTTATATTTATTCTTTGTATTTAATTTTGGATAGTTTGATTAATATGTGTCTTGGGGTATTTCTTCTTGGATTTATCCTGTATGGGACTCTCTGTGCTTCCTGGAGTTCACCAACTATTCCCTTTACCATATTAAGGAAGTTTTCAACTGTAGTCTCTTCCAATATTTTCTCAGTGCCTTTCTTTTTCTCTTCTTCTTCTGGGACCCCTATAATTTGAATGTTCGTGCATTTAATGTGGTCCCAGAGGTCGAGACTGTCCCCTATTCTTTTCATTCTTTTTTCTTCATTCTGCTCTCCAGTAGTTATTTCCACTATTTTATCTTCCAGGTCACTTATCTGTTCTTCTGCCTCAGTTATTCTGCTATTGATCCCTTGTAGAGCATTTTTAATTTCATTTATTGGTTTGTTTATCTCTGTTTGTTCTTTAGTTCTTCTAGGTCCTTGTTAAACGTTTCTTGTATTTTCTCCATTCTATTTCCAAGATTTTGGATCATCTTTATTATCATTATTCTGAATTCTTTTTCAGGTAGACTGCCTGTTTCCTCTTCATTTGTTAGGTCTGGTGGGTTTTTTCCTTGCTTCTTCATCTACTGTGTGTTTCTCTGTCTTCTCATTTTGCTTAACTTACTGTTTTGAGGTCTCCTCCTCACAGGCTGCAGGTTCATAGCTTCCATTGTTTTTGGTTTCTGTCCGCAGTGGCTAAGTTTGGTTTGGTGGGTTGTGTAGGCTTCCTGGTGGAGGGGACTAGTGCCTGTGTTCTGGTGGATGAGGCTGGATCTTGTCATTCTGTTGGGCATGTCCACATCTGGTGATGTGATTTGGGGTGTCTGTGCCCTTATTATTATTTTAGGCGGCCTCTGTGCTAGTGGATGGGGTTGTATTCCTGTCTTGCTAGTTGTTTGGCATAGGGTGTCCAGCACTGTAGCTTGCTGGTTTAAAATACCTTTGTAAACATGATTTTAATAACTGCATACTATTTTCTGTAATAGATATATCATAATTTGCTTAACTCTTTCTCTAATGGTGGATATTTACCCTAAATTGTTTTCAAGTAATTTTTTCTTTTGTTTTATTTGCTATTATGCATTTTGCCAACTTACTTCACCAGAGATTATTTAAATGTATACTTCCACCAGCAATATATGAGAATACTCAGCTCCCAATATGGCATTATTATCATTTTGCTATTATTATAGATGAAGATCATTATTACCTCATTATTATTTTAATTCAAAACTTTTTGATAACCCATCAGGTTGGGTATTTACCATTTGGATTTTCCCACTTCGAATTTTTCTGTTTGCATTCTTTTCCCATTAATCAATTGGGATCTTAGTGTTTTTGTTTCATTTGTTTGTTTTTTGGTATTTGCTCATTTGCTTATAATCTTTGTTGCAGATATTATTCCTTATTCATTGTCTTTTAAAATTGCTTATAATTTTTTGGCACACAACTCAGTTTGATAGTATTTTCCTTTGTAATCCTTTGCTTTTAAATTTAGAGAGTCTTTCCCCACAAGAAGGAAGTATTCCTTTATCCATATTTTCTTCTGTTTTATTATTTGATTTTTTATATTAAGCTCTTTGATCACACTGAATTTATTTAAGTGTAGGATCTAAATTGATTTTCTACTGAGTAGTTAACTAGTTCTTCCAGTATCAGTTTTTAAATAATGTTCTCTTCTTTACTGATTTGTGATACTTCTTTTAACTTTTTAATAAGGTTCGTTTATGGCCTATTTGTTCCTTTTGGTTGATCTCTGTTAGGGGTAATGTTGGGAATATTATGCAGTTCCTAGTTCAAGGGACAAAGAAACACATTAATCTTACCTTAGCCAAACCACTTTCCTCCCTGAGAGGTACCTAAGGAAGGTATAAGCACAAAGGCCAAGCAAATTAATATTTTATTTTTAGCTGGCGTAAGGCTCTACGCTCTAATATGTATGCTCCAGTTTTCTCTCGCTGCATAACAAACAACTCAAACTTAGAGGTATAAAACAGCTACTTTATTATGCCCATGGATTATATGAGTCAGGAATTGGAAAGAGCATCACAAGGACATCTTGCTTCTGCTCCATGATATCTGAGGCTTCAGCTCAGAAGACTCAAAGTCTGGGAGAGACTGATGGCTAGGGGCTGGAATCATATGAAGATTTGTTCAGTCACCTGGCGACTGTTTGAGGGTGGCTGTCAGCTGAGATCTCAGCTGGCACTGCCAGCCAGAATACCTACTTGTCATCACCCCATGTGGCTCTATGGGATTCCTCACTGTGTGGTGGCTGGATTCCAAGAGTGAGTGTCCCAACAGAACCAGACAGATGCTTTACTACCTTTTATGGCTCAGAAGTTACATAGGATCATTTTTCTGTCAGTCTCAAGACTTAAGGTGATAGCAGGAGTGTTAAAGTCACATTATAAGGGCAGCCTGTGGGCGATAGCTTCTCAAGATGGCGGAGTAGAAGGATGTGTCCTCACTCCCTCTTGCTAGAGCACTAGAATCACAACTAACTGCTGAACAATCATTGACAGGAAGACACAGAACTCACCAAAAATGATACTCCACGTCCAAAGACAAAGGAGAAGCCACAGTGAGATGGTAGGTGGGGTGCAATGACAACAAAATCAAATCCCATAACTGCTGGGTGGGTGACTCACAAACTGGAGAACAATTATACCACAGAAGTCCACCCATTGGAGTAAAGGTTCTGAGCCCCACGTCAGGCTTCCTAACCTGGGGGTCCAGCAATGGGAGGAGGAATTCCAGAGAATCAGACTTTGAAGGCTAGCAGGATTTGACTGCAGGACTTCGACAGGACTGGGGGAAACAGAGACTCCATTCTTGGAGGGCACACACAAAGTAGTGTGTGCATCGGGACCCAGGGAAAGGAGCAGTGACCCCATAGGAGACTGAACCAGGCCTACCTGCTAGTGTTGGAGTGTCTCCTGCAGAGGCAGGGGTCAGCTGTGGCTCACCACAGGGACAAGGACATACTCCGAAGAAGCTCTGGGACGTACTCCTTGGTGTGAGCCCTCCCAGAGTCTGCCATTAGCCTCAGCAAAGAGCCCACAGGCTCCAGTGCTGGGTCACCTCAGGCAAAACAACCAACAGGGAGGGAACTCAGCCCCACCCATCAGCAGACAAGCAGATTAAAGTTTAACTGAGCTCTGCCCAGCAGAGCAACACCCAGCTCTACCCACCACTGTTCCCTCCCATCAGAAGCTTGCACAAGCCTCTTAGAGAGCCTCATCCACCAGAGGGCAGACAGCAGAAGCAAGAAGAACTACAATCCTGTAGCCTGTGGAACAAAAACCACATTCACAGAAAGATAGACAAAATGAAAAGGCAGAGGACTATATACCAGATGAAGGAACAAGGTAAAAGCCCAGAAAAACAACTAAATGAAATGGAGATAGGCAACCTTTCAGAAAAAGAATTCAGAGTAATGATAGTGAAGATGATCCAGGACCTCAGAAAAAGAATGGAGGCAAAGATCGAGAAGATGCAAGAAATTTTTAAGAAAGACCTATAAGAATTAAAGAACAAACACCTAGAAGAATTAAAGAACAAACAAACAGAGATGAACAATACAATAACTGAAATGAAAAATACACTAGAAGGAATCAATAGCAGATTAACTGAGGCAGAAGAACAGATAAGTGACCTGGAACATGGAATGGTGGAATTCACTGCCATGGAACAGCATAAAGAAAAAAAGAGTGAAAAGAAATGACGACAGCCTAAGAGACCTCTGGGAAAACATTAAACGCACCAACATTCGCATTATAGGGGTCCCAGAAGGAGAAGAGAGAAAGAAAGGACCCAAGAAAATATTTGAAGAGATTATAGTCAAAAACTTCCCCAACATGGGAAAGGAAATAGCCATCCAAGTCCAGGAAGTGCAGAGAGTCCAGGCTGGATAAACCCAAGGAGAAACATGCCAAGACACAGAGTAATCAAACTGACAAAAAAATAAGACAAAGAAAAATAATTGAAAGCAGCAAGGGAAAAACAACAAATACCATACAAGGGAACACCCATAAGGTTAACAGCTGATATCTCAGCAGTAACTCTACAAGCCAGAAGGGAGTGGCATGACATATTTAAAGTGGTGAAAGGGAAGAAACTACAACCAAAATTACTCAGATTAGATTACTCTAATCTGAACGGCAAGGATCTCATTCAGGTTTGACAGAGAAATCAAAAGCTTAGAGACAAGCAAAAGCTAAGAGAATTCTGTACCACCAAACCAGCTCTATGACAAATTCTAAAGGAACTTCTCTAAGTGGGAAACACAAGAGAATAAAAGGACCTACAAAAACAAACCCCAAACAATTAAAAAAATGGTAATAGGAGCATACATATCGATAATTACCTTAAATGTGAACGGATTAAATGCTCCAACCAAAAGACACAGGCTCGCTGAATGGATACAAAAACAAGACCTGTATATATGCTGTCTACAAGAGACCCACTTCAGACCTAGAGACACATACAGACTGAAAGTGAGGGGACGGAATAAGATATTCCATGCAAATGGAAATCAAAAGAAAGCTGGAGTAGCAATACTCATATCAGATAAAATAGACTTTAAAATAAAGAATGTTACAAGAGACAAGGAAGGACACTACATAATGATCAAGGGATCAATCCAAGAAAAAGATATAACAATTATAAATATATATGCATCTGACAGAGGAACACCTCAATACATAAGGCAACTGCTAACAGCTATGAAAGAGGAAATCGACAGTAACACAATAATAGTGGGGGACTTTAACATGTCACTTACACCAATGGACAGATCATCCAGACAGAAAATTAATAAAGAAACACAAGCTTTAAATGACACAGTAGACCAGGTAGATTTAATTGATATTTATAGGGCATTCCACCCAAAAGTTGCAGAATACACTTTCTTCTCAAGTGCACATGGACCATTCTCCAGGATAGATCACATATTGCGTCACAAATCAAGCCTCGGTAAATTTAAGAAATACGAAATCATATCAAGCATCTTTTCTGACCACAAGCTATGAGATTAGAAATCAATTACAGGGAAAATAATGTAAAAAGCACAAACACATGGAGGGTAACCAATATGTTACTAAATAACCAAGAGATTACTGAAGAAATCAAAGAGGAAATAAAAAATTACCTAGAGACAAATAGCAATGAAAACACGATGAACCAAAACCTATGGGATGCAGCAAAAGCAGTTCTAAGAGGGAAGTTTAAAAAAATACAGTCGTACCTCAAGAAACAAGAAAAATCTCAAATAAACAATCTAACCTTACACCTAAAGGAACTAGAGAAAAGAGAACAAACAAAACCCAAAGGAAAGAAATCATAAAGATCAGAGCAGAAATAAATGAAATAGAAACAAAGAAAAAAATACCAAAGATCAATAAAACTAAAAGCTGGTTCTTTGAGAAGATAAAAAAATTGATGAACGTTTAGCCAGAGACTCATCATGAAAAAGAGGGAGAGGACTCAAATCAATACAATTAGAAATGAAAAAGGAGAAGTTACAGTGGACACCACAGAAATACACAGCATCATAAGAGACTATCTATGTCAATAAAATGGTCAACCTGGAAGAAATGGACAAATTCTTAGAAAGGTATAACCTTCCAACACTGAACCAGGAAGAAATAGAAAATATGAACAGACCAGTCACAAGTGATGAAATTGAAACTGTGATTAAAAACTTCCAACAAACAAAAATCCAGGACCAGATGTCTTCACAGGTGAATTCTATCAAACATTTAGAGAAGAGCTAACACCCATCCTTCTCAAACTCTTCCAAAAAGTTGGTGAGGAAGGAACATTCCCAAACTCATTCTACAAGGCCACCATCACCCTGATACCAAAACCAGAAAAGATACTACAAAAAAAAGAAATTTACAGACCAATATCACTGATGAATATAGATGTAAAAATCCTCAACAAAATACTAACAAACAGAATCCAACAACACATTAAAAGGATCATACACCATGATCAAGTGGGATTTATCCCAGGGATGCAAGGATTATTCAATACATGCATATCAATCAGTGTGATACACCATATTAACAAATTGAAGAATGAAAACCATATGGTCATCTCAGTAGATGCAGAAAAAGCTTTTGACAAAATCCAACACCCATTTATGTTAAAAACTCTCCAGAAAGTGGGCATAGAGGGAACCTACCTCAACATAATAAAGGCCATAGATGACAAACCCACAGCAAACATCATTCTCAATGGTGAAAAACTGAAAGCATTTCCTCTAAGATCAGGAACAAGACAAGGATGTCCACTCTCACCAGTATTATTCAACATAGTTTTGGAAGTTCTAGCCACAGCAATCAGAGAAGAAAAAGAAATAAAAGGAATACAAATTGGAAAAGAAGAAGTAAAACTGTCACTGTTTGCAGATGACATGATACTCAACATAGATAATCCTTAAGATGCCTCCAGAAAACTACTAGAGCTCATCAATGAATTTGGTAAAGTTTCAGGATGCAAAATCAATGCACAGAAATCTCCTGCATTCCTATACAATAACAGCAAAATATCAAAAAGTGAAATTAAGGAAACAATGCCATTCACCACTACAACAAAAAGAATAAAATACCTAGGAATAAACCTATCTAAGGAGGTAAAAGACCTGTATTCAGATAACTATAAGACACTGAGGAAAGAAATCAAAGATAACACAAACAGATGGTGAGATATACCATGTTCTTGGATTGGAAGAATCAACATTGTGAAAATGACTGTACTACCCAAAGCAATCTACAGATTCAGTGCAATCCCTATCAAATTACCAATGGCACTTTTTACAGAACTAGAACAAAAAATCTTAAAATTTGTATGGAGACACAAAAGACCCCAAATAGCCAAAGCAACCTTGAGCAGAATAAAACAGAGCTGGAGGAATGAGACTTCCTGACTTCAGTCTATACTACAAAGCTACAGTAATCAAGACAATATGGTACTGGCACAAAAACAGAAATATAGATCAATGGAACAGGATGGAAAGTCCAGAGATAAACCCATGCACCTCTGGTCAACTAATCTATGACAAAGGAGGCAAGCATGTACAATAGAGAAAAGACAGTCTCTTCAATAAGGGGTGCTGGGAAAACTGTACAGCTACATGTAAAAGAATGAAGTGAGAACACTCCCTAACACCATACACAAAAATAAACTCAAAATGGATTAAAGACCTAAATGTAAGACCGGACACTATAAAACTCTTAGAGGAAAACATAGGAAGAACACTCTGACATAAATCACAGCAAGTTTTTTTGGTTTTGTTTTTGTTTTTTTGCAGTACGCAGGCCTCTCACTGTTGTGGCCTCTCCCGTTGTGGAGCACAGGCTCTGGACGTGCAGGTTCAGTGGCCATGGCTCATGGGCCCAGCTGCTCCGTGGCATGTGGTATCCTCCCGGACCGCGACACAAACCCGCGTCCCCTGCATTGGCAGGCAGACTCTCAACCACTGCACCACCAGGGAAGCCCCACAGCAAGATTTTTTTGACCCACCTCCTAGAGTAATGAAAATAAAACACAAATGGGACCTAATGAAATTTAAAATCTTTTGCACAGCAAATGAAACTGTAAATGAGACGAAAAGGCAGCCTTCAGAATGGGAGAAAATATTTGCAAGCGAATCAACGGACAAAGGATTAATCTCCAAAATATATAAACAGCTCATGGAGCTCAATATTAGGAAAACAAACAACCCAATCAAAAAATGGGCAGAAGACCCAAATAGACGTTCTTCAAAGAAGACATACAGGGCTTCCCTGGTGGCGCAGTGCTTGAGAGTCCGCCTGCCGATGCAGGAGACGCGGGTTCGTGCCCCGTTTCGGGAAGATCCCACATGCCGTGGAGCGGCTGGGCCCGTGAGCCATGGCCGCTGAGCCTGCGCGTCCGGAGCCTGTGCTCCGCAAATGGGAGAGGCCACAACAGTGAGAGGCCCGCATAACGCAAGGAAAAAAAAAAAAAGAAGAAATACAGATGGCCAAGAGGCACATGAAAAGCTGCTCAACATCACTAATCATTAGAGAAATGCAAATCAAAACTGCAATGAGGTATCACCTCACACCGGTTAGAATGGGCATCCCTCAGAAAATCTGCCAACAACAAATGCTGGAGAGGGTGTGGTGAAAAGGGAAACCCCTTGCACTGTTGGTGGGAATGTAAATTGATACAGCCACTATGGAGAACAGTATGGAGGTTCCTTAAAAAACTAAAAATAGAATTAACATGTGACCCAGCAATCCCACTACTGGGCATACATCCAGAGATAACCATAATTCAAAAAGGCACATGAACCCCAGTGTTCACTGCAGCACTATTTACAATAGCCAGGTCATGGAAGCAACCTAAATGCCCATCATCAGACGAATGGATAAAGAAGATGTGGTACACATATACAATGGAATATTAACCATAAAAAGGAATGCAGTTGGGTCATTTGTAGAGATGTGGATGGACCTAGAGACTGTCATACAGAGTGAAGTTAAGTCAGAAGGAGAAAAACAAATATTGTGTATTAACGCTTATATGTGGAATCTAGAAAAATGGTACAGATGAACCAGTTTGCAAGGCAGAAATAGAGAGAAAAATGTAGAGGACAAGTGTATGGACACCAAGGAGGGAAAGTGGGGAGTGGTGGTGGTGTGATGAATTGGGAGATTGGGATTGACGTGTATACACTAATATGTATAAAATAGATAACTAATAAGAACCTGCTGTATAAAAAAATAAATAAATATCATACCACAGTGCCTCCCAGGACAAACACTGTGAGTTTTGTTATTTGTTTATACCACAAATCCATTGAGCTGGGAACAGGGAGTTGGATTAGAAAGCAAGTTTCAAGGCATGAGGGGGCATGTGTAAAAGTAACTAATAAATATTTGTTGAATGTAAAAAACAAAAAAAGTTGAGCATGTGGGATGCAAGATATTGTTGTTGCCACCTTTGGATGAGGTACATTATCAGGGCAGTAAACTTTGACAAGCTGGCCTAGAGCATGAGGCTTAGAATATTTCTCCTGCTTGATGTTCTCTTCCCACAGTTACACACATGGTTCGCTGCCTCAATAACTTCATATATTTGCTCAAAGCCACCTTCTTAGTGAAGTCTCTCCTTACCACCCTATTTAAATGTGACTTCACTCACACCCTGGAACTCTCTATTACCCTTCCTTGCTTTATTTTTTCTTCAATAACACTTATCATTTAACATGCAATCTAGTTAATTAATTTTATCTTATTATTTATTGTTTATTTCTCCTCTGTAGAAGATAAACTTCACAAAGGCAGAATCTTTGTCTATTGATGTTCATGGATGTCTTATAAGTGCCCAGAACAGTGACTGGTACCTAGTAGGTGCTCAAAATTATTGAATGAGTAAATAGATGAATCAAGGGCAGGGGCCCCTCATCCCTTTCTTTCTCCTGGCCGCCTTCCTTCTTGGGGCTTCTTTTAAAGCCAGAAGAGACAATCAGCCCATCTGTTTTCCTTCTTTTTCCTTTTCTTGGCTTCTGGAATACTTACTCCCACCTTCCTGCTTTTAACTCCATAGCCTTCCTACTCACCACTCCCTCCTTAATGGGTAGTCCTCAGTCTGTTTCAGCTGAAGCATTAGGAGTACTCTCCAGGCTCTGGGCCTCCCAGGTCCATCATACCTGCTCCTGCCACCCTTGCTGTCCACCTGCATCTGCAGGGCCCGTGTCTTCTCTGTCCTCACCCACCATGGGAACTGATGGCACTGCTGCCTGGACAGCTGCCCATTCATCCATCCTCACCAACTGTGGCTGTGTCATCTCCTTCCACCACACTCCTCACTCAAGCAGTGCAAGGACACTTTGTCCTCAGAACAACCCTGGGAGGCAGGAAGGCCAAATATGGAGGAAATGAGGAAATTGAAGAGCCAGTGTAGTAAAAGAGTTTGCGGAGGTTACAAAGAACAATAGCTCAAGCTAAGATGCCATGACTTGGAGTCCTTGCATCTCCACTTATAGGCTTCAATTTCCTTTTGATGTGGTGACAGTCTTATTTTGTGACTCTGGGCCGCTTCTCAGTCTCTTTGTGTTTCAGTTTTCCCAAAAGGGAATTACAAAACATCCTAAGTCATAAGGCAATTGTAAGCCCTCAAGTTGTCAGGGACAAAACAGCAATTCATGAATCAGTTGAGTAGCATGAGCAGAGCAATAAAATGGTTGAATATCTCTTTAGGACAAGTGAACCTTGTAATTAGATTAAATTACCTTCCAGAAATACCATTTTGACTGTTCTTAATACAGAAGTTACATACTGAGCAAATGACGGTTTTGGTTTATGGTACTTCTACTCCAGCTGCCTTCACTCTGGAGGACATTATGACAATCTCCTGATTTTTTTTAAGGACCAGACTTCTTTGAAGGGATGTAAGGACAGAAGAAAATAACTTTATTTTGCCTTCTTTGACATGCTCATTTGAGTTCTGGGCCTCGATAAAATGAAGACTATTTTCTAGAGGTTTCCCCTTCAACCTATCATTCTGCTGTTGTTCAGTGAAGTATCTATCCTGTGGAATGTGGAGTGGGCTGCAGGCTTTCTTTATGTAAATATGTTAATCCTTCTGTCGCCCTGGAAACTGTCATCCAGTGGCAGCCAGATAATGAATTTCACCCTTCAGATATTGAGCCATTGTATATGTATATTTTTGCCAAAAGGTAGAAACTGACTTGTTTGCAAGTGGCAAAAATGCCTAGGAATGCACAGTTGTGACAGGCACCCTGGGTTTCCGTTGCACACTGCCGCCTATGAACCACAGATCAGAGAGAGCAGGAACAGAGAGCCCCCAGGAGCCTCACTGGGGTGCGTGGTGCGCTTGTCTTGTCCACACGGCTGTTGCGAGAGTTTTGGATTTTCAAACAGGTGACTTGTTCTCCATGTGGCACATTTTCAATAGGTCTTTAAGGACTTTTTCCTTCAGTCCCTCCTCTGTTTCAGTCTCTCCCAACGCCTTTAATCATGGAATTCTTTTCATCTGCAAACTCTAATTCCTCCTCATGTAGGTTCTCTTTAGTCCTCGCTAGTCCCTGGCAAATCTGCATATCATAGTGATCAGCCTTCAGTGTAGGGATGTAGCTCATAAGTTTAACCTGTAAATAGAACTGCAGTTTAAGCTCCTTATTACCATAGAAATTAAAAATTCTTCCACTCCCATGTAGGTTTGGTCCTTAGACAAGGTCCGCTAAACCCGCCAACTCCTAGTGGGCTGTGAAAGCCTTGAGCATGCCTCACACTGAGCTGGCACCTCTCCTGAAAGGCGGCAGATGCTGCCAGCTCCCCCTGCTCGAGGCCCCCAGTGTATTGCTCATCACACTGTCAAGCAGCTCTGTAGACATGAAGGGGTTTCATTGCCCTTCTTTTCACTCCAGTTAACCAGAGAGTCAGGGGGAGTGAGTTCAGTTCCTGGAACTGAGCTGGAGATAGGAAGTGATGTGGAGGAGATGATCTCCTGAGGATCGAGGTGGCCTCATTCTACTTCCTGAGGAGTGGGAGGAGACCCTTCTGCAGCCTCTAGGCTGGTCAGGGTCAGCCTACATTTTCCTCATTACCTTGTCTTTCTCTGCCCTGAGAAAGATATTGATGTTGCTGTGGCTTTAGAAACAGTGGAAACAACTGTTTATTTTTCAAAACGTAAAGAACTAATTTCCTGCCAAGCACCGGGCTAGATGCCAAGGATATGATGCTGAATAGATTGGTCCCTGCCCCCAGAGAACTTTGGGCCCTGGGGAGAGAGACCTTCGGCATCCAGAGACCTGGTTTCAAGTTCTGAGTCCTCTCTTACTGGTAATATGACTTTGGGCAATAATAACAATATCAATAACAATAATAACTTCTATTTCGGAACGCTAACTATGTGCCGGACAGAATGTTAGGTGATTTCACACACATTATCTATTTAAATAAATTTGCCTTTTCAACTTTCAGTCTCTTTGTACCAGACAGACGTTTTGCCAGCCTAGGTTTTCCTTCACCACAGTCCCTACCCTCATGCCCCCATGACCACGGTCATGTGATCTAGGGATGGATATCTGAGCAAAGATGTGCCAACAGTTTCTTATCCTGGAATTTGGGTACAGGAGTGAGTTGTGTCAGGAGAGAGAGTTAGAATGTGAATCTGTGAGTGTCTGGGTATATGGATTGTTACACATCAAACTGAGGAGCAGAGGAAGTCAATTCACACATGAAAAACAAATAAAGCAAATTGGCAGAAAGGTGGAGACAAAGAAGCTGAGAGGGGTTGTGGGAGTTTCCCAGGCCCAGGTAACCGTGTGCTCTGGATGCCCAACTATTTGCTTGTTCTTGGGTTCTCTGAGACAGCCTGAGTCCTAGCAAAATCTTCCCTTCTTGGTTGGAGCTAGTATGAATTGTCTCTCTAGCCATTGTAACAAAAGTTTCTAAATAATGCATTTCTTTTATGCAAGGAGAATTGTTGTCAAAATTAAATGAGATCATGTGTCTGAAGATACTTTATAATCTGTAAGGATATATTTAAAATACATGGGATTATTGGATGATGAGGATGACCATGATGATGACAAGATGAGGATGATGAGGATTAGCATCAAACAATGATAGACAAGCTAAGTTCTCTATAACATGTAAGATGAGGAGAATTTTCCAAGAGAGATCAAATGATGATGATATAACTAGATGTTGGGTGGAATAGACCAGGATTTGGTGCTGAACCCAGTGGCTTCCAGGATGATTTAGGAGGGGATCTAGAAGTTTGAGTTCAGTGAGGATGAAGCTTGCATCAGAGGAGCAGCTGCAGTCCCTCTTGAAAGAGTCTCAGGAAGTATTGTCCTAGATTTGCCAGAAAGGGTCTCCCCCTCACCCAAGAAACGGAGGGCTTGTTTCCTCCTTCTGCTCCTGGAAATCCTAACTCTAATCGCACTATTTTGAAATAGTTCTGGCCAGCTTCTCAGTAAAAGTGGGGACTAAGTAGCAGTCCCATTGAGTGAACGTGCCCTGCGAAAGTCATTTTAGGGTGGCAGAGAGGTCATGGCCATGTTGGGAAGATATCATTGAGTCAGCCACCAGCTCTGCTAATTTAATTGCCTGCAGATAAGTTCTGCCCTGGATTGACAGGGGCAAACCCATTCAACTTAGTAGCATCAGGCCAGAGTGTGGCTGAGAGAACCTAGCTGACATCTCTGACACCTTTGATGGATATCAGCCCTGCTTGATTCCAGTGTCCTTCAGGGTTGAGGATGGTAGGTGTTTGTCATCACAGTGTGACTCACATGAACTGCTAGCTCTATACACATCTCTTCTAGGAAAAACACTGTCATTTCTCCAAAGATGGATGTGTCCTCTCAAGCTGCAGACTCTTCCATCGTTAGAGACACCCTGGCACCTGAGACTGTTATAGAGATGTGGCATGATCTTTTTCTCCCATCCAATGGATTTAACCTCTTTTCTTTGTGTTCTCTTCCCCTGGTCATTAAATGAGAGAATATATATGGGAAAGTGCCATGCAAATACATTCATTTATTCAGCACATATGTATGTATTGATTGACTGTGTGCCAAGCACTATCATAGGATTTATCAATGCACTGGAAAGAGAAAGACATGATATCATGGGACTTGAATTCTAGGGGCAGAAACAGCGAAAAACACTATGCAGAAAAGCTATGGAAATAATCTTATACTGAAGTGAATGTTGTAGAGGAAATAAACCAGGGGCAAAGGTAGAGAAAGACAGAAAGGATCTACTTAGTTTGGGAAGCCAGGTAGTACTCCTTTGCCAAGACCCAAAAGAGGAGAAGGAACCTGCCCTTTCAGAGAAGAGCATTTCAAATAGAAGAAACAATGTGGGTCAAGGCCCAAGGCAGAAGAGCCAGTTGTGTTCAAGACATGGAATACGGCCAGTATAACTGCAGTGTGGCAGATGAAGGGAAGACTGGCATGTGTGGGTAGCTAGGGGGAAGAACACAGACTCTGGAGTCAGACACACATGGGTTTGGATCTCAGCTCTGCCCATGAACTAGCTGAATGATCTTGGGCAAGCACTTAACCGCTCTGTGTCTCAGTTTTCTTATCTGGAAAATGGGGACAATAGTATTTATATCTTGGGTTATCATAATTATGAAATGGGATAAAGCATTGTTTCTGTCCAAGTCTTCTGAGAACCGGATGCCAAGACAAGATTAGGTGTGCAACAGATTTATTGGGAGAAATACCTTGAAAGAAAAAGTTAAGGAAGCCAGAAAAGGTGGTGGGTCTTCAGATGTTGACGCAGGTCTGACACCTACAGAGGAGAGGGGAAGGAAAGCATTCCGAGAAAGATTTGACCAGGCCAGAGGGGAACCCTTGAGCCAAAGCTGCTTGTTGGCAGAATCTGATAGTGGTATCACTCCTTTGCTCAGTCATTGTCTGGGAACTGCCAAGGCAGAAGCGTGGCCTAGTTGTGGACTCTTGGAGTCAGAGGAGTGGCTGCTGAGGCTGCTGGTCAACCGCGTTCCTGTAGCATGACATCTGAGCCGTGCATTTTCATGGCTGCCGACAGTATACGCCTTAGCAGACTCTTCTGGTACATAAGAGGTGTTCAATTTAAGTGTAGCTTTTGTTAATAAATTATTATTTCCAAGAAATCTTAATAATCACTGTTGTTATCTTACCCTTGTTTTCTTGATTCTTTTTCTCTTTTTCTCCTCTGCCTTGGCTGTCCCCTAGCCAGCTGGTAGAACCTCCGGATATTACCCATCCTCATGGTCGAGCAAGGGAGTTCCTAACAAGAGTGAGTAAGCAGTTGCCATATGGTGGGATTTGAGAGATACCAATAAAATTACCTTTTCTTAAAAAAAAAAAAAAAAACAAAAAACCTGTCACATTACCAGAAGTTCCATCATTAAGAATTTCTTCCTTTGGATAAGCCTCAGACCACAGCTCCCAAGGGCAAGATTTCACAGTCTCTGTCCTTCCTGCCGTGGCCTCCTCCCCTGTCTTTTTGCTGCCTGCCCCTGATTCCTCCATTTATTTGGAACCATCTGTTGATTATTTAATACATATGGGTGAAGTCAGTGTTTTTAAAGTTCTTGAAAATGGCTTGTTTTCAACGACTTAAGCTGCTTGCCGCCTTCTTTACACACGTCAGTAATGCATAGGTCTGTCTCTTGAGTGAGCAGAGGCCAACTTCATCTCCAGGGTCTTTTTGGCCCAGCCTGGCTGCTATCCCAGAACTGACCACTTGCTGAACAACCGCTGTCTACATTGGACCCTCCAGACCCTGCATCTTCTTGTCACTCCTCTTATCATCTATGGAGGGTCCTGTCCCAGTGCATGGCCCCTCTAGTGGGACATGGCCCCTCTGTATTCTGCCCCATCCACTCAAGTTGTTAAATAAAACAAAGTGGCTATCTCCTGTGAATGTCAGAAAGTTCAACTCCATAATACCCATCGTCTGTGTAGCCCACTGTTAGCACATAAGAGATACTTTGTGAAAGGGGTAGTTCAACTTTGGCTATGAATTATTACCTCAAGGGATGTTCCTCATCCTTAATTATATGCTGTTATCCATAAAATGTTAGAGGTCTTATGATTCCACTTACGTAACATTATTGAAATGACAAAATTATAGAGCTGGAGAACAAATTAGTGGTTACTGGGTGTTGAGGATGGGGGCGAAAGAGAGTTGGGTGTGGTTATAAAAGGGCAACACGAGAGATCCTTGTGGTGATGGAAATGTTCTGTACCTTGACTGGTGGTGGTGGATCCAAGACCTAACACGTGATAAAATTGCACAGAACTAAACACACACACACACACACGTACACACACACACACACACACACACACACACACACACGAGTACAATTAAAACTGGGGAAATCTGACTAAGACTGCTGGATTATATCATTGTCAGTATCCTGGTTGTGCTACTGTTATGCAGGATATTACCTTGAGGGAAACAGGGTAAAAGGTACACAACAGGATCTTTCCTTATTATTTCTTACAACTACACTGTGAATCTACATTTACCTCAAGATAAAAAGTTTAATTAAAAAAAATGTTAGCACTCCTAGTTCTAATCCTCAGTGGTATTTGTTGAACTGAACCATTTATTCTTTGTCAGTTCTGCCTCTTGGGAGGGATAGATTTCATGGGGCTTTCCTTCACTTAATTAGAGAATGTTTCTACTTCCTTTCCAAAATGTACCTCTGGCTTCAGCTTCTCCAGTGTTCTTATTCTTATAATTCATGATTTTGTAGACATCACTCATACCTCCCTTGGTGCTCTTGCATATGGACTGAAGAATCCCCAAAATTTTAGAGTAACCTCAGTGTTCCTTTGATAGTTGAAACTGCTCTTCTCTGGTTCCCCACCTGTGAATTTTTTGTTTTCTAAAGCAACAGGGATCAGACCACACTCAGCTACAGTCCAATGGTGACTGCACCATGATTCAGTATAGTCAGAATGGGATCTTCTGTTTGGTTTTTATTTTTCCTCTTCCTTTCTTTTTCTTTCCTATGTTTTTGGCTATAGAAACACATTAAATAGACCTTTGGGGTCCAGTCTTGGAGATACTCCCAGGTGAATTCCCTAGGTCTTAACTGGGACCTGAGAACTCTGAATTCTTTAAGTTGGAGAAAACTCCCCGGCTGCCTTTTCCCACCTAATCACATAATCTCAGAGGATCTTGTGGCTTCTTCAAATCAATTTGCCGATTTAATACCCCAAAAAAACTTACTGTCATCTGCAAATTTTGAAAGTGCATTGCACATCCATACTCTGGGTAATTTATAAATAAGGTAAATAATTTTGAGTCCAGTTCTAAATTCCACAGAGATGCACATTCACCCCTTCTAGATGTTTCCTACCTCTAGGTCAGGGTCCTGTATTTGCCAGATCCCATCCCCACAGTTCTCTGCCCAGCACATGCAGTTACACAAGGACAGCTAAGATGACCTAGCTAAAAAGTAAAATTAAGAACCATGGTCTGTCTAACTTACTACAGAATCCTAGAGACAGAAAAGACTGGGAGGTCACCTTATTTCTAATTCAGCACTCCTCCTAACTCAAGAACTTCACTTGTTAGACATTCTTTCTTATGTTGAGTTCTCAGCTATGTGCCCTCAGGAGAGACACAGGTCCTTCCACCTACGATGCTTCTCCACAAATTGAAACCCTTGTCCCCTCCATGTAACACCCGCACACACCTTCAGCCTTTTGTGCACATCAAGGATAGACAGAGGACACCACCAGTCCTCCTTTACCCACTTAGATGGGAGGTGTGATTTGGTGAAAGCAGCCTGATGGTGGATTTACAACCATCTGGTTTCAGATATCTTTTCTGTACCTACTAACTGGTGACCTTGATCGAATTAACTAACTCATCCTCAGACTGCTTCTTCACATGTAAAACCTATCTCAAGAGATGAGGGGAGAAGTAAGTGAAGTCCCGTATGTAAAATGCCAGGCACATAGTAGGTGCTTTCACCATGACAACTTATGTTACTAGTAGTAGCTGTAGTAATTTACTAAACACTTACTATGAGCTAGATATTGTATGTACCAAGCACTCCACATGCAACATTTATTTTATTCCTCATAACAACCCTATGATAATGACATTATTAGTACTGATATTTCCTGCTTTACAGATGAGAGAGCTGGGTCTGGGTTAAGTCACTTGCCCAAGGGCACATAGCTGGAAGATGGTGGAAACAAAATTCAACCTCAGGTTTTCCTGACACCAGAGGAAAGACTCCTAACCTACAGCTCCATGTCATCTGTTTTTCTTCTTCCTCCATCAGAGAAGCTCAATACATTAATCAGGCAGTCTTGTCACATCTTTTCTTGGGACGAGACGGCGTATCAGTAAAAAGCATATGCATATTTTAACTGGAAGGAGCCACAGTACCTCTCACTCTATGTTAATGTAATTATCATGAATTTCAAATTAATGTCATCTGATTAATGGGGTCACACATTAAAGAAACAAAACATGATCTTTAGGGAACTTTTTGGTGTTAAAATGTGATGATTCTGTACACATAGAAAATTACAGGGAAATAAACAATGAAATAATTGAAGAGTTGGGAAGACTAAACAGAGGCTAGTTTTCATCAGGATTGGCCTAGGAGCTGTAAAGCCATGGATGTGCAAAACTGGCAGGGCCTCTATCTCTCCAATCTTCTCCGACCTGGTGGCTCTAAAGTGAGAACCAGGACTTGTAAATTCCTGTAACCACTTATTTAAGGGAAGCAGGGAGACTTCTGTCAGTGTGTTGATTCCTACTAATTAATTTTTAGGAGCTGTTCTGTTAATTTTTCCTAAAGTTCAAGGATGTAATCCTTAAATATTGACCAATTAATTAAAGGTTATATATGAGCCTATTAATCAAGATTCTTATCTTTACATTTCCATTTTCCTAGCTGTATGAGGCAGCAATCTCTTGATAGCAGGAAGAAAGGAGTAGCTCTTCCAGTGACGTTCTCAAGAAATGAGGATGGCACTGCATAAAGAGATGGGTCACTTGGCCGTTCAGGCTCAGCACCATGCAGCATGAGCTCAAGACTCAGACTGATTCAGGTGTAGGTGTAAGTCTCTTAACCTGTGAGCCTTGGTATGTTCAAGTGTAGAAAGGAAGTAATGATAACCTTACTACAGGGTGACTGTGAAGATTGAGTGGCGTAATGTATGTTAAGGGTTTCCAATACACTGGAAACCATGGTGCCTCCTCCTTTATTGGTTCATTTAATAAATATTTATTGAGTCCCCCTGTGTGCCAGGCCCATGCCATGCACCAGGATTACAGTGGATTACATTGTTTGCAGTGGAAAATAAGGTAGGTTGTTCCTGTCCTCAAAGACCTCACAGTCCAATCAAGAAGACAGACCAGGACTTCCCTGGTGGCACAGTGATTAAGAATCTGCCTGCCAATGCAGGGGACATGGGTTTGAGCCCTGGTCCGGGAAGATTCCACATGCCATGGAGCAACTTAGCCCATGTGCCACAACTACTGAGCCTGTGCTCTAGAGCCCGTGAGCCACAACTACTGAGCCCGCATGACACAGCTAGTGAAGCCTGTGCACCTAGAGCCCATGCTCTGCAACAAGAGAAGCCCCCGCAATGAGAAGCCCGTGCACAGCAACAAAGAGTAGCCTCTGCTTGCCGCAACTAGAGGAAGCCTGTGTGCAGCAACAAAGACCCAATGCAGCCAAAAATAAATAAATAAATAAATTTAAAAAAAGAAGACAGACCAAAAAAAAAAAAAGTCGCAGATAAAATATGTAATTATAAAATATGATAAAGGACATGGGAAAGAAACAGGGCTATAAAAGAGAATATGCCAAGGGCTGGGGGGAAAAGGAAATGGGAAATTGCTGTTTATTGGGTATAAATTTTTCAATTATGCAAGATAAATAAGTTCTAGAGGTCTGCTGGATGACAGTGTACCTGTAGCTAGCAGTCCTGTATTGTGCACTTAAATTTTTGTTAAGAGAGTAGAGCTCATGTTAAGTGTTCTTAGTGCCATATAATAAAAATATATACAAATAAAATGAGTGTATTTAACAATAAAAAAGTGTGCACACACATCAAGGCACTCATATTAGTAAAACATTTAGGATATTGCCTGGTACAGAGGATGTGGTATATCAGTGTGTGTTGAATAAAATAAATATGTACAGATATTAGGGTTTTATTCTAAGAAAATAATCATGGGACGTGCAAAGATTTAATTGCAAGGATGTTTAACCCAGGGTTGTTAATCTAAAGTTGGAAACAACCTAAATGTCAAACAATGGATGACTGACTAAGTAAATCATATTAATCCATAAAAATTAAAGAGAACCCAGAGAGTGTTAATATAGATCGTGCAGATAGTGAAGGGTCTGAGGATGTGAAAACTGATATGTGAAGGATGAAAAAGACCCATCCTGTTCAGGGTGGGTGGAGGGTGGGGGTAAGAGGAAAACATTCCTGGTGGAGGGAACAGTAAATAGAAAGGCTGGGAGGTGGGGAGAAGCCTGGCAAGTCTGAAAGATGAGCCCCAAACAAGGAGAAAACAGAAGGAAGAAGGAGAATCCAAGAGGCTGGGGAGCCAGGCAGGGTCTGATCCTGCCTGATCTCCAGGCTGTAGGAATGAGTTTAAATTTTATTCCAAGTACAATGGATGGGAAGCCTTTGAAAAGCTTTAAAGTGGGAGGATGGCACAATCTGATTTACATGTTAAGAAAACTGCTCAGGTGGCTGCATGGAGGATGGATGGGTAGAAGGGCAGAGGTGGAAGCTGGGAAGCCGGTCGAGAAGCTGCTGGACCAGACTAGGTAAGAGGTGATGGCAGCTGGCGTGGCATGGTCCAAGTGGGGAGAGCAAGATGGCTCTGAGATACCGTTTGGAGTCAGACAAGTAGGACCTGTGACAGACTGGGCATCCAGTGAGAGAAGGTAAAGAATTAAGGATGAAGCCTGGGTTTTCGGTTTAAGTAACAGGAAGATCAAGCTGTCATTTACTAAGATGGGGAAGACTGGTTTGTGAGGAGAAACAAAAAGTTCAGCTCTGAACATGCTGGATTTGAGATGTGTGTGAAATATCCAAGTGGGGAGATCAGACAGGCTGTGGAGGAGTTAGGATTGGAGGTAAAAGTTTTGAAGTCCTCAACCATACTGGTGGTTTTGAAAGCCTGCATCAGTAAAGGTGGTTTTATATTCCCATTTAATAATAGCAACCACTAGTTTATGAGTTTTCTCTATGTTGTTCTCAGTTTAGCTGTCAAACACACCCATTAGGTTGTGTACCATCAGGAGTTGTAACTGAGTGACTTAGGGCAGGGGGAGTATTTGTGGAGGAAGATTCCAGAACTGTTGGAAATCTCTGCTGGGAAATCTGCTTCTCCAGTTCTGACTCTTACAGCTAGGACCTGAGAGATCTGTCCCATGGTGTGAGAGACCTTCTCCACATTGCAGAATGCATCAACAGCCACTGTCATACTCCTTGGACTACCTGGGGTGGCCCGTCTTGGTGAGCCTGGGTGATGGTGGGTGAGGCTGCCAACCTGATTTTTGAGTCTGGAGAGGTTAGGGAGTCACACAGATTTCACTGCAGAAGAGCCACATAGATTTCACTGCAGCCACAAAGATTTCACTGCACAGCCTTGGCACTGACACACCCCATCTGCCTGTCTTATTGTCACCTGGGTGGAAGGCTGTGATGCCCATAGAAAGGTAAGAAGGTGTATGAATTATTAATGCATTGCTACTTTAGCTACCTTAGCATATGCTCCTCCAAGGAATCAAACTTTGTGCCACAGGTCATGGGATAAACACTACATAATCGGCTGGAGTTCTTATACCTGTAGAAGCACCTAGGGGAACAGAAGAGAAAAATCAATAACAATTTTTGCTCTGTTTTCTATCTTCCCCTCCAGGCAGATATGGCCAGAACAGAGTAATAAAATGAAAAAGTTCTCTTGGGCTAAAACGTGAAACAATGCTGGTTTTAGCTCTTATTCTCCTGCTTACTGCCTCTCTGCCCTTTTTCTGCATGTCCCCTGAGCACCCCGAATCTCAGCCAGTCTATCTGAGGAACAGGAGCAATCTCTACCTGCTCTACCCTTCTCCCAGAACCATCTTAAAGATCAAACGAGGCAATAGGTGAAGGTGCTTTGGTAACATTAAAGTGCCATAGAAATATGAGATTTCTGTTTTCATTTATTCAGGCACTCCCCTGCCCTTGTGGAAGTTATAGTTGGTGAGGAGGCTAAACACTGAACAGACAATGGCAAGCACGGACGTAAAGGGGACAAGAAGAGGTGTCCTTGGAGACTGTAACAAGGGGGGTGGGGCACTTGGTCTTCACCAGTGGTTCTCAAAGTGTGGTCCCCGGACCAGAATCACCTGGGAACTGGTTAAAAATGCAAATTTCCAGGTCCCCAAACCCAAGGAATCAGAAAGACTAAGGGCTTGTGTTTCAACAAGCCCCCCAGGAGCTTCTGACCCCTGCCCAAGATTGAGAACCACTGGTCTAGGCACTCAGGGAAAGCCTTTCTGAGAAAATGAGCTCAGTGAAACCTGAGAAAGAATTAGAATTTGGTCAAGACAAAGGGGAGGGAAGTGTGGGGTTAAGAACACTATTCCAGAGGAGGGTCCTGGCACAAGAGAGAACTTGGTCCTTTTGAAAAACTGAAGTCAGTCCAGTGTGGTAGAAGCAAAGGAAGAGCAAGTGGAGAAGGGCGTGAATGGAGCACCCAGTGGAAGGGGCCTTGTAAACCTTGGGAAAGATTTTTGCAGTTCATGCTCAGGTCAATGGGGAGCCATTAAAGGGTTTTGAGCAGGGAAGGGCTTTTTCTGGTCAATAATGTGCTATTGTACTTTTAGAACATTTCCTTACAATCCAATAAAGCAGTTAATTGTCTTAATTAGAACTTCCACTAATTCAGGAAAAGACAATATAACTATTGGACCAACCCATGGAAATATATTTGCCTCTAATTGTGTTTGGCACTGTGCTAGGCATGATAAAAAGGATGCAGAAAAAGATGTCTCCTTTCAAAGGATTGAGAACCTGGGTGAGAAGACAGATGAAAGTACGCACACAGCTCCCAGTGAAGCAACCCAGACATCTTCACGTTAAATCTCTAATGGCCTGGGTTGGCTGTGGTAGGATTCCAGAGACTAAGTAGTGAATGAAGTGCAGGGGCAGTAAGACAAGGCTTCCTGGAGGAGGTGGGCACAAGCCTGGCATGGCAGAGAAGGAGGGCCTGAGAGAAGGTGTAGGGACAGGATTAGCTAGGACTCTTCCTGTATCCTGAGAGAGCAGCCTTGACAGGATTTTACAGTTCACATTGGGAAGTACTGGAAAATATGCTGGGAGGAGCGGCTGAGACCAGATTGTGCTACCAGGCCCAGGGAGGGGAAGCCCCTGGACTGTCCTGACCCCAGCTGAAGGCATCCTTGGGGTTGTGGGCAAGGGCACTGCTGGGAGGCCTCAAGCAGGGAATTTTCTGCAATCACCTCTGGGAATATTTTTTCTGTCTCTTTCCCAGGCTCTTGGGCATCCCTGATAGTTGACTGCTTCACACTTATTTATAAATCCTTTTATTGAACTATATTAATCATAGGAAAAAGTCACAGATCTTAAACTAACAGTATAAAGAATTTTACCAAGTGAACACACCTTTGTTACCCTCACCATGATCAAGAAGCAGGACATGGCAGCAACCTGAAATTCCCTGTCCCCGCTGTTCCCCTTCCAGCTGCATCCCTCCCCTAAAAGGAATCACTGTCCTTTTTTTGTACCTTATGTGCTCTTTGTTTCTGGCTTCCCAACGTTACACATGTGAGGTCCATCCATACCATTGCCTGTAGTCATAGATTATTCCTTCTCATTGCTGTATGCTAGTCTGTCGTGTGAATGCATGGCCATTTATTCATTCATTCTACTGTTGATGGGCATGTAGGTAGTTTCCAGTGTGAGGTTAAAATGAAACAAAATAATACCTCACACCAGAGGTATCAACAATACTTCAATTTAGAAAAAAGAAAAAAAGGAAAACATCTGTCGAGCACTTTGTCTTGTGCCACGCACCTACTAGGTGTTTTATATCCCTTGCTTCCTGTATTCTTACACAGCCCTGTGGGGTAGTTTCTCTTCTTGCCCCCATGTGTGGATGGGAAGCTGAGGTGTGCCTGGCCCAAGTCACATGCCAGGCCCATACTCACGAGTATGTCATGGGTAATGTTGAAAGCCAGGAGGTCGGGCTCTAATCTGTGCTCTTCACTGCCACACGGCTGGTGTCAAATGAGTGCAGCCAGCAGGAAGGGCCATGGGAGGAAGGGCAGACAGGGCACCACACCCAGACAAGGCCGTGGGAGCCCCCGCTTCTCAGGGGAGGTGGAGTTTGGGTGGGACCTCAAAGAAGGGGTGATGCTTATGCAGGCGGAAAAGAACAGGCAGGTCCTGGGAGATGGGGGACCAATCTGAGCACCCTCCTAGGGTGGGCGAGGGGAATGCTGGAGGCCCAGGGAGGCTGCCAGAGGAGGTGAGACCACGGGGAGAGTAGGCATATCCTGATTGTACTTAGAATACAAACTCTAGGAGGATATTGTGGCAGGTCAACCCACCAAGTGCTGCCTGAGTTGATATTGCCCACTCCAGGGTCTCTACCACTTGGCCACTGCTTGGCTCTCTGGCGGTCGAATCTCTGTGGCCCTTACTTCTGCACTTCCTGTGAGCTCACCTTCCCTTCCTGAGTCAACTGCTGCCCACCGCCCCCAGGACCGGCCTCCCTTTGGAAAGGCTCCCCCATCTTGTCCTTCTGCGCCTGTTGTGGGATCACAGCTACAGGGAGTTCAGAGCCCAGACCTGCCTGAACCTTTCCCTCCCCTCCCCACAGAGCTGAGAGCTTAACCTTCACTCCCCATCCCAGGGAACCCTCTGGACAACAGATAAATCCATTAATACTTATTAAGGTTTTAAAGGCTGGGTATTAAAACACTATGCAGAAAGCCCTGCAGGCTAGCAGAGACAGTTTAGAATTCTCTACTCGTCCCGCTTTCACCACTAGCAATTTGATAATTATCTTGAAGACCATATGGTTTGAAAGCCCATCATCTGCATAGAGATGTTCCTTTCCTTCTTCCCTGTAAGTCTAGCTCAGTGGTTTTTAAACCAGCTTGTGAAAAAGCCTTTCTGAACCAGGTGGTAAACATGAAGCAGAGCACATATGCTGCACTTTATAGACAATTTAAGGGATTTTCAAGTATAGTTTTGACTCTATGCAATGTTCACCTTTTGCGCTGACTTCGGAATTGAAGTCTCACTGTACTGCTGAGCTGGCTGGGAAGAAAATCTTCCTCCGGCCCCATCCCTGGGGGACTAAGGCACACTCACGCCTCTGCCTCTGAGCCCCCAGGGACCCTGGCAGCTGCATACCCAGTCTTGCCAGCAGCCAAGAGGACACTTCTTGGAGACTTGGATATCTCTGCCACCTTATGGAGGGATTTAAATCCAGTTGGCTCCTAAGCTGAGCCTATAGTTTTGGAGGCAGGAGCCTGTCCCCGCAACTAGACAATGAGCTCATCTAAAGGCAAGACTGTTTCTTCTTTTCCGCTCCTTTTCTCCCTCCCCTGCTTCGTCTTCTTTCTTTCTTCCTCCTAGCCCCTCCTCCTGTCTTGCTCTCTTCCCTCTTCTTCCTCCCTCCTTTTCTCCCCCCCACCCCACAATCCATATTTCTACCATTGAACACAGTGCCTGGCACAAAAGAGCTCTTCTGTAAAGTCTGATGAATGAATGAATGTCATTATTTGGCTTCAGAGGAAAATTCACTCTTTTTATTTTTCAGTCTGGGATGCTTGGAACTGGATTGTCATTCACCTTTCTGTCTTTTTCATTATTCCCTGAAAGCACAAACGCAATTTAGGCTATAGTGAAAAATGAAGAGCATTAGACCAACCTTTTAAAGTTGCTTGGTCAGTACTTCCTGCTTGCTTGTACTTCATGGTGCTGTCATCACCGGGTAATTATAACATTAAGTATGTACCTGATTAGCAAGTTGCTGTCAATTAAAATTCCCTGTTGGTTTCCTAGCACCTCAGGGCTCCTGGAGCATTCATTCAGCTCCTTGGGCGGCTGGCAAAGTTTCAGCTCCAGGGCGGATAGGAGCAGACTTCCAGAGGTCCTGGTCAACATCCTCCCCAACTTTCCCCGTACTATTTTGCCAGCAGTTCCAGAAGGGGGATAACTATTCATTAGGGAGTGCTGAGGCCCCACAGAGAGGCACGGGAACCCCTGCAACCAGAGCTTCTCTTGGAGATTCGTAAACCACATTCAACCTGAGATTCTTCCCTGTGCCTTAGCTGGTGGGCCCACCTGGCTTCTCTTCCCATGTTTCCATGCAGAAGAGATGGCAAGGGTGTCAGATCTGTTTCTACTCCTATTCCCTTCACGTGTATTTACAAATTCTATAGCTCAGCAAGAGTCTGGTTCTAGAGGCAGTGTGACCTGCTTATAAATCCTGGAGCAAATGATTTTTTTCTGAACTTCATTTCCTCATCTGTAAAGTGGACATAATAATAGAACCTATCTCTTGGAATTCTTGTGATGATTAAGTGATATATATAAAGAGCTTCACATAGTTGCTGGCATGTAATATACTCTCAGTAAGTGGTGTCTACGACTATCATGATAATCACCACCACCACCACCAGTAGAAGTAGTACTTCTACCCAGTAAGGAGCTTTGCCCAACTTTGGCAGAGTCTCCAGAGGAACATGGCATCCCTTTATTGCAATGTTGAATGTCCTTTAATGCCAGGGAGAGGAGGTGGGCATTGGACCACTCAGAAGACTATGGGTGGAGAAGGGAAGCCATTCACCAGGATAGACTGAATAGGCTGTGGAGACTGAGAAAGTCTAAATATGGAGCAACATCAATATTGGGACATCAACATATGTGCCAGTAAAATTCACTAATACTTAAAGGAAATGCCTATTTCTTTTGCAAAGGATTATATCCCCCTTACCATATAAACAAAAAAAATGTATTACTATTTTATTTCAAAAAGTATTTATTGGGCACTCACTGCGTGTCTAGTAGACGTGTTAAATATTTATTCAATCACTCAGTGACCTTTTGTATGCTTACTCTGAGTTGGGTGTAGGTGTACAATGGTGTACAATGGGAGTTGCTGTACAGAAGGAGGAACTGAGGCACAGAGAAGTCAGGAGCCTTCCCTAAGGGCACACAGTGGCAGGCTTCCTCTCGCTTATCTTGGATCCCTTTCTACTGTAGTGCACTGACATATAGTCTCTGCTTTCAAGCAGATTGCAGTACTTCTTGTGGAATAAAAGTTATAAGCAACAGATCATTGAGGGCAATCATTCATTCAACAAATATTTATATCCCTACTATGTGCCAGGTTCTAGGTGATGGATGAATACAAGAGACAAGTTCTTGGTTTCATGGAGCTTATATTCTAGAGGGGAAGACAGACAATAAATAAGCATATATATATATATATAAACAAGGCAATTTTACATAATGATAAATATTGTGGAGAAAATAAAACATGAGACTAGCAGGGCCAGACTGTGGAATATAAGACGTCACATTCCCAAGTCCTAAATTAAATTTCTTACAATCATGGCCTCAAAATGTATGACCCAGTATGCAAGCACTAAATATAGACAAGACCATTGGCAAAGTCTTCCTTCATGAGGTAGGATTTAATATGAGCCTTGAATGGGAAATAGGGGCTATACATTGTGTTAAAGAGAACCCTGTCATGAACCAGGACACAAGGCCTTTTAAGAGAATTTGGAGAGCCGGAGTTCCCCAAATCTGCCTTGGAGCACAGATGTTGTGAGACGCTCCTCAACCAAAGTCTTCTGGGAAAGTCTTTTAACAGTTTTGGGAAATTATAAACTAGATTTCCTTCTCTAGGGTTGAAAAAAAGCCATAAGGGATTGGGGAAATCTTGCAGCAAGGACACCTCTTGCATCTTTTATAATCCAAAATATCCCAAATTTACTTGACCATAGAATTTTATTTATTTTCAGAACTCCTATTAACATCCCCTAGAATTAAGGTATAAAAGAGCCCCCTTTGGGAATCACTGCTGAAATAAAAACTGGGGTTTTCATGGGCCTGAGGGATCAGTAGTTTCAGCCCTGGGATCCCAGGGTGGATTGTGCCCACGATTGCTCACGCTGGTGATCCTCTCCAGTGACTCAAATCATTGAGTTTCAACTGTGCCTTTGTTGGCTCTGATCCACTTGCCATATTTTCACTTTGCTAGCAGAACAAGGGAGGGCCTGGAGAGAGGAAGTGAGTAGACATGTATTCATAATCTCCTCCCTCCCCCACAGCCTAGCTGTGACTGAGCTGGTTATGTAAATGCTCTTGGGCCTTAGAAGACAGCCCTGGGAACCTCCAGTGTCAATATTCTGAAGGGGTCGATATCCACGGGCTATGACGGGCCTTTCCTTGGGATGGGCAGCATATGTGTTTGTGTATGTGTGTGTGTGTGTGTGTGTGTGTGTTTGTGGGAGAGAGAGACAGAGAGAGACACAGACGTGGAGGCAGGAATCAGGGTGAAGATGAGTATATTCTTTGCTGTACACTGATGCTAGTGACAACAAAACCATATTTTCTAACTTTGAGCTCTAATTTCTCTGCTGGTGACAGTGAACCTTAGTTAGTCAATCTCTTAGATGACTCAGGGTTGGTTTTACGCTCATGAATCTTAGAGACGTAAGGGACCCTAGTAAGAAATCATCCAGTCCACTCTCCCAGTAAGAACCAGGACAATGGTTCTAACCTTTGGAGGGTTGTGGACCCCTTTGGGAATCTAATGACAGCTATGGACCTTAATCCTGGAGAAAAAGCACAGGGATGTATTCAAATAACATTTCACCTACAACATCAGAGGTTTACAAGCATTTTTACATTGCTTATCTATAATATATTCAGTAACCTTTTCTTGAATACCCATTTAAATATCCATAATTGAGTCCCTTTGCTCTTGGGATAAAGTGAAAACATTTTTTAAAATGGCACACGTGGCCCTGCATGATCTGTCCCTGCTCCCCACTGCCCTCATCTGGCACTACTCATTCTCTATGCTTCCGTTTGCTGCCCATCTAGCCATACTGTTGCCCTGCTGAGGGTTCTTGTGCTCACCATGCTTCTCCTTTCCACAGGGCCTTTGCATATGCTGTTCCCACTACCTAACATGTTCTTTCTTCCCTTGTTGCTCAGATTAATCCTTCTTATCCTTCAGATAGCAGTTCAGGGGTTACTTCCTCAAGAAGGTTTCCTTGACCTTTACCAGGTCCTATATATCAGATTATCCATTCTATGTTCTCATAACACTTGCAGATGTTTCTTTCAAAAGTACCTGTCATAGCTGAGTTTTACCTCTCTTTGTGAGATTAACTGGTTGATGTCTGGCTGCCCACTAGACAGTAAGCTTCATGAGGGCAGGGACTGGGTCTTTGGTGCCTAATGATGTGCTTGACACACAGTAGGTGCTTGGTGGTAACGGTGTGTGGGATGAGAGGATGCTCTTTGGTCACCAGTGTGCACTATATCTCTAGGTGACACATTCCATGGTCCCAGGGCTTCTGTTGGCTTCTGGTTTTGATAAGTAACTATTTATTGCATGTCCATTATACTGACAAATTGTGAGAAGTTTTGTCCTTCTCTAAGTAAATCAATGAACACTTTACTCTTTACAAAGCTGTTGGCCAGGCCTCTGCAATGTAAATTTCCCTCAATGATTAAATCTACACCTACAACTTGGACTTCACTCTGCCCATCCTTACGCTGTAGGAGTGTATGATAACCATATCCATCAGTAGCCATCCACACAATCACATTTGTAGTTTGTTCCTTCCTTCCTTCCTTTTTTCTTTCCTTCTTTCTTTTCTATCTCCTTCTCTCCTTTCTTCTAGCACTTGCATAGCCACCTTCAGGAGTTAAGAAGTTGTATACACACCCACACAACTCTTGGAGGAAATTGTACGTGTAGGCGTGTACCTGTTGAGTGGGAGTGGGTGCAAAGTACGGCACAATTTCACTACCAGTAATTCCATTTCATAGTTGAAACTAACTCTATGTGGTCGTGGGGCACTAAGATCCCTTCTAGTGGACAAGGCCCTTGCCTTCCACCCTCAGTCCCATTCCCCTTCTCTCTACCAACAGGACCTCATAATATCAGTATTACTCAAGTCTCACCCAATCATCCTTACCTGTTCACCCTTCCCTGGACATTTGGTCAAGCCATGTCCTGAGGACTTCTCACAGTGGGGAGGAGAGATTGTGAACCTAGCCTCACAAGAGGTGAGAAGCCAGAGGACTTCCCCTTTATCATTTCCTCTGCCCTTTATGCTAGAACATTTGCTAAAAATTTCCCCTCCCCTCAGCATCCTACCACCAAAGTCCAGATATCTATGAACTTTGAGCCCATAGTTCCCCAGATACAACTTACTTCCCCACTTGTAAGAGAGGAGTTTGGATGGGACTAGGTGTGGAAAGGGATGTTTCCACAGCCCCAGGTGCTCAGGGCACACTGCTCTTGTTGTTGAGACTACACAGACAAATATAGCACTTGGCAAAGCTGCTGTCATGGAAATGAGCCCTGCCTGCTCAATACTGCCTCACCTTCTCTCCCCAGTGCTTGATCCATGCTGTGGAGGCCTGGAGGGTGGTGGTAATCATCTCCTGCCCTATTGCCATTGGAAATGTCCAGAGCCCTTACTGCCCCTTAACTACAGCTGCCCCTAACCCAGAAGCGTGATTGTTTATCCTTGGAGAGTTGAGTGGTGACTGTGTAGTGGGTGAGAAAGTCCATTGTTAAGTGAGAAAAAATCCAAAAAACAAAAACTGACACACAGGTTGTAGCTGTGCACCCCAGTGGAGCACTAGAGTGATGATCAGTGAGCTCCTAAGACACCCCCGCAATCAGTTCAGATTCACCCTCCAGTTTCTGCTTTTTCTGAGATGTGATGGCAGGGCTCTTTTTTTTTTTTTTTTTTTTT
>NW_006798707.1:3615910-3660375 GCF_000442215.2 Lipotes vexillifer | reverse complement strand
TTTTTTTTCCTTGCGTTATGCGGGCCTCTCACTGTTGTGGCCTCTCCCATTTGCGGAGCACAGGCTCCGGACGCGCAGGCTCAGTGGCCATGGCTCACGGGCCCAGCCGCTCCGCGGCATGTGGGATCTTCCCGAAACGGGGCACGAACCCGCGTCTCCTGCATCGGCAGGTGGACTCTCAAGCACTGCGCCACCAGGGAAGCCCGGCAGGGCTCTTTTTGAGTTGCCATGCTCAGGTATACTTCCAATAAATTCCTTGTTACTTGAGGTAACTCGTTGCAACCACAAGAGTCTTCCTAGATAGAACCTCTCCTAGGGTTCTTCATATATTTTTAAAGTTGTCATAAATATACCTGTCACGTTTTCCCTTTCAAATTATAGACTCCTTGAGGCAGGTTTCAATTCATAGTCATCTTTCTAGCTTCTGATACAAATTTGTTAGAATAAAGAGAGAAAGGGATGGAGGGATGGAGGGAAGAAGGGAAGGAGAGGAGGCAGGGAGGGAAAAAAGGAAGAAGGAAGGAAGAAGAGTAAGAAGAAAGGAGGAAAAAGAAGGATGGAGGGAGGAGGGGCAGGGAAAGCAATTTTAGGAGGTATGTGACCTGTACAACCTGCATGTCATCATACTGTACACCATGGCTGGGTAAGAGTGGGGAGGACGTGGGATGAGGGTGAATGAACATTAGTGGCAGAAGAGAGGCCAGACAAGCCCTTGATTCAGAGCAGAGTTTAGTTTTTGGAGAAATTAGTTTTGATGGATATTTTTGGAAGTTGAGAAAATGGAAGTCTGTTTCACTGCCAAGTCTGCCTGTTTCAATTTGGCAAACACAGATTTCTTCACCCTGTTTTGTGTTTCAGATGGCGCTGAAATGAGCAGTGCTGGCTAGGCTGTACTGACTGGGCTGGTTGTTCACTAAAGCTCCCTGAGACTCACTGATCACTGAGCACAGCCAACAGAGGCTGCCTGCTATTCCCCAGAAGGCCAATAGAGGGCTCTCAGGAATACTGAGCAAAATTGGGTGGAAGTCACCACCCAGAGAGGTTCAACTCTTAATGGCAGTGATTATTATGCTTACCTAACACACAAATGGATAGAACTGGATTCAGATGGTAAAGGTACACGTGGAGGAGTACCTGCCATGAATGCAATAGAATAAGTTGCTACATAGGAGGGAGCTCAGATTAGATTAGCTTGTATACAGTACGTATATAGTATGCTGGATATATTAAGACTTGATTCTGTGAACTGTTGTCTTGGAAAAAAAAAATCACTTAATTTCTCTAGACCTCAGTTTGCCTACTTAAAGAAAATAATGGGGTGATACTGAGAGAGTCTGTATTTGTGAGACTTTTTAAGGCATAACCTTATATTACTATAACTTAAAACTACATTGAGGACCAATCCGACAAAACATGGCTTACTCAAAAGGAAGAGGGTTAACTCTGTCCCCCAACACGGGCCTAACAAAATGGTCCTATTATCCACGTAGAGTAGTAGTTTGAATAGGGATGCTGTCTTTGATGATTAATGAGCTAGACACAGTGTGGTGAGAGTGAAAGATAACATTAACTATAGCCAAAAGACTTAGATTGAGATCTTGACTTCATTTACTAGCTAATCACTTTACCTCTCTGAGTCTCAGTTCCTTCATCTGTAAAGTTGGGGTAATACAAATTTCCTTGCCTACTCCAAAGTGTGAAGGTCAGATAAGGTAGTGTAACAGAAGTACTTTGCCTATTGCAGTGTGTCACAGAAATGTTCATCTATTAATAGATGCACTAACTTACATGGTCCTAATTTACTGACATAGTATGTGTGAATGCCTTGAGTCCTTTCGTTCCTGAACTTAAGATCTCATGCAAACAACATGATAGCCATAGTTTTTCATTGTAATCTTCTTTCAACAGAAAATAAATTAGAAAAGTAATATTTTGAAATGCCAAGGAACAGGAGCTAGATTTGCAGATCTTAAAACTGGAAGAGAATTCAAGAGACTAAGCAAAAATGAAACAACTGACAAAGGATTAATCTCCAAACTCATGCAGCTCAATATCAAAAAAACAAACAACCCAATCCAAAAATGGGCAGAAGACCTAAACAGACATTTCTCCAAAGAAGATATAGAGATTGCCAACAAACACATGACAGGATGCACAACATCACTAATCGTTAAGAGAAATGCAAATCAAAACTACAATGAGGTATCATCTCACACCAGTCAGAATGGCCATCATCAAAAAATCTAGAAACAATAAATGCTGGAGAGGGTGTGGAGAAAAGGGAACCCTCTTGCACTGTTGGTGGGAATGTAAATTGATACAGCCACTATGGAGAACAGTATGGAGGTTCCTTAAAAAAGTAAAAATAAAACTACCATATGACCCAGCAATCCCACTACTAGGCATATACCCTGAGAAAACCATAATTCAAAAAGAGTCATATACCACAATGTTCATTGCAGCTCTGTTTACAATAGCCAGGGCATGGAAGCAACCTGAGTGTCCATCAACAGACGAATGGATAAAGAAGATGTGGCACATATATACAATTGAATATTACTCAGCCATTAAAAGAAACGAAATTGAGTTATTTGTAGTGAGGTGGATGGACCTAGAGTCTGTTATACAGAGTGAAGTAAGTCAGAAAGAGAAAAACAAATACTGTATGCTAACACATATATATGGAATCTAAAAAGAAAACCCAAAATGGTTCTGAAGAACCTAGGGGCAGGACAGGAATAAAGATGCAGACACAGAGAATGGACTTGAGGACTCGGGGAGGGGGAAGGTTAAGCTGGGACGAAGTGAGAGAGTGGCATGGACTTATATATACTAACAAATGTAAAAAAGATAGCTAGTGGGAAACAGCCACATAGCACAGGGAGATCAGCTTGGTGCTTTGTGACCACCTAGAGGGGTGGGATAGGGAGGGTGGGAGGGAGAGGCAAGAGGGAGGAGATATGGGGATATATGTGTATGTATATCTGATTCACTTTGTTATAAAGCAGAAACTAACACACCACTGTAAAGCAATTATATTCCAATAAAGATGTTTAAAAAAAAAAGACTAAGCAAAACCACATGATTTATACCCAATACTGAGACTATATTTGGAGTAGGAACTAAGATTCTTTTGTTTCCATTTATTTATTCATTTAATCATTCATTTCAGTTGCTTGATGCTCTAGGAATACAATTTTTGGAATTAAGGAAAGAACTAGGGTCTTGCAATGGGCTTGTCTACCTATCCATCCCTTCAAGCGTATGTTGGGATGTACCTATTTGCCAGACCATGTTAGATGCAGGAAGCAATACAAAGATGTGCAGGGGGAGGGAGGGAGATGCAAGAGGGAAGAGATATGGGAACATATGTATATGTATAACTGATTCACTTTGTTGTAAAGCAGAAACTAACACGCCATTGTAAAGCAATTAATACCCCAATAAAGATGTTAAAAAAAAAAAAAGATGTGCAAACCTTGATGCCTCCTTTCAAGGAAAGTGTAGCACTCTGCCTGTCATTTGTAAGTGATATAGAAATAGAGATAAATTTTGTTTTTGTTGTTTTAGGATAAATGAGACATGGATGTCAAGGAGGTAGTACAGTGGTTAAGAACAAAAGCTATGGAGTCAAACAGCCCTGGTTCTAATCCTAGGTCTGCTAAGTAGACTGCCTTTGTCCTTGAGCAAGTTATTTGGCTTTTCTACATCTTGGTTTCCTCTGTGTAAATCAGGTTAATGTTATCTACCTTGAAGAGTGGCTGAAGGAATTACGGTGACCTGATTCTTAATTAGTATGCTACTATTTTAGTAACATATAGTAAACCCACAATACATGGTAGTTATTATTGGAATCATTATTGTTGTAGAGAGCCACAGTACCAAGCTATGCTAGATTTCATAAGACAGACACTGGGAGCCATGGAAGTCCAGAGAAGGGAGCACTCAGCGAAGGCCCTTTGGGGAATGACCCTTGGGACACTTAAAGGATAAGAGGATTTTCCATTGGCAGATATAAAGAAAAAGTCATTCCAGAAGAGTGAAAGGCCCATCCCTCTGGGAGGGATATGGGCAAAGCAGGGAAGCAGGAGAGAATGTGACGAGTGCTGGGAATGGCGAGACATTCATTTTGTCATGAACAAAAAGCTCATGTTGTGATCTACTTTTTTTTTTTTTTCCTTGCGTTATGCGGGCCTCTCACTGTTGTGGCCTTTCCCATTTGCGGAGCACAGGCTCCGGACGCGCAGGCTCAGTGGCCATGGCTCACGGGCCCAGCCGCTCCGCGGCATGTGGGATCTTCCCGAAACGGGGCACGAACCCGCGTCTCCTGCATCGGCAGGCGGACTCTCAAGCACTGCGCCACCAGGGAAGCCCGTGATCTACTTTTAATGTATTCATTCTGAGTTTGAAATTTCCTTAAAGATATCTTGTCATGTCTCTCTGTGTAGGAAATTGCCTCGATTATCCTAATGTTTTGCTGGTCTGAATTGGAAGGCAGTTACTTGAAATCTTAAAGATGATGAAATTTGTCTTCAGGAATTCTGAGCTACTTTTTCCTCTGCCAGTTTTCCATCTTGCTGGGGCCACCCACCCTGCCCAGTCAACCAGGATCTTCATTTACTTAAAAAAACTTTATTCATTTTTCTTAATACATATGTAATATATGTTTATTGAGGGGAAATTAGAACACATAAGAAAAACTATCTCTTGTGACCCCTGTGGTATTTGACTCAGCCATCCCCACAAAACCATTCTTTTTTTTTTTTTTTTTTTTTTTGCGGTACGCGGGCCTCTCACTGTCGTGGCCTCTCCCGTTGCAGAGCACAGGCTCTGGACATGCATGCTCAGCGGCCATGGTTCACGGGCCCAGCCGCTCTGCGGCATGTGGGATCCTCCCGGACCGGGGCATGAACCCGTGTCCCCTGCATCGGCAGGCAGACTCTCAACCACTGTGCCACCAGGGAAGCCCAAAACACATTCTTAGAAAAGCTGAGAAACTAATATATAATAAGGTGCAAATGGTTTTCAATGTGGCCCCATTTAAAGGCCATTTGATTTTTGAAGAGGCATAGAGCTTCAAGGTAAATTACTTGGAATTTCAGGCATCCATAGGCACATATGGACGTCATTTTGGATGGTAAAATGATACCAGTAAAATGCTATTTTTGAAGTATTTTGTACTTTAAAAATAAAAGTACATTACTGACCACTTATATACAGATGTTGATTTTATTTTTACTTCTTAAATATTTTATTGAAAAATAATATATATTCCAAGAAATGCATATTTCTTTAGTGTACAGATTAGTTTTTTTTTTTTTGCGGTATGCAGGCTTCTCACTACTGTGGCCTCTCCTACTGCAGAGCACCCGCTCCAGACTTGCAGGCTCAGTGGCCATGGCTCACGGGCCCAGCCGCTCCGCGGCACGTGGGATCTTCCCGGACTGAGGCACGAACCCGCATCCCCTGCATTGGCAGGCAGACTCTCAACCACTGCGCCACCAAGGAAGCCCTACAGATTAGTTTTGACAGTTGCATGTACCTGTATAAACCTTATCCTTATCAAGATGTACATTACCATCACCACAGAAAGATCCCTCGTTCCCCTTACCTGTAACCCCTCCTACATAGGCAACCAGTCATATTTCTTTCACATACATAGATTATGTTTGCCTGTTCCAGAACTTCATATAAATGGAATGATACAATACGTGTTCTTTTGTGTCTGGCTTCTTTGATTTAGCATAATATCTGTGAAATCCATAAATGTTGTGTGTATCAGTTTATTCCTTTTTATTGATGAATAGTATTCCATTGTATAATTATATTAAAAACTCTTTATACATTCTCCTGTTGACGGACATTTGGGTTATTTACAGTTTGGAGCTATTATAGATAAAGTTCCTGTGCACACCTGTATGGAAATCTTTTATCTCTCTATCATTAATTTTTAGCAATTTGATGATGATGCACCCTGGTGTAGCCTTCTTTGTATTTATCTTGCTTAGAATTCATTGAACTTCTTAGATCTATAAGTTTGTATTTTCCATCAAACTTGGAAAATTTTTGTTTTTGCACCACCCTAGTTCTCCATTTGTACCAAAGGAACGGCCCCTTGGCTTCGTAGGGCTCACTGGCATTGGTAATTGGAGCAAAGAGAACCCCATATTTAATCAGTCCAAGGGGAGAGTCTGGCCTTACGGGGGCAAGTCATCCCATCCTGGACAAGGGGCTGGGGGCGCTTCTAGCAGATGCTGTGGTGAGCTGATGGAAAGGTTTGTCAATGTTCAGGTGACACCAAATAGGAAGGACATCTGGGGTGTGCCCTAATAGGTTGTTTTTGGTTTTTTGTTTTTTTTTTGCAGTACGTGGGCCTCTCACTGTTGTGGCCTCTCCCGTTGCGGAGCACAGGCTCTGGACGCGCAGGCTCAGTGGCCATGGCTCATGGGCCCAGCAGCTCTGCGGCACGTGGGATCCTCCCGGACCGGGGCACGAACCCGTGTCCCCTGCATTGGCAGGCAGACTCTCAACCACTGCGCCACCAGGGAAGCCCTATTCTTTATTATTATTTCTTTATAATATTGAAGAAATATTATTTCTTCAAACATTTTTTTCTGATCCAGGCTTGCTTTCTGTTAGGCCTATTACCTGTATGTTACACTACTTAATATTTTCCCAGAGATCACTGAGACTATGTTCATTTTGTTCTTGGCATCCTTTTTTCTCTATTTCTCTCTACTTTTAGTTTGGATGTTTCCTATTGCCTGGTTTTGAATTCACTGATCTTTTCTTTTGCAGTGTCATCTGTTGTTAAGCCCATCCAGTGAAATTTTCATTTTGGACATTGTATTTTTCTCTTCTAGAATTGCCATTTGGTTTTTTTTTTCATTTACCATTTCTCTATTGTTATTTCTTCTTTGTTTTCTCATTAAATTTATATTTTCCTTTTAATCTTTGAACAAATTTATAATACCTATTTTAAAGTCATTGACTGCTAATTTATTCTTCTCTATCATTTCCAATGTGTTTCTACTAGACTTTTCTCCTGGTGATAGATCACATTTTCTTGCTTTTTTTTTGCCCATCTACTAATTCTTTTATTGTATGCTGGACATTATTGATGCTACATCATTGACTGCCTGGATTTTGTTGTCTTCCTTGATAGATAGTTTAATTTTGTTCTGGTAGGCAATCAATTTACTTTTGAATCAGTTCAATCCTTTCAAGGCTTGTTTTTAAATTTTCCTAGGTAAGACATTTAACCTAAGGCTAGCTTAGGCCCACCATTAAGGACTGGACTTTCTGAGGTCTATACTGAATTAATTGAGGATTTTCTACTGTGTTGGTGAGGACTCTAATGTCTCCCAGTCCTGTGCAATTTTCATTAGATTGAAATACAATTTCTAGGATACAAGGGAAGAGTTATCCTCTGGTAATTTTTGTTTCTTTGGTAGATGTTATTTTCCTGGCCCTGTGAAGTCTGCCCTGCATATGTACAGTGTAGTGTTCAGCCAAAGACTAAAGGAGACTTCTCTGCAGATTTGTGGATCACCTTCTTTGTATAGCTCCCTTGTTTCTGGTACCACATCACATAATTTCCAACCACCTCAGTACCCCTGAACCTCAATGCTTGTCTCCTGGGCTAGATCATGTTTGGGCTCCCCCGTGTTGTACCACAATACAACAAGTGCCTCCAGATAGAAAACTGAGTCAGTTATATGGCTTATCTCATCTGCTGCCCTTTTCTCAGAGGTCACAGTCTTCTGCTGCTTGCTATCCAATTTCTGAAATAGTAATTTCATATGTTTTCATTAGGCCATATATATCCTGACCAAGTAAAAGACCATACAAAGTAATTCTTGTTAGTTCATTTTGAATATGGAGAAACTAATGCACTCACCATGGATTGTCTAATATTACTATATTACCAACCCATGGGAAAGCTGGAATAGTAGCAATATTTTTCAGCTCTTGGTTTCTCTAAACCCACCACAGAGTCTTTTGGAGAGAGTATCTGTAAGCAGATTATGGGGATAAATTGCTACTCATGGAAAGCAAGCCATATTTCATAGAGGGGCAACAGATATCAGGGTTCTAAGCTCTGATTTACTATAGAAGTCATTAGTAAAGTTCACCCCTGGATGCTTTTGGTCGGGTGGGGCCATGGAACTAGTTCTGGACAATGAGTTGTTAGCAGCAGTGATGTGCGTTAATTCTGAGGGAACACATATTGCTGGCTGAGTCTTTCAGTTTCTCTTCTCGTCATGTCATGGTAACTGGCAATGTTCAAGATGATGGCTCTGTAAACTTGTGTCTTTGAGTGATTAAGTTGAGCAGAGACAGCTTCTTAACTCTCAATGGACAGGTAGTATGGACAAGAAGTAATCCTTGTTTTAAGCTACTGAAATTTGGGGTGTTACATGTTTTCATGGTATAACTTAGCCTATCCTGAATGTCAGAGAGAACTTTGATAAAACTTGATTGTCTTGGGTTGGTTCTTCAGAAACAGAACCTGAGATAAAAATTAGCATGCAAGTGACTTACTAAAGAAGTGCTCCCAGGGGAGAATTCTAAGGGAGTGGGGGAAGCATGATAGGGAAGGGAAGAAACTAAGTTAAGGTGTGATCTCAGGCAAAATTCCCTCAGCTGGTGTGCTGCAACCTGATTTTACAGGGGAATTCTGCAGCTTAAATTATGCCTTGGTGTTTTCCCAACTCAAAGCAAAGGAGTTAGGCTTTCTTATGCCTACACATAGCCAGGGTGGGGGAGGGGAGGTTGGTCCATGCAGAGTCAGTAGGAGGCTGTACAAGGGGATCCGGATGAAGCCCTGGTGTGGTCCACTACTGTGATCACAAGGGAGGAAGAAAAGGCTCTGTACCTTCATTTTCAGTTATATATAACAAGAAGACTCATAAATTTATTTTTTATGAAAATGGCGTGGAATAAATGCACTGTAATATTATTTGAGGATAGAAATGCTAGTGGTTGCTGAAGTCTCAGATGGAAAGGCCATTTCTTCCTTATGTCAGTATGTTTTGACTGTTGATATATACTCCATAGTAGAGCCACTGAATATGCCTCCCTAATATTTCTAATTTCTCCTACTTTCTCAGCTTCTGAATCAACTTAAAGCAAAATAGAGTTTCAAGATTTGCCTTCAGCTCATGTTGTTATTTATTATTTGCTGGCTACACAAAAAGACATGGTCACAATTGCTTGTTTCCTTGTCACCACTTGATTTACCCCCTCACTACCCAGCCCGAATGATGGCTGCCTCTTTATTTGGCTTTGATCACAAGGTTTGGGGGAGCTTGTCTTAAGGGGAAATTTTTCTTAACTAAGAGAGCTGAATAAGTTGCATTGTCTTTCTGCTCTTTTGAAAGGTAAAGCAAATGGAATTTTGCCTGCCATGATTTGAAGTGAAGGTGTGTGCTTTTCTTGCTGTAGCTGATGGTATAGTTAGTGCTGAAGGTGGATCCGGGAACTCTGGTCTTTGTGGCTTTGGTGTGAGTGATGTGGAAAGACTTCTAAATTTGGTGCAGTAAAGTGGTTTGGGACCAATTGCCAATTCGGGAGTATAGCATCATACCCCTCTTTTTCTTTCCCTCCTTTTTTTGTGACCTCCCCTTCCCACACTCACACACCTTGTATTTGTTGACATTTCCGGATAGAGTATTTCCTGTTGCAATCTCAGTTCTTCATCTTGATTTCCATTATATTGGCATTATAGCTGATGTGTAAACCAACTTCACTATTAACTTTGGCAAATCTTTACCGTCGCCTCCCACTCTGTCTAGTTTCTATATATATTAGCTTTGCCCTAATTGTTTAGAGTTGATCCTTCCCCTAGAATTTTCCACCTCCAGCTCTGTCAACCCATTTCCCAAGATAACCTGTCAAATCAGTTGAGAGAATTGATGAGACTGGCTATTTGGCATTGTGTCAAGCCCACAAAACCTGGCTAACTCAGCTGAATTTTTCACTTTTTATTACTAACTGGGTGGGTACCATGTAGACAGTAGACATACCATGTAATTAGAACTCTCAGTCAGTAAGAAGCATTCTTCTCACCTTGTCCCCAGACAGCATTAGCTGAGAAGTCAGTGGTTTTGACCTTACCAGATCTGTGACCTTACTGGACACATTATCTAATTTCACTAGCATTTTGGAGTTTCACATTTCTGATGTGTATCTTAGGACAATTTTAATAATATATCAAACATTTGCATGGCCCTTTGCAGTTTACAAAGTCCTTTTCATTGGGCTAGGGCATTTGTGTGGGCCCTATGTGCACATGCCTGTCTCTCACGTTCATTCTATATATTCCACCCCTCCATAGACAACCAATTTTGGGTTTCTTGGTTGTTGCTCTGTTGTTTTCCCCCTTGAGAGATCCACCCCTTTCTCTTCACCTCTGTTTCCCGATTCTGACACATTGAGCTCTGTCTCTGCTTCTTGGACATACTCCTGCTTGTGAGACCCCCTGCCAGAAACTGATGTGATGGGACTCTCCACACTTAGCTTTCTGAAATTACCACCTGCTTGTCCCATAATCTTGCTTTACCTTCTCCAGTCCTGTCATTTGTCCAGAGTCCTGTGGAATTAACTTCTGAGAATCCAAAATTCCAATCCAGTCTTTTCATGATGTTGAGTGAGATGTCTCACATTACAGTCCCTTGCTTGTCCATCTCCGTAGAGGTGACAAAGCAGGCAGGGGACCTCACCTCCCAGTATAATAGTGAAAATTCACCCTTAACTCAAGATTCCTTTCCTGTTGCTAGAGTTACTTCAAATAGCCTGTTAAGTACACTGAGATATTTGTATGATAAGACCTTACCCAGCTGAAGAGCACTGTGAAACTGCAACTTTGCTAGCAGTCTCAGAATTAAGCATGCAATGAGAATGGTTAGCCAGTTCAGGAGATAGCAGCCATTAATTTAGACAGATAATACCTTGCACTTGCTGCATATTTGCTCACAAATAATACCTTGCACTTGCTGTATAATAATGAGTGCTATTAAATATGAATGGCCTCATTTGTCCTCCTGGCATGTGTGTCCCATAGAGAGTGATACATATGTATGTAGCCATTTAGCATCTTGGGAAATGTAGCCCAGACAGGTTAAGTGATTTTTATCAATAACCAAGGCTAACTATTAGGTGTTGAGCTTTGGGAAGGCATTGTATTTGGTAGACTCGTGCCATAAAAGCTGTAAATTAGAACGAGGGTGGGATGAGAAGCCAAAAATATAAACTGACTTGGGTCAACAGTGTTGGGATGGGTCAGCATGGGTCACAGTGTAAACAGTAAAAACAGAAGAGGAGCTGATTAGGAGCTAGGAGTTTGGCCTATAGTGGAGTTGTCATACCTAAGGGCACAGGGGAAAGAAGATCTAAACTGTGCTTCTCAAAGCTTAATATACATACTGATCTCCTGAGGATCTTGTTTAAATGCAGATTCTGGTTCAGGAAGTTAGTGGTGAGTCCTGGGACTCTGCATTTATAACAAGCTCCCAGGTGATATTGATGCTGTCTGTTACTGGATCACCTTGAATAGCCAGGTGTCAGGAGTCCTGGGCTGGGGACTGGAGAAGACCTTGCACCAGTAGGACTTCTCTTAGCTGAAGTATCTTTTGAAAGCCCCAGATCTGTTTCTAGGATTGGGGAGGTAATGACTGTCAGTGGGTCATATAGGGTTATGCCCGCATCCTGGAAATCGACCAGTGATTTTTCTCTTAGACTGCATTAGCAGCAACCCTACTCTTTGAAGGTTGGGGATTTTTCCCCCTGCATGATTAATTCAGTTGAAAGGAGAGAGAAGTCTTTGCTGTCAGTGTCTTTGTGAAGGACAAAGTATGTATTTGTTCACAGAGTTAAAAGAAATGACTGAAAAACGTTTTCCTGAAGGTATTTACAGCCAAGAGCCTCACTAAAACATCCACTACACATTGAATAGAGGGGGTGATAGGCTACACAAACACTCTGTCTCAGCAAATCCAAGCCAAGTCAGTGTTAAACGTCTCAGCAGCCAGTGGCTCTGTGCCACTTCAGTTTGCCAAGGGAGTGATGAAGGATGCCCAGATTGGAAAGCAAAACCTTGGGAGAGACAGCACATTATGGCATCAGCTTAATGGAAATATCAAATCTTCACCCAGAGGCTGACAGCTCCTGTGCTTCTGTCAGCCCAGAGTATTTGCTGAGACTTGTAGCTACTGGAAGAGAGATCAAAGTCCAGGAGGGGGAAAGAGCCTCACAGACCAGGGCCATACCAGGCTGAGGAGTAGGTATATACGCTCATAGCTTGCAGCAACAGGCTTCAGAGAATCTGGGTCAGCTTTGCACTGGTACCCTGGGATTTTTCTAGCATGAGAACTCAGTAGTGTTAGGATGGGTTCACAATTCACTGAGAATTAATCTAATGAATCATGTATTTCCTTCTGTAAATGGAAATTATCTTAGTAGTGGACCCACCTCCTTCATGTAAATGCAGACCTATAATCTGACTCTAAATAAACTGTAGTCAGAACAACTGTGAAGAGCCTAAAGCACGTACAGCCTTGCTTGGTAATGATCTTAGGCTCCGTGCAGTAGGACTGAGGGTAAGGGATGTTCTTGCTCTCTGATCTTTCAAACGGACATTTGAACTGCTTCTCACCCAGCTCTCTGGTCTTGGGAGGGACACCAGAATTTACAAGCTCAACTCCAGTAGGCCCTAAGGGTAGAGCTGGGTTTGTTTAGTCCCATCCACCCTTCATCCCAGGGCCCTTTGCAAAGCCAGTGGTGGGAGCTTTCTCAGGCTGTGGAACCGGCTTCTCAGAAGGGACATGAATCACCTCAGATGGAGTGTGAGACTGCCGATTAAGTCCCTGACCCTGCCCTCAGCCAAGAGAGCTCACTAAACAAATTGGACTGGAAATAATAACCAGAAATCATCTGTAATAGGTAAACTCTGCAAAGCACTCATTACTTGATAGCGATTCATAAGCAGAGAAGACCTGTACATTAGAGAACATCACATCATTACAGCGAACTACATGGAGCAAGTGTGTTTCCTGTTGGAAATGTCTGGCTTGCCCCTTCTTAGGTGGTCAGTGGGGTTTTGCGTTAGTCAGTGAACTACAAATTAGGGATTTTGAACACATTCCTTAGCCTCTCTGGACCTTGACTCCTTCCGTATAAAATAATCTTAGAGGCCTACCCTTTCAGCTCTGATATTTTAATTTTCCTGTGCTGGACAAAAGCTATACAACGACAAATGCTTCTGAACTCTGTGCTGTTCTGAGACCATTACTTGATATCTCTAAGCCTCTCTTTTCCTTCTAGCAATATTTGCTCCATCACAAATCTCATGGTTGAAAGACACTGGATTAAGACCAGTTTCTCTGTTAATCTCTAACACTTGGATTTGAGTTCATATATTTGGAAATCAATCTCCTGTAAGAGTACAGCAGCTGAAGGCAAACCTTTCTGAAATGTGGCACCATTTACATGCCCCCTTAAATGCTTTAAAGTTTGACCCCGGACTAATATCAGCATAGCATGTGCCTGTAGACTTGCAGCCATGAGCTTAGCTAAAAGCATTTTGAGTGTCAGTCCAGTTCTCTGTTCCTTACGGCAAAGAAACCAGGAGATGCCCTCCCCTCTGTGCTCAGTCAGTGCTTGGGGTCCCAAAGAGGTGGCAGGTAGCCGGGGAGAACGAGATCTGTTTTATTGTGCTGATTAATCATGAAGGGCAAGACAGGCATTTGTCTGGTGTTGGGTTATTCTCCTGAGAGTGTGAGAACATTATTCTCCTCATTCCTTGCACACCAGGAACATTTGCTGCTGCTTCAAGCACAGAAAGGGTTGTATAAACATTTTAATATTGCATGAGGCTTGTATAAGATTGACTGAGTTTGTGAATGCTAAACCCTGACACATAAAGAGACAGAGAGAGAGTAGAAAAAAAAGAGAAAGGGAGAGATTTTTTATCAACTAGGGAGACTGTCTGTAGTAATTCAGAATGTTTTGATGATTCTCATTGTAGAATTTTGTTATGGTGATATATCGAAGCCGATCATAAATCAAGCCCCAAATGCCACAAACTACAGGGATATTTTCTGTTTTTGCTTGATTTTTCACACACAAAAAAGTCTTATTAAATCACAGCCATTCTCTCTTCCTTTCCCCCCAAGAGTTTGGGTTTTGCACTTGGATTTCTACTATCCCAGATGGAGAGGCAGGGTTCATATAGATTGTAAAACTATTGTGATTTTCTCCTTCCTACAGAACAGACAACCATGACAGAGCTTCTGGGGAGGGCGTGGTAGGGCAGCACAGGGCAGGTCAGTCCCAGGTGGGTATCTGTCACCTGAAAGGGCCTGAGGGAGGGCAGCTGTGTAAGGAAAACTTATTTTGTTTGGTTTAACATCCCTTGAGTCAGAAGAGCAAGCCGTGGATCACCAGGCATCCTCCTGAACATCTTTCTTGTAATCCCTCTCCTTCAAGCTCTACCACCTCCACATCTAACTGCCTTATTTTGTTGTTTTGGTTTCTAGCTTGTAACTATTCCTTAGATGCTTCCATGTTTCTTCATCTCCTTCCTAGTCCAAGTTCAAATCATCTCCTGTCTGAATCACTGCACTGGCATCCTAGATAGATTCCTTTATTTTCATCTAGTCAATCCCTGGTACACAATAGTGATTTTTAAAAAATAAAACATAAAATAAGCTTTTCAAGATAAAAACCTATTTCCATTACAACCATGCTTAAAATCACTGAGTGATCTCTTCTAGAATGCCTTTAGATAGAAATGATATTTAAGCTGGAGTATCTGGTCCTTTAGATCTGCCTCCTGCCTACTCTCCAGCTTCAACTGCCACCATTCCCTGCCTTGCACCTCATTGTTCAATCCTGTTGCTTTACATTCCTTGAAGTACCAAGTTCCCTTGTTCCTCTGGCTTTTCACACACACTTTGTGATATTTATTTAGTCCTCTCCTTCTCCTCCTTGACTGTAATTAGGACATGGACTGAACCATGCTCATCTTTCTCATTGTTGTGCCCCAGTGACTAGCAGAGAACCTGGCCTTGTGATAGGTATTCAGTACATATGTGATGAATGAATGGATGGACAGATGAAGAGATGAAGCAAAGAAGAGTCAATGTCTGGAACAGACTTTTTGTACTATAGCTCCTTCCACATATTGTACAATCTTTGAATTTAGAGATAGAGGCCAAACAGGGAGGGACCTTAGGGAGAATATGACCAACTACCTCATTTTATAGGTGAGGAAACCAAGTCAAGTGATTCACCCAACATCATACAGCTGCTAGTGGGCCAAGACTAGAATCAAGGTCTTCTACTGCCTATTCTATTAATCCTATATCCCTTGCCATATCTCCAAAGATTTCATATTTGTCAGCTCTTAGAACTTTAGAGCTGGGAGGAATTTCTTTGTCATTTTATGAGTGAGGAACATTGCTGAGGGTTAGAGAGGTAGAGTGACTTCCTCCAGGTCAGTTTTTGCATATTGCCCAAGTCCTAGAGAACAGGATGGGCACCAGCCATTCAGTTGGAGCCACTGCCAAGCTGAAGTGAGGCAACTCTTGAGCCAACAGCACATGACTTTTGACTATGCATGGGGCCAGGATGGTGCCCCTAGCAAATGGTCAGAATTCAGATTCAGCTATGCCAGTTTCACATTTCCTCTGCCTTCACCCAGCTGAGAGCTGGTTCTGCCTTTGTCTTATTGCTCTGGCACTTTAGAACCCTAGGCAGGTCCTGTAAACTGCCAACAGATTCTAAACCAGCCAGGTGGAATTCCAGATCTACCCCTTGGGCAGTGGGGAGCCATGGAACCACTCACCTTTCTGTGCTTTGGTTCCTCCCTTGGCTGAATCAGGAGGCATCCAGGGCCTGGGAGATGACTTTACTGTATTACTGTGAAAATGTACATAAAATCCTTTGGGCTCCTTAGGGAAAAGGACAGTGTAAATTCCAGACATCTTTGTTACTTCTTTCTGTAGAAGAAGACCTGATTTGAGGCTTAGAAGCTAAGCAAATAGGGACTGAGAAGCTTTCTGAGATCATTTTGCTTACTAACAGGCCATGAGGAATGTCAAGAGAACATGGAGGATAGTCACCTTGGAGTGGCCACTCAAATCTCCTGTTCTGTGCTAATCTTTAGGAGGGTGACTGTGGGGAGGAGTGGTTTAGACAAGATTGATTTTCCTTTGCTAAAACTTAATCCTGACCGGCAGCAGGAGATGGAGTTTCTCTCTATTCCCCGAGGCCTGAGGAATGGGTACAACAGAGAGAGGTCAGGACAATTCAGTTTGTGAAATGCATTCCAGAGGTCTTCCCATTAGTGCTGGAAAGATGTTGGGACCTGAGTGGTCTGGAGTAACTGAGCTCCCTAGGACCACTCCAGATGTACTTTATCATGGGTGGGTGGCCAAGGCTGCGGGTGGTGATGGCTTCCTTTTCATTCTCATTTATGGGGGCTGGTCTTGGCCCTTTCAGGGAAGGAGGATTGAGGAAATTCAGGGATCAGAATTTCTTACTGAGAAGGCCCCAGGGTCCTGAAGTACAGGGCTTCTTCACTTTCATCTCCTATGCAAGATAAATTTACCCAGATTACTGCAGGTCCTCCCGCAGTCTTCCCAAGAGGTAGATTCTTGGGGATTGGGTGCAATAACAGAGAAAATGAAAACCAAGCAGGGTGGGAGATGGCAGAAGGTGGGGCTAAGGAGAGCTCTCTCCATGACTCGCACAACCTTCCTCTTCTTGATCGGGCACCAGTGGGTGGAAGAGCACAAGGTGGGTTCTACTTGGTGCCACAAATTGTATTGTATCTCATAGTTTTGGTGGGTCAGGTGTCCAGAAATGGCTTAGCTGTATGGTTTAGGCTCAGGGTCTCTCCTCAGGTTGCAGTCAAGTTGTTGGTCAAGGCTGCAGTCACCTGAAAGCTTGACTGGGGCTGGAGGATCTGCTTCTGTGATGGCTCATTCTTGGCCTCAGTCACTCACTATGTGTACCTCTCTGTAGGGCTACTTGACTGAGCTCATGACATGGTAGCTTCCTTCCCCAGAGGAATTGATCTGTAACCTAAATTTGTGAGTTATTTGCTATCACTTCCACCACATTCTATTTATTACAAGTGAGATGCTAAAGAAAAAAAAAAAAAAGGAGTATTAGAGAACTTGTGGACAGCCTGTTACCCAGGGCACCCCAATCTTAGGGACATATGTTTTCCATCTTCATGGCAAGTGGATGTGGGCACTGGAATTTTCCATTCCTCACCTGCAGTGGGACCCAACCCCAAGAAAGACACATTGCATTCTGGCCCACTGAGGTAGCATCATGCATCAGGGAGTGTGGATGGCATAAGCAAGCAGTCACTTCTGGTAACATCTTTCAGTGCCCTGCTGACTGTGGGGAGGCTAGCTCTCCAAGTGAAGTCCTTTTAGCAAAAGAGAACAAAGGTGTACAACATTGTAAATCAACAATACTTTAATAAAAAATGATAATAAAAATGATTTTAAAAAGAGAGAACAAAGGTACGTACATCCTCATGCTGCATGTATTTGTTTTAACCCTTACCTAATACCCTGACATAAGTGCTACCATACAATTGGTAACATCAGTTTGGTATGGCAGTGAATTTTTCTGTACACAGTAGGGGGATGTGAAAACATCAGGGTGGGTGGGAGTCTAGGGCTTCACCCAGCTATCCCTCTCATGGTAATAATTGATAACACTCAGGGAATACTTAAAAGGAGCCAAGCACTGTTTTAAGCAGTGTTAACTAATTTTCTTCACTCAACAATTCTGTGAAATAAATGCTGTAATTCATTTACAGATAGGAAAACTGAAACACAAAGAGGGTATATAACATATCCAAAGTCAAATAAGCAGCAGAATGGTTTTGAGCCCAGCAGCGTCTGGCTGCTGAATCTGGGCTCTTAGACATAAGTCCTGGTGGCTTTACACATAGCCTTGAATGAAAAACAAAAACAAACAAACAAAAAAACTCCCCCCAAAACAGGGGAATAAGGCAATGTTTCTCGATTTGTAATGTGAGTATACATCTCCCAGAGTCCAGGGAAATCTGTTAAGATGCAGGTTCTGATTCAGTAGGTCAGTTGGGGGCTGAGTCTACATTTTTAACAGGTTCCCAGGGGGCAGGGAGAGGGTGGGAACATTCTGAGTGACAAGATGTGCCTCCCCTTTCCCAATTCTTTTGGGACAAAGGTTCTCCACCCAGCCTGGACTTTAGAATCACAGGGGTAGAGTGGAGGAGGGAGATGTTAAAGAAAACAAAAATGAGAACAACCCTTCTGCCCAAGTTCCACCCTGAAAAGTTCTGATTCACTTGGTCTGGGGTGTCTTCCTGGGGAAGCAGTATTTTTAGAAGCACTCCAGGTGATTCTCATGTGCAGCTAGGGTGTAGAACCAATACCCTAGGGATAAATCTGCAGTCCAGGACCAGACTAGTCTTATTTCTTTTGGCAGAAGCTGTGGCATAGGGTCCCCAAGGTGAGGGCCACCCCATGCTGGGCCAGGCATTATCAAACTCTTTATCTGCTGTGGAGCTGCTGAAGGGATTGGGGACAGAGCAGCTCAGAGCTACATTACTTATGCAACAGAATATTCTCGGAGCAGAGCGCTAATGGGCTGCCTTGCTTTGGGGGAGAACAGCAGGTCCCAGGCTGGAAAGCCTGCTTGCTGTTCTGGCCAGCGTGTGCTGGGGATGCAGTACACGCGCCTGGCTGGGCTTCCTCTGGCATTGCATTTTGCATGACACTTTTTGTTTTCATTATGCCTAAATTTGGCCTGCCCAGAGAGCGTGATTAAAATGAAAACCTTATTCTAACTGGGCTCAGAAAATGGGGAAGGAATCTAAAAATAGGCCACGGAAAAGGGAAGAACTCAAATGGTATAATGACCAAGTTGGTTCAAACACATACACTTGCAGTAATTTCTCTTGGAGAGAGAAGACAGCAGTGACATCCACACAGGTGTTTGTATAATCCAGGTCACATCAAACTCCTATCTGCTTTACAAATTCAAAGCCCTGGAAAAATGGAAGCAGACAGTAATAGGAGATAATAAGAGGAATAACAAGTCTTACTCCCTACTTCTCGCACAGTGGTGCTTGGTGTGCCAAGAGGGTGTCTGTAATGCACTTTTGTTCTCTGCAGAGAAATACTGGATGGTGGGGAGAAACATGTCCTTAACTTTCTAACACAAAGCCTGAGGAGGACTGGCTATGGACACTTGGTTTCTAGTTTCATTCCTTGCTTTCTCTGTAATTAGATAACCCCCCCTTAAGAGCTCAGCTTAAATTTAACTCCCTGTAGAAGGCACCCTCTAGTCCCCTGGCCTAAGTTAAGTTCTCCAGCTCCAAGTTCCCAACACCACCTCCATTTCTCCATTAGGGGACTTGCTTCTCTTTATTACTTTTGTTTAATCTGTGTTTAGCTCAGCTGTACACCTCCATGGCCTTTTACAATACAAGACACTTATTAGATGCTTAGTATGAATGAATGAATGAATGTATGAAGTCTTGGGAAAGACATTTAAGTTCTCTGGGCCTCCTTGTTCAAGTCAGTAAAATATTGATAGAGAGGAGTTTGGGCAGGTGACCTCAAAACACCCTTTCTCTTCTGAGTCTCCATTAAGAAGGCTTTACTTTTTCTGGCCTAGCAGTCTACTCTTGAGGGACAGAGTGGTTGGCTGGGCACAGCAGTGGCAGAATGCATGGCCCCAGTCTTGTTGCTAAGACTTAGGAGCAGAAAAGATCACTAGAAAAGATACCATCTTGCAGTCACATTGTGTATTCATCTCACACCTCGTCCCCTCAACACATTTCTGCTGTGTGACCTATAATTTATTCTAGTGGGTTGGTGGTGTGTATGTAGGCTCTGGGGTCTTATCCTGGCTCAAATCCCAGGCTTTACTAAGCTGTGTGACCTTGGGCAAATTACTACTTTCCCTCCCAGTGCCTCCATCTTGCCCCTTGTAAAACAGGAAGGATAATTTTTCTACTTTTTAAGGTTGTTATAAGGATTTAATGAGTTAATACACATAAAGCACTTAAAACAGGGCCCAAAGTAGGCACTCAGTAAACGTCAAGTTTTTTTTTTGGTAGGAGTTTATTAATTAATTAATTTATTTTTGGCTGTGTTGGGTCTTTGTTTCTGTGCGAGGGCTTTCTCTAGTTGCGGCAAGCAGGGGCCACTCTTCACCGCAGTGCGCGGGCCTCTCACTATCGCAGCCTCTCTTGTTGCGGAGCACAGGGTCCAGATGCGCAGGCTCAGTAGTTGTGGCTCATGGGCCTAGTTGCTCCGCGGCATGTGGGATCCTCCCAGACCAGGGCTCGAACCCATGTCCCGTGCATTAGCAGGCAGATCCTCAACCACTGTGCCACCAGGGAAGCCCAGGTTTTTTTTATTATTCCCATTCTCTTGTATATTCCTGTCTCTGCCCCTTTGTCTTTATTCATGAGCTCCCACTCCTCTACTGAAATCTGATTCAGCTTTCAAGGCCCAGCCCCGCATAGACCATAGATCACACCCTGTCAAGCTGGGAGGAGCCGTGCAGATAATTAAATCCAAATAACCTCATTTTACAGATGAGAAGTCGGAGGCACAGGGCGTCTCAGCCAATTGCTCAAGGTAGCAGAGTCAGCTGGTGTAGCACTAGCCCCAAACCTGGGGGACCGACCCTACAGCTACGGTTTTCCTTCTGACACTGGGTAGCCTCCCTCTTTGGAGCTCAGAGCTCTTCTTGTTGGCGTCTTTCCTTCTGGTGCTTGCTCTCTTATGAAGTCTTTTCAGTAGGATGTGGTTAGTAATCACTTTTAGAATAGACTTTCTTGATTAATCTTACATCCCTATTTGTTAAGCAGATTGTTTTTGTCCATAGTAGGTATTCACTACTACTAATAATGAGCTATATTGGATTAGGACATCATTATTTACAAAGTACTTTCTGATATGTTGCTATCTCATTGATGCAAAAATGCCAAGAGGCAGGGATTATTTTTATCTTCTCTAGAGAAGAGGAAACAGGGTTAGAGAAAGGAAGAGAATTGCTCAGAGCCACCCAGCCAACACAGAGGGGAACTTGTCTGTCTGCAAATGGCCCTGCTCTTCCTTGCTTGCCCGAATGAATGAATCTATTACTTAACATTTCATGTGGATTTGTCTTGTTTCCTTCACTAGAAGGCCTGGGCCGTGTGTTAAGAATTATTTATATTCTCAAAGGGTCTACAGTAATCACAGCAGGCTCACAATATGTGTTTGTTGAAGAACTAAGTAACAGTTTTCACTGCTGCCTTCAACCCTAAAGAGGTAGGGTCTGTCCAGATACACACATATCGTTGGCTGTGTGGCCTTAATCCACTTACTTCCCAGTCTGTGTTTCTCTCTCTTCTTCTGTACAATGTGGTTAAAGCTATTTGCCTCCTTTCAAATTGTTGATGATGCTTTGAGAGCAGGCTGGCAACTAAACTTTTGTGGTCTCCTCAAGCTGTTTGAGCATAACCCCGGGAGAACGAGTGTGTATGGGAGCTTTAGAGACTCAGTCTTGGGACAGAGTCTTTCAGGATTGTATCAGGAAGCAAAAGTTGGTGTGGGGGGGGGCATGTTCAGGAGGTGGGAGGGAGGCACATGACTAACCCACTCCCACACCCTGTTCCCTCAGTCTTTAATTTCATCCTTATTTCATGAATTAATGATGACACTGCTGTCTTAATAATATTCATTAAAGCAGTTGATTCCATGCAACTCTGCATGGCCTCCTCTCTGAATCCCACAGAGAGACCTCTCCACAATCTAACAGCAGAGGCTTCCAAGAGCAAATCTCCTCTCTCAGAGAGGGACCAGTGCAAGAAGGGGGCTGGTGCAGCATCCTCCCTTGCCTTCTAGGTCCCACCAAAGAGATCTGTTTAAACAGATGGTGGACCAGGAATACTGGAGTCACTCAAAGACTTGAATGAACAGTCCCTACCCCCTCTGTTTTATTTTTAAATAAATTAGGAAAAGCCATAGAAACATAGAAAATTTAATTTGAATCCAAAGGGGTTACAAATTTAAATGCCTATAGGTGTAGGTGTAAGCAATCTATGTAATGAAATGAAAGAATGAAAAAAGCCCAGTCTGATAAAATGGTACAAGCTGGCTTCAATGAAAGAGGTCAGGCGTAAGTGGACTCTTGCATTATGGGAACGTGGGACCATAAATGAAGGCTTGCTGTTTTTAAGTGTTGGCAGCTGATTTAAATAAAAGCAAATTAAAATGACACACACACAAAAACTGTGGGATAAACAAGACTGTGGGGCAGGATGCAACCTTGGATGCCAGTTTGAGATATGGGATGGGGTGACCGCATTCATGTGGCTGACACCAAAGGCCCTAGCCTTGGGTGGGAGAGAAGCTTTTTTTTTTTTTTTTTTTTTTTTTGCGGTACGCGGGCCTCACTGTTGTGGCCTCTCCTGTTGTGGAGCACAGGCTCCAGATGCGCAGACTCAGCAGCCATGGCTCACAGGCCCAGCTGCTCCGCGGCATGTGGGATCTTCCTGGACCAGGGCACGAACCCATGTCCCCTGCATCGGCAGGCGGACTCTCAACCACTGCGCCACCAGGGAAGCCCGGAGAGAAGCTTTTGAACATGTTCTGGAGGTCAGAAAGTTTTTGCTACACACTTCCTTTTTTAAAGTATGCCCCTAAGCGGTGTTTAGTGGTGATTCTATAAAGAAATGCAGGTACTGTGTTAAATACTGTACACACTTTGACTCATCCTCACAGCCTTGCAGTTTGGCTATTATCATCCCCATTTGGCAGAGAAGAAAACAAAGGCTAAGGAAGCCTAAGTAACTTACCCAAAGTCACACAGTTGTGAAGTGACAGAAGTAGGGTTTAACCCTAATTTGGACTGCTGTGCTAGGAATATCTGAGGTTCCAGACACAGTCACAAAGCACTCTAGATTTTTCTGGTTCTCTGCTTGTAGCCTGCAACATATCAGAAAGCATATAACACTAAGGCTGGATCTGCTCATGTATTATCCTTTTATTCATTCCAGATTTGATTAGAGGGTCTCTAAGACTTGACATTCTGTTGTTCTGGGACACAAACACAACTACTACTGCTACTAACATTTCCCTGTGTCGACAGATTACTAGTTGCCAAGCTCATTTAATTGCATGTAATTCTCACACCAACCCTATGACATAGGTATTAGTCCCATTTCACAGAGGAGGAAACTGAGGCTCAGAGAAGTTAAATAAATTGCTCAAGTTCATGCAGTTAATAAGGCAGTCCCAGGATTGGGGCTCAGGTAGGTCTGACTCTTAACCCCTGAACAAAGGTGAGGTGCAGGTTTGGAGAACAGGCGTGGTCTGTCTTCCCAAGGGCCCTGGAAGAGCACTACTGAATCACAGCTCCACCACGTACATTAAGTACAGTGTGACATGAGCAAATCACTTAGCCTCACTAGTGCCTCTTCTGTAAAATAAGGTAATAGTAGCACACCTCCCTCCTGGGGTTGTTGTTGAGTTCACCTGTGTAGAGTGCTTGGAGCCATGCCTGATACATACTGGCATGTTGTTTCATTTTCTTTTTCCATTGCCCAGAACCTGTGCTCTCACTCCCTAGGAGGTCAGCTGCACATCTGTTCCTCCCTTGAACCACGGTGGGGAAGATTTGGCCCAGACTTCTGGAGAGAAGCTTAAAAGATGTTACAGAAACATTAACTTATCCTTTCTTCCTCTCCTTAAGTGTCTTTCAGCCATGACAGCCACGGACTTAATAGAATTCAGTTCACTAAAGTTCTATTAGTTCTGGATATGAGTTATAGAAGGAGGTTTCCGAGGCAGCTGCTTATGGGACTGGCAGTATAATAGCTATTTGCCACATAATTTTGGATTAAAGGATTCCACAAAGAGAACACACTTAGATAGTTTAGATGAGGGACTCAGGGCAGGCAGGGCAGGTGTGGATGCTACAAGGGTGTGTTGTAGAGTTCAGCATTGGTCCAGGTAACAAGTTGTCAAACTACAATGGAGCATTATTTGTGCAGGGGGAGGGGGCCTTCCGTTTTTTGAGGAAACATACAACCAAGTTCTAGGAGGTTGATTTTTATGCTTCTGTTTTCATCTAAGTAATGAATTCAATAGACTGTCTTGAGGGAGACATTGCCCCCCTGTTTGTGATGTAACAAGAATGTGTATTCAACCTTGCAGCCCTCGATAGGTTTATTTCCTTAGCCTGCTTCCCTCCTCCTCAGTCCACTCCCTAATTCTTCTTACACCTCTGTCCTTAGCGCCAGAGATTCTAGCTTGTGACACCTCTGCTGTGCCCTTCTTTGAAGCTTGCTGGCCAGACTGAAAGGGATGATTGGCACCTTCACCTAAATACAAGAAAGAGAACGCTGACCAGAGGGAGGGGAACCCCAGAAAAGATCTTCGTGTCTCCTTTGACATCTGGCACAGTGTGAAAACTTAGTAGGTGCTCAGCAAATGCTGGCTGGAGGAAGGCATGAACGTGCTGTGCTCAGAATCAGCCAGATTTACTGGGATGCTTCTCAGTCCTCCATCACAACCTCTATGAAGTCTTTCCTGGTTGCATCTTCATCCAGAAATAATGTCTTCCAATCTAAAATCCCATGAAGTTTATTACCTCTTAAGAGAGTACCACACTTCACTTTTGTCATATGTAAGTCTTGGTTCCCTGGCAGGACCGGTTTGACCCCATCTTTATTATCTGTATGGTACTAGCATGAGCCCATTAGTGAGAAGTGTGTGCATGTGTATATGTATGTGTGTGTGTGAACTTGAACAGCACTTTTTCTGTGAGGGTAGTCCACACTGCAACTCTAAGTCTGTCTCTCCCACCAAATTGTGAGCTTCTCCAGGCCAGAGACTGTGTCCTACACATCTTTGCCTCACTAGCCCATGGCAGAACCTCATGCTCCTCACACAGCCATGTGTATATTCCCCTATGTGACTGTGCTTGTCATCTCTTTGCCAGGGATGCACATTTCCACTTTCTTTCAAGACCCTGCTTAATTACTTCACGCCCACCAGAAGAAGATGCACTGAGAAGAGATGATTTCTCCTTTATCTGTGCCATCACTATACCTAATAGAGAGCCTGGCTTATAGTAGCTGGGCAAAGAGATTGTTGAATAAATAACATACAGTTTAATACTTTATACTTTCTGAATAGAAGATGGACTCTGGGAAAGGAGACCAGACTCCACTGTGCACCTATTTCTTTCTTAAAAATTTTAATTTAATTAATTAATTAATATATTTATTTATTTTGATTTGTATGTCTTTTATAATTTTAATTTAATTTAATTTTTTATACAGCAGGTTCTTATTATTCATTTTATACATATTAGTGTATGTATGTCAATCCCAATCTCCCAATTCATCCCACCCCCCCACCCCCAGAGATTCCACCTTTCTTACAAGATCCCAGGTGATGCTGCCCCCACTTTCCCCCCTTGGTGTCCATACGTTTGTCCTCTACATCTGTGTCTCTATTTCTGCCTTGCAAACCGGTTCATCTGTACCATTTTTCTAGTTTCCACATATATGCGTTAATATACAATATTTGTTTTTCTCTTTCTGACTTACTTCACTTTCTATGACAGACTCTACGTCCATCCACGTCTCTACAAATGACCCAGTTTCGTTCCTTTTTATGGCTAATATTCCATTGTATATATGTACCACATCTTCTTTATCCATTCATCTGTTGATGGGCATTTAGGTTGATTCCATGACCTGGCTTTTGTAAATAGTGCTGCCGTGAATGTTGGGGTGCATGTGTCTTTCTGAATTATGGTTTTCTCTGGGTATATACCCACTAGTGGGATTGCTGGGTCATATGCTAATTCTATTTTAGTTTCTTAAGGAACCTCCATCCTGTTCTCCATAGTGGCTGTATCAATTTACATTCCCACCAACAGTGTGAGAGGGTTCCCTTTTCTTCACACCCTCTCCAGCATTTGTTGTTTGTAGATTTTCTGAGGGATGCTTATTCTAACTGGTGTGTGATGATACCTCATTGTAGTTTTGATTTGCATTTCTCTAATAATTAGTGATGTTGAGCAGCTTTTCAGGTGCCTCTTGGCCATCTGTATGTCTTCTTTGAAGAAATGTCTATTTAGGTCTTCTGCCTATATTTGGATTGGCTTGTTTGTTTTATTAGTATTGAGCTGCATGAGCAGTTTATATATTTTGGAGATTACTCCTTTGTCCATTGATTCGTTTGCAGATATTTTCTCCCATTCTGAGGGTTGTTTTTCGTCTTGTTTATAGTTTCCTTTGCTGTGCAAAAGCGTTTGTTTTTTTTTTTTGCATTGAGTCGAGTCTTCATTGCTGAATGCAGGCTTTCTCTAGTTGCCTTGGGTAGGGGCTACTCTTCATTGCGGTGCGCGGGCTTCTCATTGCAGTGGCTTCTCTTGTTGCGGAGCATGGGCTCTAGGCACATGGGCTCCAGTAGTTGTGACACAAGGGCTCAGTAGTTGTGGCTCACAGGCTCTAGAGCGCAGGCTCAGTAATTGTGGCACACAGGCTTAGTTGCTCTGTGGCATGTGGGATGTTCCTGGACCAGAGCTCAAACCCGTGTCCCCTGCATTGGCAGGCAGATTCTTAACCACAGTGCCACCAGGGAAGTCCCTGTGCAAAAGCTTTTAAGTTTCATTAGGTCCTATTTGTTTTTTTTTATTTCCTTTACTTTAGGAGTTGGGTCAAAGAAGATCTTGCTGTGATTTATGTCAAAAAGTGTTCTTCCTATGTTTTCCTCTAAGAGTTTTATAGTGTCCCATCTTACATTTAGGTGTTTAATCCATTTTGAGTTTATTTTTGTGTATGGTGTTAGGGAGTGTCCTAATTTCATTCTTTTACATGTAGCTGTCCAGTTTTCCCAGCACCACTTATTGAAGAGACTGTCTTTTCTCCATTGTATATCCTTGCCTCCTTTGTCATAGATTGGTTGACCATAGGTGCATGGGTTTATCTCTGGGCTTTCTATCCTGTTCCATTGATCTATATTTCTGTTCTTGTGCCGGTACCACATTGTCTTGATTACTGTAGCTTTGTAGTATTGTCTGAAGTGAGGGAGTCTGATTTCTCCAGCTCTGTTTTTTTCCCTCAAGATTGCTTTGTCTATTCAGGGTCTTTTGTATCTCCATAGAAATTTTAAGATTTTTTGCTCTAGTTCTGTAAAAAATGCCATTGGTAATTTGAAAGGCATTGCATTGAATCTGTAGACTGCTTTGGGTAGTGTAGTCATTTTCACAATATTGGTTCTTCCAATCCAAGAACATGGTATATCTCTCCATGTGTTGGTATCATCTTTGATTTCTTTCCTCAGTGTCTTATAGTTTTCTGGGTACAGGTATTTTACCTCCTTAGGTAGGTTTATTCCTAGGTATTTTATTCTTTTTGTTGCAGTGGTGAATGGGATTGTTTCCTTAATTTCTCTTTCTGATCTTTTATTGTTAGTGTATAGGAATCTGGGAGATTTCTGTGCATTGATTTTGCATCCTGCAATTTACCAAATTCATTGATGAGCTCTAGTAGTTTTCTGGTGGCATCTTTAGGGTTATCTATGTAGAGTATCATGTCATCTGCAAACAGTGACAGTTTTAATTCTTCTTTTCCAATTTGGATTCCTTTTATTTCTTTTTCTTCTCTGATTGCTGTGGCTAGAACTTCCAAAACTATGTTTAATAATAGTGGTAAGAGTGGACATCCTTGTCTTGTTCCTGATGTTAGAGGAAGTGCTTTCTTTTTTCACCGTTGAGAATGATTTTTGCCGTGCGTTTGTTGTCTATGGCCTTTATTATGTTCAGGTAGTTTTCCCCTATGCCCACTTTCTGGAGAATTTTTATCATAAATGGGTGTTAAATTTTGTCAAAAGCTTTTTCTGCATCTATTGAGATGATCATATGGTTTTTATTCTTCAGTTTGTTAATATGGTGTATCACATTGATTGAATTCCGTATATTGAAGAATCCTTGCATTCCTGGGATAAATCCCACTTGATCATGGTGTATGATCCTTTTAATGTGTTGTTAGATTCTGTTTGCTAGTATTTTGTTGAGCATTTTTACATCTATATTCATCAGTGATATTGGTCTGTAAATTTGTCTTTTTGTAGTATCTTTGTCTGGTTTTGGTATCAGGGTGATGGTGGCCTTATAGAATGAGTTCAGGAATGTTCCTTCCTCTGCAATTTTTTGGAAGAGTTTGAGAAGGATGGGTGTTAGCTCTTCTCTAAATATTTGATAGTTTCACCTGTGAAGCCATCTGGTCCTGGACTTTTGTTTGTTGGAAGATACTTAATCACAGTTTCAATTTCGTGACTTGTGATTGGTCTGTTCAAATTTTCTATTTCTTCCTGGTTCAGTGTTGGAAGGTTATACCTTTCTAAGAATTTGTCCATTTCTTCCAGGTTGTCCATTTTATTGACATAGATAGTCTCTTATGATGCTTTGTATTTCTGTGGTGTCCATTGTAACTTCTCCTTTTTTATTTCTAATTGTATTGATTTGAGTCCTCTCCCTCTTTTTCTTGATGAGTCTGGCTAAACGTTTATCAATTTTGTTTATCTTCTCAAAGAACCAGCTTTTAGTTTTATTGATCTTTGGTATTGTTTTGTTTCTATTTCATTTATTTCTGTTCTGATCTTTATTATTTCTTTCCTTCTACTAACTTTGGGTTTTGTTTGTTCTTCTTTCTGTAGTTCCTTTAGGTGTAAGGTTAGATTGTTTATTTGAGATGTTTGTTGTTTCTTGAGGTAGGATTGTATAGCTATAAAATCCCCTCTTAGAACTGCTTTTGCTGCATCCCGTAGGTTTTGGATTGTTTTTGTTGCCATTTGTCTCTAGGTATTTTTGATTTCCTCTTTGATTCATCAGTGATCTCTTGGTTTTTTAGTAACGTATTTTTTAGCCTCCATATGTTTGTGTTTTTTACATTGTTTTCCCTGTAATTGATTTCTAATCTCATAGTGTTGTGGTCAGAAAAGATGCATGATATGAGTTCAATTTTCTTCAATTTTCCAAGGCTTGATTTGTGACCCAGGATGTTATCTCTCCTGGAGAATGGTCCGTGTGCACTTGAGAAGGAAGTGTAATATGCTGTTTTGGATGGAATGCCGTATAAATATGAATTAAATCTATCAGGTCTATTTTGTCATTTAAAGCTTGTGTTTCCTTATTAATTTTCCATCTGGATGATCTGTTCATTAGTGTAAGTGAGGTGTTAACTTCCCCCGCTATTGTGTTACTGTTAATTTCCTCTTTCATAGCTGTTAGCATTTTCCTTATGTATTGAGGTGCTTTTCTGTTGGGTGCATATATATTTATAATTGTTATACCTTTTTCTTGGATTGATCCCTTGATCACTATGTAGTGTCCTTCCTTGTCTCTTGTAACATTCTTTATTTTAAATTCTATTTTGTGTGATATGAGAATTGCTACTCCAGCTTTCTTTTGATTTCCATTTGCATGGAATATCTTTTTCCATCCCCTCACTTTCAGTCTGTATGTGTCCCTAGGTCTGAAGTCGGTCTCTTGTAAACAGCATATATATGGGTCTTGTTTTTGTATCCATTCAGGGAGCCTGTGTCTTTTGGTTGGAGCATTTAATCCATTCACATTTAGGATAATTATCGATATGTATGTTCCTATTACCATTTTCTTAATTGTTTTGGGTTTGTTTTTGTAGGTCCTTTTCTTCTCTTGTGTTTCCCACTTAGAGAAGTTCCTTTAGCATTTGTTGTAGAGCTGGTTTGGTGGTGCTGAACTCTCTTAGCTTTTGCTTGTCTGTAAAGCTTTTGATTTCTCTGTCAAATCTGAATATGATCCTTTCCAGGTAGAGTAATCTTGGTTGTAGGTTCTTCCCTTTCATCACTGTAAATATATCGTGCCATGCCCTTCCGGCTTGTAGAGTTTCTGCTGAGAAATCAGCTGTTAACCTTATTGGAGTTCCCTTGTATGTTATTTGTCATTTCTCCCTTGCTGCTCTCAATAATTTTTCTTTGTCTTTTATTTTTGTCAGTTTGATTACTATGTGTCTTGGCATGTTTCTCCTTGGATTTATCCTGCCTGGGACTCTCTGTGCTTCCTGGACTTGGGTGGCTGTTTCCTTTCCCATGTTGGGGAAGTTTTTGACTATGATGTTTTCAAGTATTTTCTCGGGTCCTGTCTTTTTCCCTTCTCCTTTTGGGAACCCATATAATGTGAATGTTGGTGCATTTAAAGTTGTCCCAGAGGTCTCTTAGGCCATCATTATTTCTTTTCATTCTTTTTTCTTTATTCTGTCCATGGCAGTGAATTCCACCATTCTGTTGTCCAGGTCACTTATCCATTTTTCTGCCTCAGTTATTCTTCTATGGATTCCTTCTAGTTTATTTTTCATTTCAGTTATTGTATTGTTCATCTCTGTTTGTTCTTTAATTCTTCTAGGTCTTTGTTAAAAATTTCTTTCTTCCTCTTTATCTTTGCCTCCATTCTTTTTCTGAGGTCCTGGATCATCTTCACTATCATTATTCTGAATTCTTTTTCTGGAAGGTTGCCTATCTCCACTTCATTTAGCTGTTTTTCTGGGCTTTTATCTTGTTTCTTCATCCACTACATAGTCTTCTGCCTTTTCATTTTGTCTCTCTGTGAATGTGGGTTTTGTTCCATAGGCTGCAGGATTGTAGTTCTTTTTGCTTCTCCTATCTGCGCTCTGGTGGATGAGGCTATCTAAGAGGCTTGTGCAAGTTTCCTGATGGGAGGGACTGGTGGTGGGTAGAGCTATGTGTTGCTCTGTTGAGGAGAGCTCAGTTAAACTTTAATCTGCTTGTCTGCTGATGGGTGGGGCTGAGTTCTCTCCCTGTTGGTCGTTTTGCCTGAGATGACCCAACACTGGAGCCTGCGGGCTCTTTGGTGGGGCTAATGGTGGACTTCTGGAGGGCTTAAGCCAAGGAGTACTTCCCAGAACTTCTGCTGCCAGTGTCCTTGTCCCTGTGGTGAGCCACAGCTTCCCCCTGCCTCTGCAGGAGACCCTCCAACACTAGCAGGTAGGTCTGGTTCAGTCTCCTATGGTGCCACTGCTCCTTCCCCCTGGGTCCTGATGCACACACTACTTTGTGTTTGCCCTTCAAGAGTGGAGTCTCTGTTTCCCCCAGTCCTGTCAAAGTCCTGCAGTCAAATCCCACTAGCCTTCAAAGTCTGATTATCTGGAGTTCCTCCCATTGCTGTACCCCCAGGTTGGGAAGCCTGATGTGGGGCTCAGAACCTTTACTCCAGTGGGCGAACTTCTGTTGTATAATTGTTCTCCAGTTTGTGAGTCACCTATCCAGCGGTTATGGGATTTGATTTTATTGTGATTGCACCCCTCCTACCATCTCATTGCAGCTTCTCCTTTGTCTTTGTAATTGGGGTATCTTTTTTGGTGAATTCCAGTGTCCCCCTGTCAATGATTGCTCAGTAGTTAGTTATGCTTCCAGTGCTCTCGCAAGAGGGAGTGAGAGCACGTTCTTCTACTCTGCCATCTTGAACCAATCTCCTGCACTTATTTCATTGTCATATTTTATGTCTGTCTCCTCTCCTAGATTGTGTATGTGTGTGTGAGCACGTGTGTGTGTGTGTGTGTGTGTGTGTGCATGTGTGTGTGTAGCCCGAGTCCCAGCTCAGTGCCTGATACATAATAAGTGACCCATAAATATGTGCTGAATGCCAGAAACCCAGGTGAGAGATGTTATGGGAGGAAAAACAGCCAGGAATGATTGGAGCATGGTGGACTCTGTGAAGGACCTTGGGAGTTGAGGTCTCCCTATAGATATGGCATCTGTAGTGGTGGTTGAGATCTCCCCTCCCCTTCATGTGGCTAAATCGGCTGAGCCAAATCAGTGGTTCTTTGTACTTCATTGGGCTTCTGGTTCCTAGAGCCAGGCTCCATTTTGGTGACACCAATATTGTTACAATTCCTCAATAGAAGGCAAATGGAATTTAATCTGAAACCGCATGAAACAGGAATGGGATATATATGGAATAATAATGTAAAGTTCTTGTGGGGGAGTGCTGCAAAAAGATACTCAGTGGTTGGTATTAGCCCTATGTTTTCCTCCCCTCAGGGGTGTGTTGGAGTTCAGCTCACACAGGCCCCTGACAGCCAATTATGTGCATTTCTTCCAAATCCTGTTCAGCAACTTTTTGTTGATAGCTAGAAATTGACAATTGTGGGAGTATTTACACCACAGAAATCGGCAAATGCTACAAATCAGAGCTTATCTCCTCTCTTATCCTCAAAGTTGGCTGTTAAACATGTATCAGTGTACCCATGACACCCCGCTTCCATCTCCTGCAGGTTTTGCTTGTGCATACCTGATTTTTTGTTGCGTGTAGCTTCAATGGGTCCAAGCATAGTGAGATATGTGAAGGAGAATTGGGTGAAGATGGACTGTGCTGTAACCTGGGTCTCATACCTTCTCCTTTCTTCAGGCACCTGCATTCCCCCGGCTAACACTTGGTAGGCACAAAGAGGCATGGAGGACCTAATTACTGTCACTTAAAAATAGGGATTTACCTTGTTGTCTTTCATATTTGTCTGTGTCCCACCACCCACCCCCCTTTAGTTTCTTTCCCCTTGCATCCTCTACTTAAATTTTTTCAAGACTTTACTCTATTTGTGCCATCACTTTGCCACATTAGCATCACAGAATCTGGGAACATTTGAAAAGGAAAGGACTTAGACATCATCTGTTACCTAGGAAGGTATAACATAAATATATGTTATTTCTTGTACCAAATTGAATCCACTGATTGAGGCTGCCCTGTATTCTGAGTCTGTATGTGAGCTCAGTGGGAATGAGAGCCAGAATTGATTATTTATGTCTGTTAAGGGCGTGGGATGTGGGAAGCAGGTCTGGCTTTGCACATGTCATGTAGTTGAAGGTCCTAAGTTCAATCCATCTCATGAAATAGATAAGAAAACTGAGGATCAGAAGATTAAATGGGTTGCCAGGGTCACATAGCTTGTAAGTGGGTAACCTGGGATTCAAACCCAATTTCTTTTTCAGTGCTTCACCTTGGATTTCATTTCTGCAATGAGATATTCAGCCTTGATGGAGGAGAAGAAAATCACCAATAACATGAATTTTAAATCCAGATCAGAACTAGGAATGGAGAAGCAGAGAGATTACGAATCTTACAACACAATCTACCATCCTCTCCTTTGTTTTGTTGCTTTTGTGCTTCAGAGTTACCTCCTTGTGTGAAATTAGCTTGTGTTAAGAGAAGAACAGGATATTTCTTGTTTGAGGCAAACAATTAGTCCCATCTCACCCCCTGTCAGTGAGTTATATGCTTGATAATTTGAAAGCTCTGCCTATGCATAGCCTTTGGAACCAGAGGACATCCAGTTTGGAAGGACTATTTAATTTGGTCTAATCCTCTTCTCTTAAGAAATGGTTTGACCTCATGATGATGCAGTGTAACTACTACTATTTTTTAATATCTCATGGGTTGGCAATCTCCACATTTCTTTTAGGTACTTATGGGAAAGATTTTGCCCCCATCCTACCAAACCTCTCTCCATTGTGCTACCTCCTCAAGCTACTCCCCTGTATCATGCTCTTAAATTCCAAAGGAGGAGTTAAGATGTGCCCTTTCTACCTTTTCATCTTTCCCTTTCTCCCTCACAGCCTGGCCTTAGACTATGTGAATGCTCCTCATTCTAGTGTCATTTTACAACTCTTTTAAGACTTCGTCTCTTTGGACCCTGTATGAGTCTGTTCAGCTGCTGTAACAAATATCATAGACTGGGTGATTTAAACAATAGGAGTGTATTTTCTCACAGTTCTGGAAATTGGAAGTCCAAAATCAATCAAGGTGCCTTCAGGATTGGTTTCTGGTAAGTCTTCTCTTTCTGGCTTATGGATGACCACCTTCTCACTGTGTCCTCACATGGCCTTTCCTCTGTGGAAATTTAAATTTAATTTAAATTGTAAAGGATAAACTGTACCCAGAACACCACCATCTTGACACCATAGCTCTTCTCTTTTGTCTGTGTTACATTTCAAGTTTTGTCCATTTGTATTCATTAGACTCAGTTGTAATGAGTAAATTGGAGCAGGAAATCCATGGGCTTGTCAAGCTCTTCCAGTCAATGACTTGGGAGGATTCCAAAGCTATGGGCAGATACAAGCCCAAGCAGTACGAACTGGTTGCAGATAGACTGGTCCTTTTCCATGAGGCTGGACTATCCAGCAGTTACTTTGTTGCTCTCTTCATAAACCAACTGGCCAATACTAGTTGCTCTCAGGAATTTTCTGGCTTTGTGTATATCTCTGGGAAATAATCATTTGAATTCAGGACAGGGCAGCAGAAGATACATCGAGAGCTCCATAAGGCCTATGCTTTGACTGTATCTCAACATGGTAAGTGGGTGTCATTGGGATTTCATATACTATTCCGAATGTCCTGCACACCCACCCCTACCATCAGGATAAAGGCCTTGAGGAAGCAAGGTGCTAGGCATATATATCAAGAAGCAGCCCTCTCCTGCCCGTAAACCAAGCTTCCTCACTGAGAGGGAAGTAGTGAAGTCTAGTAGAATGAGTATGGATGGAGTCAGACCAAGTATAGTTCACATTCCAACTCTGACATGCAGCCATTCATTCTTTAATATCCTCCCTTGTTCCAGCAAAATTTTAAAAAGCGTTGCTGCCTTGTTACTTGCCATTGGAGTGACATTTGTAAGATACTTAACTGATTTCTGACTTTCGGTATAATGGAGATTCTAAGAGCCACTTTGCAAGGCTATTTGGAGAATTAAACAAAATAACGTGTGAAAGTTCCAAGTATAACACGTGGCACATAGTAGGTGCCCAGAAAACAGTATCTGTTATTTAAAAAATGGATGTGTGTGCTTGTGTTTGCAAAGCCTTGTATAAGAAAATGTCCCACATCCATATTCTTCTTTAAAACTCATATGCTAGTGGATGCAGTTTAGCTTCTGCATAAAGTTTATGCTGCCCGGGCATCGTCAGTAAGGGGCTCATTGATCTGATGAAGCAACCCCTGGAAAGGCTTTAGGATTTGAGAACAGCAGGTGATTATGGGTGGGGCTAAATTATTTACTTCATCAACGTGTCTCTGGGCTTTATCATGCAGACCTGTCATAGGAAGCTGTACATAAAGATGAATAATAGATCCTTTAACTCAGGGATCTGAAACGTCACTGGGGCCGTGACAGTCATATAAAGTTGTGTCTTCTGCATCCATCAAGATGCAGTTGTGTATGGATGTGATGCATGGCAGGCAGCATGAGGCTGGATTTTGCTTTCCACTTAGTATTCTGGCCACACTGGGCTGCCATGTGGAAAGGCGATTAGCCCTCTGGAGGCCCAGAATCCTGTACTTAACACCATTCTTTGCAGCCACTACCTCCTGTGGTGGTGCATTCAGGCCAACAGAGGTATTGGAGAATGGACCAGGGAGTGTAGGATAAGGGCGTGTCTGTTTTTCCGTCTGAGGGGCATCCTGGCTTGAGCTCACTTGTTATCTCCAGGGACTTAGGAAATTGACGGAAGAGGAAAAGAAAATGAGGCAAAGAGACTAATTCTGTCACCACCATGTGATGTACCCAGTGGGGGTCAGTTGACTGTTCTTTGTACGTTTCTTGGCCTGATAAGGAGGGACTGACTCCTGCCGAGGCTCCTGGGTCCCAGAGTTTTAGAGAAGTCATGTGGCTTCTCTGAGCTCCACATGCTTTTTGGACAAGGCTGACTTTCACCTTCTCTACTCCTTCATAGGGGCCCAGCAACAGGAGTGGAAGACACCAACCAAATGTGCCACTTTGGGCAAGCCATTTCCTGCTCTGGGTCCAACATCCTTGTTCTCTGAGCTCCAGTCACATTAGTGCTGCATGATCCATGTCCTATTTGTGTAACATGTACTTAATAATGGACTAATTTTTTACTTCAATAAATTTATGTTTAAAGAAGAAACCTCATGTCATTATAGTAAATGGATATGGAAAATACTTGAAAGAATATTTAAAATGAATACCGAGCAATGAGATTAAATTCTTACTAGATGCTTTGGCTAAATCAAAGTTTCTGCACCTGAAGCTTGCTCTCTTTCTGTTAAAAAGGGAGCTTGACAAGTGTTAGAGAAGTGTTAAAGACATAGTAGCACCCAATTGAGACTTTTTTTGAGGTACTCAGAAGGGATAAAAGAGAAATGAAACAGGAGTAGCTTTCTCACAATGTAATTTAATGATATTTAATATCTTGTCCTTGTGTCACCTGCAGCGTTCCCTGGCCCATCTAAAATCCTAACATACTAACAGTGGTATGAATCCTATACTTTGGGGGAAACTGTACTAGGAACCTTTAGTTCCCTTTCAACTCCAGATTTTTATTACTTCCATCTATTATCCCTAATGATCCCGTAATTAACTGTTTCTATTTCCACTTTCACTTCTACTTGCTTACTGGCTGTATTAAGCCGATATTTGCTTGAACCACCCACCCAGCACTTTGCACCTTCAAAAAGCTCCCACATGCTAATTAAAAACTACTGACACTTAAATAGCAAATTACTGGAACCTGGAAGCAGACCAAGGAAGGAGCCCCTGAGAATCCCTCTGCCCAGGGCTCCTGCCCCTGGCATGCCTTGGGCCCTTGAGTGCAGAGCCCTCCCTAAGGGCTGCTGCCATTCTGATGAGTAATGCTTTGAGACAGATGCAAAATCGATAGCACTAGACTCACACTGCTCCAGTTAACTTCCATTCTTTTTCGTTCAACCTCCCTTGGCTTCCCCTAGGTGAGAGTAGGGGGAGAGATTCACCTCCTCCCTTGTTTCTTATTGTATCACTGTTATAGCCACAGGGACAAGAGTGACAGATATTTCTAGGCTGTCAAGGGAGAGATGAGAAAGATGAGCTCTTTGTAGCACCTGACAACTCACCATAAAGACCCAAAGTGCTATTATTTGAGGGTTTTTTTTTTTTTTAATAATGTTTTAATTGTCATCTTTGGTCTGCACGGATTGTAATCCTTGCTGAGGATCACTCCCAAGTGAGGTTTGAAAGTGGTTTAGGTGGTTGAATTGTCTGAGATCTATCTACCTTACGTTTGGTAATGTATATATGTCCATGCCTCTCTCTCGCTTTGTCACAATTTACCCTTCCCCCCCCGCCATATCCTCAAGTCCATTCTCTAGTAAGTCTGTATCTTTATTCCTGTTTCACCCCTAGGTTCTTCATGATGTTTTTTTTCTTAAATTCCAACAATATGTGTTAGCATACGGTATTTGTCTCTCTCTTTCTGACTTACTTTACTCTGTATGACAGACTCTAGGTCTATCCACCTCATTACAAATAGTTCAATTTCGTTTCTTTTTATGGCTGAGCAATATTCCATTGTATATATGTGCCACATCTTCTTTATCCATTCAGCCGATGATGGACACTTAGGTTGTTTCCATCTCTGGGCTAATGTAAATAGAGCTGCCATGAAAATTTTGGTACATGATTCTTTTTGAATTATGGTTTTCTCAGGGTATATGCCCAGTAGTGGGATTGCTGGGTCATATGGTAGTTCTATTTGTAGTTTTTTAAGGAACCTCCATACTGTTCTCCACAGTGGCTGTATCAATTTACATTCCCACCAACAGTGTAAGAGGGTTCCCTTTTCTCCACACCCTCTCCAGCATTTATTGTTTCTAGATTTTTTGATGATGGCCATTCTGACTGGTGTGAGATGATATCTCATTGTAGTTTTGATTTGCATTTCTCTAATGATTAGTGATGTTGAGCATTCTTTCATGTGTTTGTTGGCAGTCTGTGTATCTTCTTTGGAGAAATGTCTATTTAGGTCTTCTGCCCATTTTTGGATTGGGTTGTTGTTGTTGTTGTTGTTTTTTAAGCTGCATGAGCTGCTTATACATTTTGGAGATTAATCCTTTGTCAGTTGCTTTATTTGCAAATATTTTCTCCCATTCTGAGGGTTGTCTATTGGTTTTGTTTATGGTTTCCTTTGCTGTGCAAAAGCTTTAAGTTTCATTTAGGTCCCATTTGTTTATTTTTGTTTTTATTTCCATTTCTCTAGGAGGTGGGTCAAAAAGGACCTTGCTGTGATTTATGTCATAGAGTGTCCTGCCTATGTTTTCCTCTAAGAGTTTGATAGTTTCTGGCCTTACATTTAGGTCTTTAATCCATTTTGAGCTTATTTTTGTGTATGGTGTTAGGGAGTGATCTAATCTCATACTTTTACATGTACCTGTCCAGTTTTCCCAGCACCACTTATTGAAGAGGCTGTCCTTTCTCCACTGTACATTCCTGCCTCCTTTATCAAAGATAAGGTGACCATATGTGCGTGGGTTTATCTCTGGGCTTTCTATCCTGTTCCATTGATCTATCTTTCTGTTTTTGTGCCAGTACCATACTGTCTTGATTACTGTAGCTTTGTAGTATAGTCTGAAGTCAGGGAGCCTGATTCCTCCAGCTCCATTTTTTGTTCTCAAGATTGCTTTGGCTATTCGGGGTCTTTTGTGTTTCCATACAAATTGTGAAATTTTTTGTTCTAGTTCTGTGAAAAATGCCAGTGGTAGTTTGATAGGGATTGCATTGAATCTATAGATTGCTTTGGGTAGTAGAGTCATTTTCACAATGTTGATTCTTCCAATCCAAGAACATGGTATATCTCTCCATCTGTTTGTATCATCTTTAATTTCTTTCATCAGTGTCTTATAATTTTCTGCATACAGGTCTTTTGTCTCCTTAGGTAGGTTTATTCCTAGATATTTTATTCTTTTTGTTGCAATGGTAAATGGGAGTGTTTTCTTGATTTCACTTTCAGATTTTTCATCATTAGTATATAGGAATGCCAGAGATTTCTGTGCATTAATTTTGTATCCTGCTACTTTACCAAATTCATTGATTAGCTCTAGTAGTTTTCTGGTAGCATCTTTAGGATTCTCTATGTATAGTATCATGTCATCTGCAAATAGTGACAGCTTTACTTCTTCTTTTCCAATTTGGATTCCTTTTATTTCCTTTTCTTCTCTGATTGCTGTGTCTGAAACTTCCAAAACCATGTTGAATAAGAGTCATGAGAATGGGCAACCTTGTCTTGTTCCTGATCTTAGTGGAAATGCTTTCAGTTTTTCACCATTGAGGACAGTGTTGGCTGTGGGTTTGTGATATATGGGCTTTATTATGTTGAGGAAAGTTCCCTCTACACCTACTTTCTGCAGGGTTTTTATCATAAATGGGTGTTGAATTTTGTCAAAAGCTTTCTCTGCATCTATTGAGATGATCATATGGTTTTTCTCCTTCAATTTGTTAATATGGTTAATCACATTGATAGATTTGCGTATATTGAAGAATCCTTGCATTCCTGGAATAAACCCCACTTGATCATGGTGTATGATCCTTTTAATGTGCTGTTGGATTCTGTTTGCTAGTATTTTGTTGAGGATTTTTGCATCTATGTTCATCAGTGATATTGGCCTGTAGTTTTCTTTCTTTGTGACATCTTTTTCTGGTTTTGGAATCAGGGTGATGGTGGCCTCGTAGAATGAGTTGGGGAGTGCTCATCCCTCTGCTATATTTTGGAAGAGTTTGAGAAGGATAGGTGTTAGCTCTTCTCTAAATGTTTGATAGAATTCACCTGTGAAGCCATCTGGTCCTGGGCTTTTGTTTGTTGGAAGATTTTTAATCACAGTTTCAATTTCAGTGTTTGTGATTGGTCTGTTCATATTTTCTATTTCTTCCTGATTCAGTCTTGGCAGGTTGTGCCTTTCTAAGAATTTGTCCATTTCTTCCAGGTTGTCCATTTTATTGGCATAGAGTTGCTTATAGTAATCTCTCATGATCCTTTGTATTTCTGCAGTGTCAGGTGTTACTTCTTTTTCATTTCTAATTCTGTTGATTTGAGTCTTCTCCCTTTTTTTCTTGATGAGTCTGGCTAACGTTTTATCTATTTTGTTTATCTCCTCAAAGAACCAGCTTTTAGTTTTATTGATCTTTGCTGTCGTTTCCTTCATTTCTTTTTCATTTATTCTGATCTGATTTTTATGATTTCTTGCCTTCTGCTAACTAACTCTGGGGTTTTTTTGTTCTTCTTTCTCTAATTGCTTGAGGTGCAAGGTTAGGTTGTTTATTCGAGATGTTTCCTGCTTCTTAAGGTGGGCTTGTATTGCTATAAACTTCCCTCTTAGAACTGCTTTTGCTGCATCCCATAGGTTTTGGGTCGTTGTATCTCCATTGTCATTTGTTTCTAGGTATTTTTTAATTTCCTCTTTGATTTCTTCAGTGATCACTTCGTTATTAAGTAGTGTATTGTTTAGCCTCCATGTGTTTGTATTTTTTACAGCTCTTTTCCTATAATTGATATCTAGTCTCATGGCGTTGTGGTCGGAAAAGATACTTGATACAATTTCAATTTTCTTAAATTTACCAAGGCTTGATTTGTGACCCAAGATATGATCTATCCTGGAGAATGTTCCATGAGCACTTGAGAAAAATGTGTATTCTGTTGTTTTTGGATGGAGTGTCCTATAAATATCAATTAAGTCCATCCTGTTTAATGTATCATTTAAAGCTTGTGTTTCCTTATTTATTTTCATTTTGGATGATCTGTCCATTGGTGAAAGTGGGGTGTTGAAGTCCCCTACTATGAATGTGTTACTGTCGATTTCCCCTTTTATGGCTGCTAGTTTTTGCCTTATGTATTGAGGTGCTCCTATGTTGGGTGCATAAATATTTACAATTGTTATATCTTCTTCTTGGATCGATCCCTTAATCATTATGTAGTGTCCTTCTTTGTCTCTTCTGATAGTCCTTATTTTAAAGTCTATTTTGTCTGATATGAGAATTGCTACTCCAGCTTTCTTTTGGTTTCCATTTGCATGGAATATCTTTTTCCATCCCCTTACTTTCAGTCTGTATGTGTCTCTAGGTCTGAAGTGGGTCTCTTGTAGACAGCATATATATGGGTCTTGTTTTTGTATCCATTCAGCCAATCTGTGTCTTTTGGTGGGAGCATTTAGTCCATTTACATTTAAGGTAATTATCGATATGTATGTTCCTATTCCCATTTTCTAAATTGTTTTGGGTTCGTTATTATAGGACTTTTCCTTCTCTTGTGTTTTTGTCTAGAGAAGTTCCTTTAGCATTTGTTGTAAAGCTGGTTTGGTGGTGCTGAACTCTCTCAGCTTTTGCTTGTCTGTAAAGGTTTTAATTTCTCCATCAAATCTGAATGAGATCCTTGCTGGGTAGAGTAATCTTGGTTGCAGGTTTTTCTCCTTCATCACTTTCAGTATGTCCTGCCACTCCCTTCTGGCTTGTAGAGTTTCTGCTGAGAGATCAGCTGTTAACCTTATGGGGATTCCCTTGTGTGTTATTTGTTGTTTTTCCCTTGCTGCTTTTAATATGCTTTCTTTGTATTTAGTTTTTGACAGTTTGATTAATATGTGTCTTGGCGTATTTCTCCTTGAATTTATCCTGTATGGGACTCTCTGTGCTTCCTGGACTTGATTAACGATTTCCTTTCCCATATTAGGGAAGTTTTCAACTATAATCTCTTCAAATATTTTCTCAGTCCCTTTCTTTTTCTCTTCTTCTTCTGGAACCCCTATAATTCGAATGTTGGTGCGTTTAATGTTGTCCCAGAGGTCTCTGAGACTGTCCTCAGTTCTTTTCATTCTTTTTTCTTTATTCTGCTCTGCAGTAGTTATTTCCACTATTTTATCTTCCAGGTCACTTATCCGTTCTTCTGCCTCATTTATTCTGCTATTGATCCCATCTAGAGTATTTTTCATTTCATTTATTGTGTTGTTCATCATTGTCTGTTTCATCTTTATTTCTTCTAGGTCCTTGTTAACTGCTTCTTGCATTTTGTCCATTCTATTTCCAAGATTTTGGATCATCTTTACTATCATTATTCTGAACTCTTTTTCAGGTAGACTGCCTATTTCCTCTTCATTTGTTAGGTCTGGTGGGTTTTTATCCTGCTCCTTCATCTGCTGTGTGTTTTTCTGTCTTCTCATTTTGCTTATCTTACTGTGATTGGGTTCACCTTTTTGCAGGCTGCAAGTTCGTAGCTCCCGTTGTTTTTGATGTCTGTCTCCAGTGGCTAAGGTTGGTTCAGTGGGTTGTGTAGGCTTCCTGGTGGAGGGGACTAGTGCCTGTGTTCTGGTGGATAAGGCTGGATCTTGTCTTTCTGGTGGGCAGGTCCATGTCTGGTGGTGTGTTTTGGGGTGTCTATGGACTTATTATGATTTTAGGCAGCCTCTCTGCTAGTGGGTGGGGTTGTGTTCCTGTTTTGCTATATGGTTGGCATAGGTTGTCCAGCACTGTAGCTTGCTGGTCGTTGAGTGAAGCTGGGTGCTGGTGTTGAGATGGAGATCTCTGGGAGATTTTCGCCATTTGATATTATGTGCAGCTGGGAGGTCTCTTGTGGACCAGTGTCCTGAAGTTGGCTCTCCCACCTCAGAGGCACAGCACTAACTCCTGGCTGCAGCCCCAAGAGCCTTTCATCCACACGGCTCAGAAGAAAAGGGAGAAAAAGTAGAAAGAATTAGTAGAAGTAGAAAGAAAGAAAGAAAGGAGGGAGGGAGGGAGGGAACAAGGAAGGAAGGAGGGAAGGAAGAAAAAAAAAGAAAATAAAGTAAAATAAAATAAAGTAAGATAAAATAAAGTTATTAAAAAATAATTATTAAGAGGAAAAAAAAACCCCCAAAAACAAAAAAATGGATGGATAGAACCCTGGAACAAATGGTTGAAGCAAAGCTATACAGACAAAATCTCACACAGAAGCATACACATACACACTCACAAAAAGAGGAAAAGAGGAAAAAATCATAAATCTTGCTCTCAAAGTCCACCTCCTCAATTTGGGATGATTCGTTGTCTAAAGGAGGGAAGGAAGGAAAGAAAGAACGAAGATAAAGTAAAATAAAATAAGGTTATTAAAATAAAGAGTAATTATTAAGAAAAAATAAAAAGACGGACAGATAGAACCCTTGGACAAATGGTGGAAGCAAAGCTATACAGACAAAATCTCACACAGTAGCATACACATACACACAAAAAAAGGAAAAGGGGAAAGAATAATAAATCTTGCTCTCAAAGTCCACCTCCTTAATTTGGGATGATTCGTTGTCTATTCATGTATTCCACAGATGCAGGATACATCAAGGTGATTGTGGAGCTTTAATCCGCTGCTTCTGAGACTGCTGGGAGAGATTTCCCTTTCTTTTCTTTGTTCTCACAGCTCCCAGGGGCTCAGCTTTGGATTTGGCCCCGCCTGTGCATGTAGGTCACCGGAGGGCGTCTGTTCTTTGCTCAGACAGGACGGAGTTAAAGGAGCCGCTGATTTGGAGGCTCTCACTCACTCAGGCCAGGGGGTAGGGAGGGTCACGGAGTGCAGGGCGAGCCTGTGGCGGCAGAGGCCGGCGTGACGTTGCACCAGCCTGAGGCGCGCCGTGCGTTCTCCTGGGGGAGTTGTCCCTGGATCCCGGGACCCTGGCAGTGGCGGGCTGCACAGGCTCCCCGGAAGCGGAGTGTGGATAGTGACCTGTGTTTGCACACAGGCTTCTTGGTGGCAGCAGCAGCAGCCTTAGCGTCTCAGGTCTGTCTCTGAGGTCCGCGCTGATAGCTGCGGCTTGCGCCCGTCTCTGGAGCTCCTTTAAGCAGCGCTTTTAATCCCCTCTCGTCGCGCACCAGGAAATAAAGAGGGAAGAAAAAGTCTCTTGCCTCTTTGGCAGGTCCAGACTTTTCCCTGGACTCCCTCCCGGCCAGCCATGGCGCACTAACCCCATGCAGGCTGTGTTCCCGCCGCTAACCCCAGTCCTCTCCCTGTGCCTCGACTGAAGCCCTGCCGGCTCCGGCGGGGGAGCAGACAAGCCTCTCGGGCTGGTGAGCGCCGGTCGGCACCGATCCTCTGTGCGGGAATCTCTCCGCTTTGCCCTCCGCACCCCTGTGGCTGTGCTCTCCTCCGCGGCTCCGAAGCTCCCCTCCTCCGCCACCCGCAGTCTCCGCCCGCGAAGGGGCTTCCTAGTGTGTGGACACTTTTCCTCCTTCACAGCTCCCTCCCACTGGTGCAGGACCCGTCCCTATCCTTTTGTCTCTGTTTATTCTTTTTTCTTTTGCCCTACCCAGGTACGTGGGGGGGTTTCTTGCCTTTCGGGAGGTCTGAGGTCTTCTGCCAGCATTCAGTAGGTGTTCTGTAGGAGTTGTTCCACGTGTAGATGTATTTCTGGTGTATCTGTGGGGAGGAAGGTGATCTCCGTGTCTTACTCTTCCGCCGTCTTCCCGGAAGTGTACGTCTATGTTTTCCCTGACAATTGTCTAACATAGACCTAAGATCTTTTCCTTCAAGACCCCTGCTTGTCCTTTTTACCACCATCTAACTTGAGACCTTCCTCTGCGGCTCCCTCTTTTTTTTTTTTTTTTTTTTTTT
>NW_006798707.1:3598953-3615897 GCF_000442215.2 Lipotes vexillifer | reverse complement strand
CTTGCGGTACGCGGGCCTCTCACTGTTGTGGCCTCTCCCATTGTGGAGCACAGGCTCCGGACGTGCAGGCTCAGCGGCCATGGCCATGGCTCACGGGCACAGCCGCTCCGCAGCATGTGGGATCTTCCCGGACCGGGGCACAAACCCTGTCCCCTGCATCGGCAGGCGGAATCGCAACCGCTGCGCCACCAGGGAAGCCCCGGCTCCCTCTTTTTGCTTCCTTTCTCTTAGACATCCAGAAATAGCTCGCTATCCAGGCCTTAATGTTCCTTGTGTGGCAGGAAAGTTGTCATGAATCAGTCATTTTGTCCCTATTCTTGCCTCATTTTATAGGTGATGGATCTCAGGAACAGAGAGGGTAGGCATATTCTGAAAGGTCAGAAGTAGGACTAATGGGCGGCACCCTCACACCTGGTGAGCACCCTAAACCAAATGCTGGCCTTTCTCCAGCAAATGGAAAGCACCAGAGGTATGGTGGGAGCCATCGGCACTACCTCCAGGCGAGGAAGTTTTTATTAGCTTGAGAACCTCTCTGACCTTCTGTTGCCTTATCTGACAAATATGGACAGTCCTCCAGGGTTTACTTACCTCACCTCATGGTCATGGTCACAAGCTGCATGTGAAGTGATGGTATGAAAGTCTTTTGTGACCTAAAGAATGCTGGGCCAAATATAAGGCTTCAGGGACCAATTCATACCCTACACCCAGCCCCTCTTCAGTTCCTACGATCTCCTTAGTTCCAGGTGGAATGACATGGCATCAAGCAGGGCAGAGCACTGGCTGCTTGTGAGCTCCTCTTACCTGTCTGTGGGGTCAGAGGCAACAGGCAGGCACCCTTAATGTGCACTTAGAAATTCATCTGTAAATACAGTGGTTAGCTTTTGGAGGATGAGATAATTGTTCTGAAAATATTGTAACTGCTGGCTTTACAGATAGGCAGTCTTTTACATTTGCAATACAGTAATGAGAAAAAAGATTTCATTTTCCTGGTTTGCCTCTGAGTATTGTTTAATTGTCTTCAAATACAATTGACTTGGTGTTTCTTACCCAGCTTCTAATATTCAGCATACATATATTATGTCTCCCAGCTTACTTATCTATTTACCGTTGTTGCTTGGGGAAGGTTAATTTCCTCAGTCTAAGTTGTTTGTTCCCTGAAAATGCTCCCTTTAAGGGACACTGAGGCTGAGCCCATGGAGGTGAGCAGGGAAATGGAGAGCGATGTGGTTTACTGAGACACAGATCCGCAGAATGGTTTGTCCCCTCCCCCAGCCCTCCACCTCCAAGCTTGGGATCCCATTATCTAGCTGCATAAATGTCTTAAATCTACATTTCACTGTTGACAACCCGAAACAATGTTTATTCTATATGAATGAATCAACCCTGGTGCAGCCAATTTATTTCTCATAGTAGGATAAAAAGACAATTCCACATGATGGATCTGAACAAACATACAGCAACCTGAATTAACGGTTAAGAAGGTGAAGACCAGCACCCTGACAGCCTAATGTTGTTTTTATCTCTAAACAGAGCCAGAGACCGTTGAAACTCTCTATTCAATTTTCCACACCTTGACCCAAACATGATAGTGGGGTGGCACACTCGTGCAAACGACCAATTACTATTTTAAGAAGTTAATGACAAGTTGCTGGTCATTTAATTATGATTAAACAACCAGTTGGGCTTCCCTGGTGGTGCAGTGGTTGAGAGTCCGCCTGCCGATGCAGGGGACACAGGTTCGTGTCCTGGTCCGGGAAGATCCCACATGCCGCGGAGCGGCTGGGCCCGTGAGCCATGGCCATTGAGCCTGCGCGTCCGGAGCCTGTGCTTCAACAACCAGTTGAAGTCAACAAACAAGGGTTTGCTTGTCCATATTCAGCTTTTCAATACTAGCTTGCGGGAGCTGGATCTCTTCTGGCCCACTCCCTGCCCAAGTCTGCTGCCTGATGAACTAAGTTGTTCAGAACCTCACATTAATGGAGTTGTGGCAATGGTCTGAATTTGGTCTGAATTACATGGACAGTTGCCCAAAGTGCCACTTTGTTTTGCTCGCAACGACACAGCTTGTCGAGAGCGAGTATCTCCCTGAGGTTGCTTTAAGAAAAAAGACTTGGCATTTAATAAAAGCAATTCCTTACTTGCATTATAGTTCAAGCCATTTAGATAATTAAAGAATTCCTTTGAATACATCTTAACAATTTTTAAAAGTTCTCTTATTTTTTAAAAACCCCATTTAGGTTATTTGCACATTGAAAAGGAAACAGAGAAACTGGACTAAACCAGAATGCACGGTTTGGGGTTTGGTATAGAGAGGATGGCTATAATTGTCTAAAATATGTCTTGGACTTTCTTTTTGATTTTCAACCTCCTCCTCTTTCGTCATTGTTGTTATAAACCCAACTGATAACCAGATTAGTTTCAGGGTTTTGTTTCTTTTCCCCTTTCCAGTGTAGGTGCAAGGGAAGAGAACAATGGTTTAAAACTCATGTTGGCAGAGGGAGATGGGAAAAACAAAGATCCTGCATAATCTGCCAACTTAATAATCAGTCCCTGAATACAGAATTGGCTATGGAAGATCCTCCCCATTTCCCTTCAGTGACAGCAAGACCATGGAGTTGCCCACTACAATCAACTATTCAGCTTTCTTCTCCTCTCATTCACTCTCCATAATTTTTTTTTTCTTTTTCTTTTGTTTTCCGGTACGCGGACCCCTCACGTTGTGGCTCTCCTGTTGCGGAGCACAGGCTCCGGATGCACAGGCCCAGCGGCCATGGCTCACGGGCCCAGCCGCTCTGCTGCATGTGGGATCTTCCCAGACTGGGGCACGAACCCGTGTCCCCTGCATTGGCAGGTGGACTCTCAACCACTGCGCCACCAGGGAAGCCCCACTCTCCATACTTGACTGAGCTTAAGTGCGTGACATTTTGGGAGGCATGAATGGGTTTCTTATGTGACTGAGCAAAACATATTTGTACTTAATTTGGTCTGGGAGATTTTATTTTGTTTTGTTTTGATGTTTAAACCAAATCAACATTTGAAACAGAACTATTTTCTTTGATAGTACAGTTTACCTTATAGAACTAGAGGTAGGTTTTGATTTGGAATATATTACTATTGTCACCATTATTATTTATGCCCTTCTAGACCCAGGGGTTTAGAAGTTGTTAATTCTGTGATGTCCCAAACAGTTTTACCCTGAGACTGCATTGCAGTGCAGTGGTAGAAAGAATCCTAACGTAGGAGTTAAGTGACCTGGGATGCTGGAGCTGACTCTTCAGTCAACAACTGTGACTTCAGGCTGTGGTTTCTCAGCCTCAGTTTCCTCAATATGAAATGATGGGTTCCTGGAAGATTTCTAGAGCCTCTTTTAACTTTAATGGTCTGTGTTCTCCTGGCAAATAGAGAGGTACATTTCTTTCCTCCTGGAAAAAGAAAGAAGTCAGACAGGGATTCAGCAGAAAGAAAGAAAGCAAAAATGAAAACGTTAAAGGAAGAAAATGAAGCAAAAACAAGGAATAGAGACCAGTTTCTATTGAAGTGGCTGTGTTGTCTTCTGATCCTTGAAGGAGGCTGAAGGTAGCACAGCAACAGCATACACAATGCACAATACAGGCAAAACCTATATGTCTTGGTGCTGAATTCACAATCATTAAAAACATGAGAAAACCGAAGCTTTGCTCAGTACACGTGGCAACTAGAATGCTCTCACTCTCTCCTTTTTTTAACAAAACAGTCTCTGGGATGGAGTGATAGATAACTAGTCATTGAGCTTAAACAATTCTATGCATTTTTCAAATTAGGTGCAGTGAAGGGGAACTGCAAATTGGGAAAGCAAATGGCTTATTGTTTCCTATGTTTCTTGTTTTCTTCTCTTACTCTTGGTAGGAGACATTTCTCACACCACCCACTGGTTATTACATATAGTTTTTCTTTTCCTCCCATAAGTAGGTGGGAGAGGGGTCTCCTCCTGCTCCGTGATCTTTCCTGGGTTAAAGGATGTACGTATCTTGCTATCTGTGGATTCCTGGGAGCCTGGGGTGGCTGCTTCAACACCTGTCCCTCCCTGGGGAAGGAGAAGGCTGTTCATGCCCTTAGGGTTGTTCTGCTCTGTGAGTAGGACCCATCTGAATCTAGATGAGAGAGAGACAGAGACAGAGACAGAGAGAGGGAGAGTGAGCCTATGGGAACTAACAGCATGCCTACTCTCAGCTGCAAGGCTCTGTTCTGTTACCATGTTATCAGAGTTGTAAAATGACTAAGCTGTGAGTTAGCTCCCCAAATTGTCTTGCTCAGGACTTGGAGGCCCCAAGCCTTGGGGAAGCTGTAGTTCTTCCCTTCTGCCTGCATTCCTTGGTGGTGGGTGTGGATGGGATATATTTGAGCCAAAGGACTCTTCTTGGATCTCAAAGAGAAAAATCGGCTATTAAGTCCAATGTGGGGGAAATCTGAATGCCTCAGGGCCCTGGCCCCTCTGAAAGCTCTCCGGTTGTCAGCTGGAAGCTCCGGGGCCCTTAACCCCAGTGTTGTTCTTTTTTGGGGGGGTTGTTATAAGGGGCTGTGAGCAGTCTGTCCCCAGTGAACAGCTGCTTCTAACAGGGATCCTGTTCCACAGCAACTTATTCTCTGTGTAGACCTAAACTCCTCCTTCCAACTCGCTTTTATATAACCATCTTAAGATTGCTTTTAAAACAAGGCAGGGTATAAATAACAAATAAATTAAATGAATGAATGGTTCAGGGATTGCTGGATTGATGAAGTTACATGCAAGAATTTATTGGTCTTCCCAGAGGAATGTTAAGGGCTGACTCAACCGGGGGCCTTTCCTTTGGCCAGCATGGTGGTGGCTGGACCTACATTAGGTCTTTATTCTCTGAGAGACTGATCCTGCTGTCTCTTGACCATGAACTCCCTGCCCCAGCTTTCACCCTTTTTAGCCTCAGTCAGGGTATTACCTTCTCTGAGGGATTTCCTCCCTCTCCCATGTTCCTCCCCATCACTCACTTCTAAGCAGTGTGGGTGTCCCTTTTCTGGGCCACCATCATTCTTAGAGGATTGAATGTACCACAGTGAACTACAGTTGTTACTTTGCATATTTGCCTCCCCTATTTGGAGGTAGGGCCTTTGCCCTCTTCTGCACCCAAAGGCTACACAGTGCCTGGCACAGAGAAAATTCTGAATGCAGGTACACTGAGTGAATAAATGAATAGATGAATATATGACCACTGGCATCATGCCTTTTGGGAATCCACTTTTGCACTCCTTGTTCAGTCAAATGCGATTTGTTAATGATAGTACAGTAGTATGTCTCTCATTTTGAGATCTTTTTTTATCATGATTTTTTATCCATTTCTCTTTTTGGCCAACTATTCTCTAACTTTTAAAAAACCCTGAAATTCTGAGGTTCTTAAAGTGATGTTTGGTCATTCTTTCCAACCCATTTCTTCCCTGTAGCCCTTTTCAGAACCACTTCAGCATCCTCTTTGCTGCCCTGGCTGGATCTCAGTGGATCACTCAGGAGGTTTTTTTGTTTGTTTGTTTGTTTTTAAAATTGGAAGTTTCTGAAAATGTTTCTTCTTTAGTCAAAAGAGAAATGAAGTGACAAAAACATGGAATGAAGATCTCTGGAAGCTTTATTGGTTCTGTTGTAATCTTTCTGGTGAGAAATGCCACACCAAAAAGAGCTAGCTGGTGCAGCTAGCTAGGTTTAGATTTCAGATATTTTTACATCCCCACATCTCACTGATTCCTTACCGTAGCTCTGTGACAGAGGAGAGCAAATCTTGATATTCCCATTTTCAAGGTGGTAAAACAGAAACTCAGAAATGCTTAATGTCTTACTCAAGTTCTCACAGATAATAAGCTCAGAGGCAGGACTAGAGTCAGGGCCCCTGATGGAACACAGTGTTCCAGCCACTACACTCGCCATGCTCTCATTCTTTCTCTTTTGTTTTTCAGGAAAATTCTGCAGAAAAGTCAGTATCCCTCCCCCTCTAGGAATAAGCTTTCTGTGCATATTGTCCTTAGGGGCTGGATAAAAGCTTCTCTACCTAAATGGGATTTGAAGGGTGAGTGGAGTTGTTTGGGTTACTATCATCCTACCTTTGGATGTCTGTGGAGGCACGGCAGGTTCTAGATGTGGTGGCAATTTATAGAACATGGTCAAGGATCATCCCCTACTTCTCGAGAGCTTTGCCATTCCTTAAATGCACATGAAAGTACCTTTGCTAGAAAGACCTGGACACTGGGAGCAGGGAATTTGTAGTTTGTGTTGGGAAAACCAAATTCTACATATTTTCTATCCCACACAAAATCTATGTTATATATTATTTCTAATTTCCAACCAATGATTCTCATTCCAGAAATATTTGAAATCATAATTTTCCAGCTGCAATAAAAAATAATTCTTAATTTCTTAGATTTTCTTTCAGTGGGATGCATGTGGATAATTTGTACCTGTGAATGAACCTATGGCTGAGAGTACTTGGCTATTTCAAAATGGAAGGTAGCTGGTGAAGGTACTGATTTTGTAATAAAGCACTCAAAATACTTTTATACATGCACACAGAAAAAGAGGATTTGGCTGCGTTATAATTACCAAAATGATGGCAGTTATTCCCCTTTTGAATTTCGATTTCTGAGCTTGTTTCCTGATTATCTAATGTAGTAAATGATACTGGCAGGTGTGCTCACCCTCTCCTTCCTGAATCAGTGCTTGATGACAGTTCCAGTGCAGTGCTCTCCTTGGTCTTTAACCCTCAGGCAGTCCTCCCTACTCCAGCTGTAAGACTTGCTTACTGACCAGGGAGATCCAAAGCTCACCACCCACTCTCTTCTGCACATGGTCCCACCCACTCATTTATGCCTTTCCCTTGTGTCCCTTGGATGGCCAGGCCTAAAGCCTTACTTGACTCAAGCTCTTAGGTCAATGACTACATGAATATACAAGTCTAGTCCTTTGGTAAAAGTGAAAAACTCCTCACATTTCCCTCTCTTTTAAAATCTTCAACAAGTATTTATTGAACACCTACCTTGTGTATAGTTATGGACATGAGTAAGAAAGAGTCCCTGATCTTAAGGAAATTTAAAATATAAGAGTGGACAAATAACGAACCAGTGCATAAGTAGTTCATTCATTCAACAAATATTTGGTGAGTATTTATATGCCAGGCATTTGGGATATATTGATGAATGAGACAGACAAGGTCCCTGCATTCAGGGAGCCTATAATCCAGAAAGGGAGAGAGATAATTAAACAAACAGTGACAGTAAGGAGTAATAAGTGATTCGATGGGGGTAGGGAGGATGGGGTGCTCTGGGACCTCCAAGCCAAGGAGGCTACTTTAATCAACTGGGTCTTAAGTGAGATTCAAAGGAAAGAAACCAGATATGATTGGGGATGGAGGGGCAGAGATCAGAGGATGCTTCAAGGAATATTTGAAAAAAAATCTATGAAAGATTGATGAATCATAGCAGGAGGGGTACATTTTTGGTGGAGGGGATAGCATGAGCAACACATGGAGGTGGGAAAGCAGAGAATGTGTTCAACAAATACAGAGTTATCTGGACTGGTTAGAATACAGTGGGTACACCCAGTTGTGGAGCCAGCACTGTTAACAGAGTTACAGAACAAATCATTTTTAAATTTATGTCAAAAATCTTTAAAAATGAGTCAAATCTAAAGAAAGGTGGCTAGAATACTATTATAAATCTCCATATACACTTCTGTTAGATTTTCCAATTCTCAATATTTTGCTACATTCTCTCTCTGTGTATACACACATACATGTATGTATATGCTTATATATTTGTAAAGGGAAAACTCAGCTTTTTCCCTTTCTATGTAAGGAAAAACACAGTTCTTATCTACTGTGTCTTTCCTTATCCTGTGTGTCTCTTTTACCTTCACAGAGAACACTTCACTTCTCACCAAATACGTGGAGGATTTTCCTCGTACCAAGCAATTCTCTGCAACATAATTTAACTCGATTCTGATACCATCTACCCGAAGACAGCGTCAGATCCCACAGGTTAAGGGCTCAGTCCCACAAGACTGAGTCCCCTTAGCCCCCCCACACACTAGAGACACCAGTCGCAGGCCCGGGTTATCACCTGAGCTTCTGATCCACCGGTGTAGGCCAGAGGTTCCAGTAACCCCTTCCTTGGGTTCAATTAATTTGCTAGAGCGACTCACAGAACTCAGGGAAACACTTGCTTACATTTGCCAGTTTATTATAAAAGGATATGGTAAAGGATATAGATGAACATCCACATGGAAGAGATGCATAGGGCAAGGTATGTATGAAGGGACGTGGAGCTTCCATACTCTCTCTGAGTGTGCTGCTCTCCTAGCACCTCCATGTGTTCACCAACCCACAGGTTCTCCAAACCCACTACCATTAGAATTTTGTAGATAGGCACAATCAATTGTTAACTCTCATCTCCAGCCCCTCTCTTCACTCTGGAGGTTGGCCAGGGGCTCAGGGTGAAGCTGTAAATTCCAAACTTCTAATTATGACTTGGTCTTTCTGTTGACCAGCCCCCATCCAGGAGCCCAGCCAGGGTCACCTCCTTCAAACAAAAGATGCTCCTAGTGTTCTTATCATTTAGGAAATTACAAGGGTTTTAGGAGCTCTGTGCCAGGAACTGGGGGCAGAGACCAACACATATTTATGTACATCTATATATAATTTTTTGTTATTGTTGTCACTGAACCATTTGACAGTAAGTTGTAGATACCATGACCCTGTGTCTATCTCCTAAAACCAAACAAATAGGATTTTATTTGTACTTACTCTTTTACATTAACAAAAATAACTTATTAAAAGATAGCTCAACTGCCCCCCACCGCATGACATTCATCATGCACATTTTCACACCCCACTCCCTCCAGCCTCAGGTTTCCTTTAGGGTAGTTTCATTTCCACCTGCATCTTTCTGAGCCTTGAAATGAACAGCTGCCAAGTAGCCAGGTTGCTTGGAGAAAAGGAACAAATTTAAACAACTCCAAAGTTGTTTGCAGTCTCCGCTGGCTTGGAGCAGACAGGGCCATCTGTGCTTCCTGCTCATACCTCAGGACCCAAAAGAAAGTATTCTGAGGCTTAGGAGAAAATGACATAAAATTAATCCATTCCACTCTCAGAGATCATAATGAAACTGAAGAAGAGGTACAAAATCAATGCATTCTTATTATAATTTCCAGATTGCCATCTTCCCGTTTGTTCAGATGTGAGTCTGATGGCTCAAATTGGTCTTTGGAATATTTAAGGAGCTTTTTTGGTCCCTTAATATTGGCTTATCAGTTCCAGTAATTTTACCTCCCAGAGTGAAATTGGCTGCTAGCACTTGGAGGAAATCAGTGCTGTATTTTTTGGTAAGTTTTGCTGATCGTCGCCCACCAGGCTACAGTAAATGTGCTTCTGGTTTATTAGGAAGACAGCTGTGGAGACTGGATGCTTTATCACAGAACTTCTGGTCATTCCAGGAGCTCTTCCCCAGCAGAGAGAGCCTTTGTCAAGCATTTATCTATTTTTCTTCCTGCACAACACCTTAGATCTCCTGTTTAGAGGCAGTCTTCCCATTTGGCTTCTGGGATAAAAGAGAAAAATCAGGCCTGCAATAAGCGATCCTTTTATTCCTCCTTCAAGGCCATGTGTGTGGGTTTCATACAGATTAAGAAGCAAGAGAATGGTAGAAAGAAAAAATGACTGAGTTTGAAGACCAAATCCCATTTTTCAAGTGTTGCAAAGTAATAATTGGAATATGCATCTATATTCTGTTTATAAAACTTTATTGTAAAATAATATACATTATTTTTTAAATGATGGAAAATACAGAATAAAATAATAGTCCATAATTCTACCAACTAAAAATTATTATTTTTTTAAACATCTTTATTGGAGTATAATTGCTTTACAATGGTGTGTTAGTTTCTGCTTTATAACAAAGTGAATCAGTTATACATATACATATGTTCCCATATCTCTTCCCTCTTGCATCTTCCTCCCTCCCACCCTCCTTATCCCACCCCTCTAGGTAGTCACAAACCACCTAGCTGTGCTATGTGGCTGCTTCCCACTCGCTATCTATTTTATGTTTGGTAGTGTATATATGTCCATGCCACTCTCTCACTTTGTCACAGCTTACCCTTCCCCCTCCCCATATCCTCAAGTTCATTCTCTAGTAGGTCTGTGTCTTTATTCCTGTCTTACCCCTAGGTTCTTCAGGGCCTTTTTTTTTTTTTTCTTAGATTCCATATATATGTGTTAGCATACAGTATTTGTTTTTCTCTTTCTGAAAAATAATTATTTTTAACAACTTAATATTTCCTGTCTATGTGAATTTTAAACAGAAGTGAAAATATATTACAAGAACATTTTTAAGATCATATTTTCACTTAACATTACATAAACTCTTAATAAACATCTTTTTTAGAGGTTACATAATATCTTATGGATATCTGTAATTTACTTTGTCATTTCTTATTTCAGGCAGCTAGTTTGCTTCCTCATTGTTCTGGTTTGTTTTGTGTTTCCTATAAAGATTACAGCAATGAGTATTCTTATGCAAAAAGCTTTTATCAGATCATTTTCTTGGGATGGATTTCAATAAGTTAAATTACTGAGTCAAAAGGTAGGAACATTGTAAAGGCTATCTATGTTTGCCTTCAGAGAGTTTTAAGAAATGCTCTGCCAGAACAGTTTATACTCCCACTAGCGGTATATAAGAATGCTTATCTCACTGAACACTTGCCAGAACTGAATATTACTTTAAAAATACTTTTAAATTTAATAGGTAAAGAAAAAATGCAATCTTATTTTAAATTGCAATTCTTTGCTTACTAGTGAGTTTGAACAATTTTCCATGTTTGTTAACAATTTGTGTGTGTGTGTATTTTTTTTAACATCTTTATTGGAGTATAATTGCTTTAAAATGGTGTGTTGGTTTCTACTGTATCACAATCAGCTATACGTATACATATATCCCCATATCCCCTCCTTGCCTCTCCCTCCCACCCTCCCTATCCCACCCCTCTAGGTGGACACAAAGCACCGTGATCTCCCTGTGCTATGTGGCTGCTTCCCACTAGCTATCTATTTTACATTTGGTAGTGTATATATATCAGTGCTACTCTCTCACTTTGTCCCAGCTTACCCTTCCCCCTCCCCATGCCCTCAAGTCCATTCTCCACATCTGCGTCTTTATTCCTGTCCTGCCCCTAGGTTTGTGTGTATTTTTTGTTAATGTCCACAAACTTTTAACCTACTAGTCTCAGTGTTTTTCTAAATTATTTGGATGATATCAGGAGTAACCATTGTTTGTTGTAAATTTTCCCAGTTCAAAAGCCTTTTACATAATTTTTATGCAGTTTTAAAATTTCATGTTGTCAAATTTTCTTCCTTTTTCTTTTAATTTTTAAATTGCTTTTAAACATAGAAAGTCTTTTCTAGACATGCATGAGATACTACTTTGTATTTCCATTGAGTTGTGTTATGGATTTTTTTTAGCATATTTCATTCTATCTACTTTTAATGTGGTGAATGATTTGGATTGAGATGCCAAATGAACTTTTTCCCAAATAGTTAACCAATGACCCCAGCAATATTTATTGACTAATCCTGCCCTCCCAACTAAACTGAGATACTCTTTTTATCATTTATTAAATTCTTGCATAGACCTGGGTCTGTTCCTGAGTCTTCATTCAGTTCCGCTGGTCTCTTTTTGTTGTCAGCACCACACTTTTAAATTTTCTTTTTCAAAAAAGCTGAAAACCATTTTAAACTATTTGTTGTAACAGAGGAATTTTAGAATAATTTTTCCAAGTTCCAAAGAATACCTATTGGTGTTGTTGTTGAAATGCTTAAACCTGTACGTGAATCCGGTCTTCTTCAAGATTCCAAGTTAATTTTTATTTCATCAGTTCATGTTATGATCAGAATTACTGATTCATAAATAAAACAGTAATACAAATTTTCAGATCACTTGGTGCATCCCAGTTGTTTGGAAAGAACTCTAAAATGGAGTGTTTCAAGTTCCCTAGAATTTCAATTATTAATTGATCATTAATGACAAAGTCTGTCTTTGGGTCTATATTAGACAAAACGTAGAAACTGGTTGAATGTAAGTCAGTGGATGAATGAATGAGATTGCAGATGGGCCATGAAAAACAAAAGATCTGGCTTACCAGAGGCCTTCAGTGCCATCTGGGCAGAGTGACTGTTGCTTGTAAATCCCTGATACTATCTACCAGTGGTTCCCCATGTATGATACAGAGATTGGAAACTAAATATTTATTGAACTATGCTAGGCATTTTGCTAGGTGCTTTTCATGTGTTATCTAGAAGAAAATAAGGTAGAAGAAAGTAAGAGACTTGCCAGAAGTCATGGAGTTTATAAGAGGTAGAGCCAGACACAAATTCGCATCTCTCAGTCTCTAGAGTCTTTGCAATCTGTTTCTGTTGCTATAGCCTGTGTGCATGGGCAGGTCAAATGAATCAGTTCTTAAAGAAGGTTATATCATCTCTTCTAATTTTAATGTGTCAAGAACAGCACAGGAAGTAACATCTTAGAAATAGAGTCCCACTGATGATTATTTATTCTTGGAAAAGGCCCAGAGATTAATCGTCTGTCCCTATTACATGGAAGTAGATCCACAAAGACGCAGGTCACAAGTCTACCGGAGGTGTGCTTGGGGACCAGAGGACTTTGCATCGATTAAAGTCCAGTCCGTATCAATTGTGATTGCATAGACATGTCTCATGAAGCCTTGACCTGGCATCTAGTCTTAACAAGAACTGACCTTCTTTTATCTATTTTCCACGCTGCCACTCTCCATCCAGGCAAGATAGTCTACTTATGGCATATGCGAGTTTATGAACTGTGGTTTACTCTTCCTAAAAAAAAGAAAATGCACGAATGTTGCTGTAATCATTCTTTAGCTGCATGTATTAGAGATTCCTTCCCCAGAGCTCTAAACACTTTGCAAATACGATCTCATTAACCTACATGCCAGCCCACTGTGGTAGGTCAACCGTCTTGGTGGCATTCGGGAATTGAATTATCCAAAGAGAAAGTGGTCTTTTCAGAGCTGCCTGTCAGCTGGGGATGGGATCAAAATTAGCAAGGAATCTTAGAATTGTACAGGGCCCCAGGTATCACCTGGTCCAAAATGCTTGTTTTGGACAACAGGAAACTGAGGCCCAGAGGGACCACATCACTAAAAGCCAGGATTCTCAATCATGGCTATTTGTTATCATCACCTGGGAAGTTTTAAAAATACGTACCCTTGTCCACGTTCCCATCCAGACCAGTTTAATCAGTGTCTTTGGGACCTTCCTCCATGAATGGTTTTAAAAGCTTTGTACATGATTCTAATAAGTAGCTGGAGTTGAGATTTAGGTGGACAAAAGCAAACCCAGGGACAAGAAAATGCAAAACCAAAACCAAAACCAAAAAACCAAAAAAAAGCAAAACCAGGCACAGAAGCAAACCCAGTCTAGGGATCTGTCCATGGGGTCCCTTTTTCATTCTCCATCATACAGTTTGGCTTATGGCAAAAGTTCCTGAGGTTTTAACAATCCAGGCTGGCACCTTTGAAATGGGAAATATCTGTAGTAATTTCATCGCCTTTCCCTTCATTTCATCAGCAGAGACACATAGCAAAGCTGTGGCAACATGATGCTGAAGTAACTGTTATTCCACCAGGCCAGTCAGTCAGTCAGTCAGTTCACTGGACAAAATCAGTCAGATCAGTTGGTTGGCTGACTTAGCCATTTCAGGTATAATGGTCCGGCTAGTTGTCTAAGTGTAGACATTACTTTTCTAGACCTTGCCTAGGTGTGATGATTTTATATTCATGTATTATATTATTTTCTATCATAAACTCAGTTCTGGGGGGCACTGGAGAGGCTTGGCATTAGCCTTGTAAAGGAATAAATGAAATCCTATCCTCTGGCATTATAGGGATTAGAGATTCAAGAGTTCCTCACTGTGTCCATAGTAAGTGCTCGATAAATGGTAGCAATTTTTATGCTCACATTGCCTTGGGATATTGTAGCGACCTAGACCTAGTTCCAGGTAGGCAGACGTGCACGTGAGCTTGCACGCGCACACGTGCACACACGCACACACGCACACACACACACACAGTGCACCAGTATGGAGCATATTTTTAGATTTACCTATTTGCAAACTTGGCTAAAGTTGAAGGTGGGAGGAAGAAACAACAATCTATTCGCACTTTCACCTCCAGGAAAAAAGCAGCTCTACAGAAAGTGGCACTGATGGGGAAACTGGAAACGCAAACAACCTAAAGCTATGTCTGAATCAGACAGTGCAGTTCCTCTTACTTTTTAGCCTTGTGTGAGGTACAGCTCTTATGGGTCCCTTGGTTCCAGCTCCTTAGCCTGCTGACTCCTGAAGCCAAAGCCCCTTGACCCCGGAACCTGGGATCACTGTTGTCCCTCAGCTCTGTAGTTCTGCATGTCCTTTTCAGTTTTATTATTTTTGACAATAAGCCAGTCTCATTGAAGCTAGTCTCCTGCCCAAGTCCTGCCATGACCTGAGTCTCACTATGTTGCCTGTGAACCATCTCCTATCTCTTATCCAGAAACTGAGCCTTGGTCTACTTCTCTCCCTTTTCCTTTGAGTCCCCGAGTCCCCGTTCAACCTCGGTTCTCCCCAGCCTCTGCATCACACAAGCAACAAAAATGCTCCCAGTTCCTAAGGCAGGCTGCTGGGGATCTGTCTAGACCTCTCTGGTTTCAGCAGCTAGACCTCTTCCTTCCTTCCCTGATGAAGTCTGTAACGTTCACTTGCCCACTGGCACATCCCCTCACTGCCGGCCTCCCACACACTCTAGCCCTTCTTGTCTCGAAACCTGTCATGACAGGTGCTGTGGCACGTGGCCAGGTCATGAGCCATGTCCCTGAGGTACTCGGCAAGTTATCACTAAGCTCCTTAATCTAAACAGCTGTTTCACTGTCAGATGGTTTGGAAGAACTGAGACAACTGAATTCGCGGTCCTTGAAGACAGGTCACAGCCTAAAGACCAGGCAGAGGCTCTGGAGCACATCTCTTATTGACTGTAATCACTGCTTGCTTTCCAGAAACTCTCTTACCTTCATAGAAGTCCTTAATGTCTGCAGCAAATGATGATGTGTTTCCATTCCTACAACTATGCTTACATGCCATGCCTAACCAATTCTTTCATATACCAACACTTTCAATAAAGGCATGGACTCTAGTCTCACTTTAGTGAGATCAATGTTTACAGAAGAGTACCAAAGAGGATCCTTGGTGACTTTGATCCCATTCTTTGGTATAGGGTAGAGTTGGTTATGTAGAGTCCCAGACACCTTTTCAGCATCATTTCCTGCCTCTTCTTCAGAGAACTGACGATGTTCCCCCTTATGGAATTCACCCTACTCTCTCACAGCTCCATATCTTTACACTTGTTACTTCCTCTCTCTTGAATGTCCTTTTCACATTCTCTTCCTGGTTAATTTTTACTCATCCTTCAAACCTCAGCCCTAATGTCAACTCCCTTGTAAAGCCTTCCCTGAACTATCCTCCTTCCCCATGTCTGAGTGCCTTTTGTATACATCCCACGGACAGCTTATCATATGTCTTTGAGCTCTTCAAGGAGAAGCCTGGGCATCATTTAGTTTCACATACACGATGTGCACAGTATGAGTGAAATCGGTGTTTTGGCACAAATGAATAAATTTATGTGCAAAGTAACAAACACGGGGCCTTGGATGGCCATCTGTTACTTCTTGATCAGTTGTTAAGTGGCTTGAGGAATGAAGCCCTGATTAATTCATCTTTGTATCCTTCACCCAGCACCTAGCACTGTGTCTAGTACATAGTAGGTGCATAATATATATTTTCTAGATGAACAAACCATTACCAGATGGCGCTCCATTGTGCCAATATGCCCTACCTAAAAATGATATTTGCTTGGGTTAGATTGAGCCTGACATGGAACATGCAGGAAACTGGACTCCAGGAAACTTTTTTTTGTTGAGTGAGTTTTGATCCCTTTTTGAAGGCTCCCAGGGCAATCCTAGGGACATTTTTCTCTGCAAACTCAAGAAGCAGAGGGAAGAAAGGAAGACTTTACATTTCCATTTATTTTTCACCTGGATTTTGGCCTCCCACCACCTAGACTCTGACCTCCTCCACTCTGGGGACTGTGTGTTATTTCCCTTGAACTCTAATTTCCTAGCCCAGGGCCTGGTACACAGTCAGTGTTTTATAATTATTTATTGAATGAATGACCATGTGGTGATCTCTGCATTACTCAGCAAGCCCTCTAGCATCATCTCTCCTAACATACTTTTTGGTTCAACATCAGTCGTTATGGATGCCATTTCCTCTCTAGGTGAAGTTATTTGTTCAAGTGCAACTTGCTCGCCTTTGGACTGTCCTCGAAAAAGCATCTCTGATGGTTGTGCTGATGTTTAGTTAAATGGAATGAGGTGCTTCCATTTTCATAATGTTGGGATCTGCCGCTTGCATTGGCTCATGGGTAATGGTGAGGCTCAGGGAGCAGCCCTTGTCCTTTTAGGGCTCTATAGAAGTTTCAGATAATGCAAGGGAAAGAAAGAAAAGATTGGATGGAAGAAGGGGAAAAACTAAGTTAGGCAAAGAAAAGGAATATGAAAAAACTTCTCCAAAGGACACAAAAATTGGTGACATTCGTCATGAAAAAGAGGAGCATCAGTCATTCTCAGTTTCATTTATTTATTTATTTTTTTTGCGGTACGCGGGCCTCTCACTGCTGTGGCCTCTCCTGTTGCCGAGCACAGGCTCCGGACGCGCAGGCTCAGCGGCCATGGCTCACGGGCTCAGCCGCTCCGCGGCATGTGGGATCTTCCCGGACCGGGGTACAAACCCGTGTCCCCTGCATCGGCAGGCGGACTCTCAACCACTGCGCCACCAGGG
>NW_006798707.1:3532604-3591085 GCF_000442215.2 Lipotes vexillifer | reverse complement strand
GCAGCAGCAGCCTTAGCGTCTCCTGCCCGTCTCTGGTTTCCGAGCTTTTCTCGCGCCCGTCTCTGGAGCTCCTTTAGGCAGCGCTCTTAAAACCCCTCTCCTCGCGCCCCAGGAAACACAGAGGCAAGAAAAGGTCTCTTGCCTCTTGGGTAGGTCCAGACTTTCCCCCGGACTCCCTCCCGGCTATCCGTGGCGCACTAACCCCTTCGGGCTGTGTTCAAGCCGCCAACCCCAGTCCTCTCCCTGAGCTCCGACCGAAACCGAAACCGAGCCTCAGCTCGCAGCCCCGCCCGCCCCCGGCGGGTGAGCACACGAGCCTCTCGGGCTGGTGAGCGCCGGTCGGCGCCGATCCTCTGTGCGGGAATCTCTCCGCTTTGCCCTCCGCGCCCCTGTTGCTGTGCTGTCCTCCGCGGCTCCGAAGCTCCCCGCTCCGCCTCCCGCAATCTCTGCCCGCGAAGGGGCTCCTAGTGTGTGGAGACCTTTCCTCCTTCACGGCTCCCTCCCACTGGTGCAGGTACCGTCCTTATCCTTTTGTCTCTGTTTATTCTTTTTTCTCTTGCCCTACCCAGGTACGTGGGGAGTTTCTTGCCTTTTGGGAGGTCTGAGGTCTCCTGCCCGCGTTCAGTAGGTGTTCTGTAGGAGTTGCTCCACGTGTAGATGTATTTCTGGTGTATCTGTGGGGAGGAAGGTGATCTCTGCGTCTTACTCCTCCGCCATCTTGGAAAGAGTTGCTGGTCTCTTTTTGTTGTCAACATCACACTTTTTAATTTTCTTTTTCAAAAAAGCTGAAAACATTTTAAACTATTTGTTGTAACAGAGGAGTTTTAGAATAATTTTTTCGAGTTCCAAAGAAAAACCTATTGGTGTTTTTGTTGAAATGGTTAAACCTATACATGAATCCAGCCTTCTTCAAGATTCCAAGTTTTTATTTCATCAGTTCATGTTATGATCAGAACTACTGATTCATAAATTAAACAGTAATACAAATTTTCAGATCACTTGGTGCATCCCAACTGTTTGGAAAGAACTCTAAAATGGAGTGTTTCAAGTTCCCTAGAATTTCAATTATTCATTGATCATTAATGACAAAGTCTGTCTCTGGGTCTGTATTAGACAAAACGTAGAAACTGGTTGAATGTAAGTCAATGGATGAATGAATGAGATTGCAGATGGGCCATGAAAAGCAAAAGATCTGGCTTACCAGAGGCCTTCAGTGCCATTTGGGCAGAGTGACTGTTACTTGGAAATCCCTGATTTCAAGTCTGATAGTATCTACCAGTGGTTCCCCATGTATGATACAGAGATCAGAAACTAAATATTTATTGAACTATACTAGGCATTTTGCTAGGTGCTTTTCATGTGTTATCTAACAGAAGAAAAAAAGGTAGAAGAAAGTAAGAGACTTGCCAGAAGTCATGGAGTTTGTAAGAGGTAGAGCCAGACACAAATTCACATTTCTTGGTCTATAGAGTCTTCGCAGTCTGTTTCTGTTCCTATAGCCTATGCATGGGCAGGTCAAGTGAATCAGTTCTTAAAGAAGGTTATTTCATCTCTTCTAATTTTAATGTGTCAAAAACAGCAAAGGAAGTAACATCTTAGAAATAGAGTCCCAGTAATGATTATTTATTCTTGGAAAAGGCCCAAAGATTAATCTTTTGTCCCTATTACATGGAAGTATATCCACAAAGACATGGGTCACAAGTCTACCAGGGGTGTGCTTGGGGACCAGAGGACTTTGCATAGATTAAAGTCCAGTCCATGTCAATTGTGATTGCATAGACATGAAGCCTTGACCTGGCATCTAGTCTTAACAAGAGCAGACCTTCTCTTATCTGCTTTCCACTCTGCTGCTCTCCATCCAGGCAAGATAGTCTAATTATGGCATATGCAGGATTATGAACTGTGGTTTACTCTTCCTAAAAAAAATAATGACATTAATGTTGCTGTAATCATTCTTTAGCTGCATGTATTAGAGATTCCTTCCCCAGAGCCCCAAACACTTTGCAAATACGATCTCATTAACCTACATGCCAGCCCCCTGTGGTAGGTCAACCATCTTGGCGGCATTCGGGAATTGAATTATGCAAAGAGAAAGTGGTCTTTTCAGAGCTGCCTGTCAGCTGAGGATGGGATCAAAATTAACAAGGAATCTTAGAATGTACAGGGCCCTAGATATCACCTGGTTCAAAATTCTTGTTAAATAAACAGGGAACTGAGGCCCAGAGGGACCATATCACTAAAATCCAGGATTCTCAACCATGGCTATTTGTTATCATCACCTGGGAAGCTTTAAAAATATGTACCTTTGTCCAGGTTCCCATCCAGACCAGTTTAATCAGTGTCTTTGGGACCTCCCTTCATGAATGGTTTTAAAAGCTTTGTAGATGATTCTAATGAGTAGCCAGAGTTGAGATTTAGGTGGACAAAAGCAAACCCAGGGGCAAAAAAAAAAAGCAAAACCAAAACCAAAAAAAAGCAAAACCAGGGACAAAAGCAAACCCAGTTAGGGATCCGTCCATGGCATCCCTTTTTCATTCTACATCATACAGTTTGGCTTATGGCAAAAGTTCTTGAGGTTTTAACAATCCAGGCTGGCACCTTTGAAACGGGAAATAACTGTAATAATTTCATCGCCTTTCACTTCATTTCATCAGCAGAGACACATTGCAAATCTGTGGCAACATGATGCTGAAGTAACTGTTATTCCACCAAGCCAGTCAATCAATCAGTCAGTTCACTGGACAAAATCAGTCAGATCAGTTGGTTGTCTGACTTAGCCATTTCAAGTAGAATGGTCTGGCTAGTTGTCTAAGTGTAGACATTACTTTTCTAGACCTTGCCTTTTACAGGAAGGTGTGTTGATATTATATTCATGTGTTATATTATTTTCTGTTGTAAGCTCTGTTCTGGGGAGCACTGGAGAGGCTCAACATTAGCCTTGTAAAGGAATAAATGAAATCCTATCTGGCATTATAGGGATTAGAGATTCAAGAGTTCCTCGCTGTGCCCATAGTGAGTGCTCAATAAATGGTAGCAATTTTTATGCTCACATTGCCCTGGGATATTGTAGCGACATAGATCCAGTTCCAGACAGGCACACGTGCATGTGAGCATCGCACGCACGTGTGTGTGCGCGCACACACACACACACACACAGTATACCAGTATGGAGCATGTTTTTAGATTTAGCTCTTTGCACACTTGGTTAAAGTTGAATGTGGGAGGAAGAAACAACAATCTATTCATACTTTCACCTCCAGGAAGAAAGCAGCTCTACAGAAAGTGGCACTGATGGGGGAACTGGAAACACAAACAACATAAAGCTGTGTCTGAATCAGACAGTGCAGTTCCTCTTACTTTTTCGCCTTCTGTGAGGTACAGCTCTTATGGGTCCCTTGGCTCCAGCTCCTTAGTCCGCTGGCTCCTGAAGCCAAGCCCCTTGACCCCGGAACCTGGGATCATTGTTGTCCATCAGCTCTGTAGTTCTGCATGCCCTTTTCAGTTTTATTATTTCTGACAATAAGCCAGTTTGATTGAAGTCCTGTCCAGTCCTGCCTGTGACCTGAGTCTCACTTAGTCTCACCTGAGTCCCCAAGTCGCTGTACAACCTCGGTTCTCCCCAGCCTCTGCATCACACAAGCAACAAAAATGCTCCCAGTTTCCAAGGCAGGCTGCTGGGGATCTGTCTAGACCTCTCTGGTTTCAGCAGCTAGACTTCTTCCTTCCTTCCCTGATGAAGTCTGTTACATTCACTCGTCCACAGGAACATCCCCTCACTGCCTGCCTCTCACACACTCTAGCCCTTCTTGTCTCGAAACCTGTCATGACAGGTGCTGTGGCACGTGGCCAGGTCGTGAGCCATGTCCCTGAGGCACTCGGCAAGTTATCACTAGGCTCCTTAATCTAAACAGCTGTTTCACCGTCAGATGGTTGGGTGAACTGAGACAACTGAATTTGTGGTCCTTAAAGACAGGTCACAGCCTAAAGACCAGGCAGAGGCTCTGGAGCACGTCTCTTATTGACTGTAATCACTGCTTGCTTTCAAGAAACTCTCTTACCTTCATAGAAATCCTTAATATCTGCAGCAAATGATGATGTGTTTCCATTTCTACAACTATGCTTACATGCCATGCCTAACCAATATTTTCATATACCAACACTTTCAATACAGGCATGGACTTTAGTCTCACTTTAGTGAGATTAATGTTTACAGAAGAGTACCAAAGAAGATCCTTGGTGACTTTGATCCCATTCTTTGGTGTAGGGCAGAGTTGGTTATGTAGTCCCAGACACCTTTTCAGCATATGGTAAAAAAGAAATCTATCAACTCTAAAATGTTCCCTGGGTGGATGAAATTCCTCTGAACTTTTCCTGTGCATCCTAATATCAAGGGAATGGAAGATAAGGAGTAGTCAGAACCCATAGGGACGTGGTGATGGGGAGACCAGAGTAGGGGCCAGTGGTGGTTCATGGCTGCCATTCATACTAAATTCCTTTTTCTGCTGCAGGATTCATTTTTAGTCTCATCTGCTTTCTCTCTGGGTCTTAGCCTCGTGGCCTGCACAAATTCGTTTGCCTTGCTGCTTCTTTTACATGTTTTCCCATATCACGTGGACTCACACCCGTGTAACTCTTCTTTGTTAATGCAAGGCTGTGTGAAAGGTTGTGGAGAAATGAAACTTTTGTAAATCTAATCATCTTTCAAATGTACTCAGGAGCTTTCTATTTAACAGGAGTCAGGCTTGAGTCTTGCACAAAATGAAAAAGACTTTAGCAATCTCACTCACCAGTTTGTCTTCACTGAAAGGTTTTTTTTTTTTTTTAATCATGAATTTTCTTAAAGCTCTGCCTGACTTTCCTGAAGCAATGAACAGGTGTCTGCAGTTTGTAGGACCTTGGTATATACTCTGCTGAAAGAGCTCTGATCTCCCCACCCGCCTCACTTACTACCCTTGCTTGTATCCAACACTTTTTACCTAACAGCACATGTGCACCCAGGTATTCTGCAGTTCTTGGAGGGAGGTAGAGCAGGTCGGGCTCATGCACAGCCATTCAAGAAATTTGTGGCAAGAATCTAGACCCTGTTTTCCTGATTTCTAAGCAAGTGCTTGTCCCTCACTTCGCTACACTGTCTCCCTATAGTAGGATTCACCCTACAATGTGATACTTCTTGTCAATGATTTAGAGCATGTTCACCTTGATCCCTCCTTTCTCCATCAGAGGCACATTCAAAACTGCTGTTGGTTGAAGATGCTGCCTTCTTGGATTCTTCACAGATCCTCTACTTGAACTACACTTTATAAACTAAAGCAGAAGGGAGCACTGGATCTCTTGCTAAACAATTGGGAGAATGGTTTAGGAGGCAGTATAACATAGTGGGATGGCTGGCTTGGGTTCTTGGATTCAATCATGGTCTAATTAATTATTATCAGTGTGAACTTAGACCAGCTTTTAAACCTCTCTGAACCTCAGTTTCCTCATCTATAAGATGGATATATTAATTCAACCTCAGAAAGTTGTGAATATTAGAGAAAATGTGTATACAGCATTGTAGGTGCTGAATAAATAGAAATCATCATTATCCTTAGTGTTCACTAGAACTAAAGTTGTTTTGTCCTTACCTCATCTTTGTTTTGTCCTTACCTCCCCACTTTATCTACCCTTCTGTTTCCTGTTACACTGCTCTTCTGGTTTTCGGTTTTCTGTCTCCTCACTCCCTAATTTCTTCCTCTCTCTCTTGCTCCCTCTCACATCTAATGTTATAGTATTCCCATTCTCTTCCATCAAAGGGTCATAAAATTTCAAATCTAAAACAGCTCTTGGATATTCTTGGATCCAGCTCCTGTGTGTCAGATGAGACAACTGAAACCCAAGGAAACTGACATTTATACAAGGTCACCAGGTAGTGGAACCCTGGAGAACTCAGGTGGATGCTCAGCTTACCTGCTCCTTTATGACTCTGTCTCTGGGGGTGAACACGTTAGGGATGACTATCCCCAAGGAGCCTAGTGGGGACAGGGATGTTACAGTGCTTAGTCTCCCTAAAGGACAGTGTTTTTCTTCTTTCCTTTCTAACCTCTCAGGAGCATTTTATATTTCAAAGTTCTTTGATAAAACAGCTATAAACCAGCTCATCTCCTGGGGCGGCAAAACTCAGATGAGATTTCTCCTGAAACTTTCTTGTTGTTGAACTGGGGGTATTTAAAAAATTTTTTAGTCATTAAAAAAATCTACAGTTGCTCAGCAGGGATAGTACATCATGAATGAAAAGTAGTGGGCCTTTGATCTGATTTTGTGTGTGTCTGCTTTCTCAATTATAAATGGGCTTTTGTTATGAGACAAGTTGACACTTATTGAGTTTGCTTTTCATTGGTCTGTGGTGAGTTGGGAGCAGCTGAGGCTGTGTTCTCTTTTCTTAGTCCTATAGCAAGACTGTGACTTGACACCTAATTGGACATTGTTGCTTAGGCCCTTTCAATATTCCAGGCATTGAAGAGAGAGAAAATTGTGTTCCATCCAGGAGAATAACATCAAAACTAAATGTCAGGTGACAGTTTAGCATAGTGGTGCCTGATATGAACTATTGATTATGATGCTGAAAAGAGAAAAGCACATCCCTGAGAAAAAAGCAGGAAAAAATGGGGAGCCTAGAATGCAGCAGCTATCTGTAAGTCAGTGCCCTTGAGTAATGACAGATGTCTTGCACGGGCTCAGATTTCTTTAAATCAGCCTGGAAATGGAGCCCAACGCCTCTACCATCAAAAGCAGCAGGAGTGATGATGTTAAAGCTGTTTTGAGTACTGTTAATGTTGAGGAGGATGGCTTACACAGGACATCCATCCAGAATGTGGTTGGAGGGCACTCTGCGCAAGGGTCTGTGAGTAAGGACTGGGGGATCAGAACTGGCATAAACACATCAAGAAGGCTCATTTGTCTGTGTTCTCAAACAGGCGAGGTGAGAGGCACAGGCACATGGAAGGCTGCTCTGGGGAGCGATAATTGTGTTTGGAGCCTTTCACTCCGGTGCAGGTCACCGATTCAGTTCAAACCCAAACTGCTGGAATTGTTACGACTTGATGGATGATGGGAAATCAGGTCGTGGCTCTCATTCGGCTTCCTAAAAGTAGTCCCTGTAATTGGTCTCCTTTCCTAGAAGACTGCCGAAGGCTGCGAAGGGCGACAGGCACAGAACTGTTCTGAGGCCAGGAGGGGGTTCTGCTGGGATGGGGAGGGGAATACATGCTGGGTGGGCAGAGCAGTGGAGGGAGGAAAATGCTTTACTCCTCTGGTCCCTGAAAATGCAAGCGTTGCTGGGATCCTGAGTCCAGGCTGTAGGCAGACCAGCTTGGGGACATTGGACAGAGAGTTGGACTGAGTCCCATGAAGAAACTCATGTCTGACCCACAAGCCTCTTTGTCTCTCTCTAGTTCACCTCTAGCACAATTCCAGATAGTCCTAATCTAATTTCAGGGCACGAGAGTGTAACTTGTGAGCTAGCTTCTGGATCCCTTGTTTAAACCTCCAACCTTTCAGGTATTAGGCTATCGTAAAGCCTAGGCTCTTGCAAAGCAAAAGTTTTGGCTCTTAGATTTCAGCTGCTTTTCTTGGTTTTTCTACTACTGTCACCCCTTTCCTGATGCAGTGAATGGGGAAAGGCGGGTGTCAATAGGTAAGAGGAAATATATGGAATAAAGAGCACATTAGTTATTATCTCGAGCTGTCATCCTGCTCCACTTCATCATATGTGTTTCTTTCAAGAATAACCCTATTCCTGAACTTTAGAAGCCTGCACCCAGGTCAATCGGTGGACCCGCCTATGGGTCCATCGGCTTCTTGTCAAGGAGAAATTCTCCCTGTGGGCAATTCACAAATCCAAAAAGCCCTGCAAAGGTCTATTTTGTAGAGTGAAATAGGGGACAGAGGAAAGAGCCCATGAGAAACCTGGCTGGATCTAATATTCTATGGCTTACAACCTTTTGGTCACAGGATAGGAGATGAGGGAAAAAACTCAATACAGCTCATCACCCATCGTAATAAGTAGGCAGTGTCATTTTTGTATAGATGAGAAAGTTTATTTGTTTGCTTTGAAGTTTGCAGACGATCTGTTTCTAAAAAGTGTACCTAGCGTGTCAACTACGTGATCTTGGGCACTTTCTCTCTCCTCCCTGGAGGTGGGAGCCCGGTTTCTGACCTGGAAGGCCCATGGGAGAGTGGGGAGGCTGGTGTGCTACAGCTATTGGTAAGCTTGGAAGAAGCCTAGAGAGTGGTTTCCACCTGTCTCTGGAGCACAGGATTTGTGCAAAAGCTTACACGATGGGATATGTTTCTTTGAGGGACTGGCCCTGCCAAGGCAGAAGGTGGGATGGAAAACAAGGGTAGTGTTCTCCAGAACAAGGTGCTACATTTGTGCTCAGTCCCAGAAGGAGGTGGATGTGTTTTAAGTATTTGTATGTATGTTTGTCCTTCATTACACATTGAACTCCCTGAGGGTAGTATCAGAATCATCTCTGTTTCCTTCATCCCTGGTGGCTGCCCAGACACATAGTAGATGCACAGAAATTACTTCTGTTAAGAGTGAGTAAAGGGGGAGAACAGAGCGTGGGGTAGTTCTATCTTTTCTGAAGATGATGCTTGGCTGCCTTGGCATATTTTTAGTCAGTTCCTACCTAGCCTACTCTTCGAACTACACTTAAGCATCTAGAAAGTCATCAGAAAACATTTTGCTGAGTACGCAAGAAACAGATCTTAAAAATTAGAACTTAGGTTTCCATGTGATGATAAGGTTAACGCTTAGTCAATGGAAAGGATGTTGGATGTATCTGAAGAATCTCTCGCCATCCTCACCTTCCTCAAGCAACGTGGGCTCTTCCTTGTGGCATCTGTTCCTGCTACAGTCCTCCAGTTGTGCTAACGTGAACCATTCACTTCAGCTGAGGTTGGTGCTCAGATCTCCCCTGGGTGTCCAAGGATTAGCTTTCCACACCTAGCTCCCTCCTGCATGCTCCTGACCCCACATGAACCTGTCATGTTGCAGTTAGTCCCAGCCAATAGTCTTTTAAAATGAGCTTTGCCCTTTGAAAACCAGCCCTAAGCACTTTGCATTCCTTTCCTGTTTGAAAAGTTCATTTTTGTTCTATGCTTAGTTCTAAAAATACCCAAGTGAGTGGGAGGCCCAAGCCATGCAGTTTCAAGCTGTTCCAGTAGGTGAGGGTCACAAGGGCTTCACAGTGAACTCACTGAGGTGGATCCATCACCTTCACAGCTTCAGGAAATGAGCTTTGTGAAAGACAAAGTAAGAAGGTGAGCATTCCGTCACCTGGAATTCTCAACTCAATGGAAGACAGGAGGGCATAGAACAAGATCCTGAAAGTTGTTGAAATGCCTGAGTCGGAAAGGGCTGTGACATGTCTTGAATTTTTTTTTCCAAGATAGATGCAGTGTTTAGACAGTATTGACTGCAAGTCAACTGATAATCTTCAGTCTGTGTTTTTGAGTGTGCATGTGGAAATCACGAGTCGATACCCATTGTCTTCAGGGCTGGGATTCTTGATCCACAATTGATGCTGGGTATTTGTTTCTCAGCATTCCCAAGATCAAGGAGTCTTATCCAAAAGCCCCATAAATGAAAGACTGTTTCTGGGTGTGAGTGAAGTGATATATTTGTCCCCTTTACTTATAGTTGTGTCAAAGTGGGTAGCAGAGGCCTGATCTCTGTTTTGACTCCACGCCCTTGGAGAATAAAGGCACGGTGAGATACATGCTGTTCAAACACTAAGCTTTTTACACTCTGTTTATCTGATTCTTCTAATTAAAGTTACCTTCTACACTTGATTGGTTTTTAAAGCCCAATATTTAGCAATTAAACGTTCTTTATTCTAACAACTGGGTGGCACTTCCCTGAGTGATTTAGCACATGATGTATTATCTGCTAAACCAAGAACTGGTTTCCTTGGAGAGCTTCTCTTCCAGAATTTAATGCTTGGGTGACCACTAGGAACACCCACTGAGGAATCTGTAGACAGAATTGTGTGGATTCAGCTCAGAAGTCCATGGAGCAGGTGTGGGGAGATCCTTGACTTGAATTAGAATGGGAAGACCTGATATAATCCCCAATGAGGCCACTTTTCTAGAGCTCCCTCAAGGTCTTCGAAGGTGTGCTTTATCCATGTCTATGAGTCATAGCCAGAGAAGCAGGGCGGGTGTTGGTAGGGAAGCTGGCCTGACCCCACCATCATAGAGGGAGCTTAGCCCTGCCAGCCCGGCCCTGAGCTAAGCCTCCTTGGTGTGCAGAGTGCTTGATGGGAGGATGCTGGCAGATCATCTCCACTTGGTCCTTCCTGAGAGCCCAGTCAGACCACCACAAGGCTTTCCTTTATTCCAGGTCCTCTCAGACAGGAAGACCTGTGATAGGACACGCAGGGAGTGGAGGGGTGCCAATGTCATAATCAAAACCTCTCCCCTCACCTCACAAGAGTAGACTCTATTTCCTAGTCATATTTGTTAGGTTTTTGAAGGACAGAGTTTTAAGTGTCATCTTTTCCAGGGAAACAGAGAGGAGGCTGTTAAGGAGATGGTAGCCGTTTTATAGAGAAAGGATCAGTACGTTTACCTCTTCCTCCCGACCTTGCTCCTGCTGCCCTCCCAACAGACACACACACACACACACACACACACACACACACACACGTGTGCTCATACCCCAATGGAAACACCTGCACACACATACATGCAGGCACACATGCACATACATACAACCTTGCGTCTTCAAAGCCAGTGAATCTGAGCTGTCTGGAAATGCACACGTACTGTCATTCTGGCCTGTTCTCACTCTGGTGGGAGGACGTCTTCTCCAAGTCTAGTATTTGTGCCGAAGTTTATTCAGTGACAGTGGCCCTTCCTGGGAACCTCATCCAACCACAAAAGGCATTATTTGTTTGAGAGTGTTTTCAGTCTTTTATCCTCACATATGAGTCCACAGTGATGCTTAAGGGAGACTAAATTACTGCCACCAAGCTGATCTGATTCACTATGAGGTGATTAGCTCTGCCACCTGACACCAAGGACTGTGGGGCACATCTTAATATATTTGTATTCCCTGTACTGTGAATGCAAATGATTTAAGGTTTTTTAAGACTTTTTATCATTTGCTGAGGACTCCCCTGGGGAGGATAACTGGAACTATTGAAGACCCAGTGTAGTCATTCTGGCACGTTTGTAAGCTTCCTCTGTGACACCTCTGTGCCTGGAGTTGAGGTGTCCTCCTGCTACTGGAGCCCTTCTGCATCTGAGTTCACTGTTTTCACAAGGTGGAAGACTGGGCTGGTGTGCAGGGATGGCACGGAAAGCAAGGGTCCTGTAGGAATGTTCTGGGAACTTCTGTCTGAGATGGTTCTGGGTGAGCTCACAAGCTTAGGGCAGTCAGAGCTGGAAAGGTCTCTAGTCCCTCCCTACTCAAAGTGTGGCCTGAGGACCAGAGAAACGAACATCATCCAGGAGCTCGGTAGCCTGCAGTATCGCAGCCCCCAGCCTAGGCGTGCCAAAGCAGAATCTGCATTTTCACAAGAGTCCCCAGTGATCTGCAAGCATGTAAAAGAGAACAGCCAGTCAGCTCCCTCATCTTATGGGCTATTCTAATAACTGTCCCTCTGAGATATATTGAACTGAGAAAACGTCTACATTGGGGAATGGAAAGGAAGCAATACAGCAGAAATTTGCAGTGTGGAACTCTGACTCTGGGGTCTCTGGGCAGCAGAAGGACCAAGGAACCTAGAGATAGGCAAAGAGATAGACAGTGGCATGAGAGGGCGCAGAGGGAAGGTCTGAGTGGACACAGACTTCCTTGACATCCCTTTCTCCTCTTCTCCTTCTCCATAAAGCCACTGCCACTAACCTCGTGGGTGCCCACTTCTAGACTGGGTGATGATTTTAAGAGACCTTGGTCTCTAAGAGTTTTATGGTGTGCTCATTTGTCCAGTCCTGCCAAAGAACTAAAAGTAAAATAACAGTAAGCTGTAAAACAGGTATGAAAAGTCTAATGGAATTCTGGTTCTCCCATCAATGAATTCTTTTAATCTTTGCTTTAAAATAGCAAATGCGAGTTTCATGTGTGAGCCCCAGCTTTGCTGGTACCCTGGGCACATCACTGGGGAGTCAGACCCTGCCCAATGCACCCTCGTCCTGCCCTTGCGGTGGTTTGAGGAGACTCATTCCTGAGACTAGATGAGGAGACTAAGGTCCCAGCTCTGTGTCTCCCTCTCAGTGACAGAGCCACTTACCAGTAGATTGGGGACCAGAACCTGGTTTCTGGGTTCCACTTGTTGAGGCATTTCTACTCAGGTCACCAGTAATCCTAGGTCCACTTTGGCACAGCCGGTGCCCTGAAGGAATCATGAAAATAATGTTGTCTTCCAGGGCTTGACACAAACTAGGACCTAAGACCTGTTTTGAGTTTATCCACATCTTGGTGTCTGGGAGTTCTCTAGTCTTTGAAAACCATGTGACTTTTTCAAAATGATCAAGAATTTTTGAAACACCTTATGAGGCCAACACTTTTCTTGTCGTAACCTTTATGGTTCTCCTTCAAGGCAACACTTTCTCACTAAAACTTTGAATTACAGCAATTGCTCGTTCTCATATTCATTGGATTGTTACTATATTCCAGCCAGGAGGCTAAGCAGCTCTACTTAATTAATTTAATCCTACAATAGCCTATGGGTCAGTACTATTATTATCCCCATTTTACAGATTAAGTAACTGTCTCAAGGTCACTCAGTCAGTTGGGAAGCAACGATTTGAACACAAAGAAATCTATCCAGATGAGCCTAAGCTATTAACCACTGTGTTATCGTCTATTAAAGGTATATGGAGCCCTTCTCTCTCTCTCTCACTCTCTCTCACTCATTCTCTCTCTCTCTCTTTTTTCACCTCTGCTTTGGCTTTTTTCCAGGGGAGGGAGACTACTCATATCCTGCGTGGTGGAACTGGTTTCTAACTATGAGTAAGAGGTTTGGGATATAACATCTCAGTCCTCCATCTCATTCTTCCATGTGGTATTCAGCTACTTGGGAGAGGTTTCCTTCTCTCCTAGTGGCATGACTATCTCCAGTTTCTTTGGTTATAGCAAAATAACAAGACTATATCACTTTCCTTTAGGTCAAGTGTTTTGGTAACAGAAATAGTCAGCTTCAGTGAAACATTACCCTGACTTCCAAGTTAGAGAATGGTTTTGCTCACAGATTTCAGCAAGACCTGAGGGTAAGAAAGGATTTTAAAAGCCCTTTTGTCCAAATTCCTATCTAATTTATGACTCCCCTTTATAACTTTCTGCCAAGCATCATGTTGTATTTTGGTTTATCTTTTAATCAGTCAAAGGTGGCCATGTGCTTATTGACACTTTCAATGATTAAAATAAAAAATTTTTTCCCTTGCCTTGTTCAGATCTTCAATCTGGCTTTCTCTTCTTGTCTCCATCTTTTCTCTTCTTAGAATCTATTTGTCTGCTTGACATGAACATCCAAGTTAATTACATCCAGAAATAAATCCCTTCTTTCAATTATAGAATGATTAACTGTGTAAATTTAAATTAACCCATCACCAAGTCAGAATTTTGAAATCATCTTTTTGGCAACTCTTTGGTGAACCTTGTTTCATCTACTGATTTTTCTTAGGGGAGTACAATTAATACTGTCCAATTTCAAAGAGAGTCCATATATATACAACTGAAGTCATTTAATTGTTGTCTCCAGTTTTTCTATTTCTCTTTTGGCCTGAAGAGCTGTACCTTTTGTATTTTATTGGAAGAAAGTTATCAGACATGTGGCATTCTATTTTTATCTCTTAGGCTTGCCTCAGAGTCCAAATGTCATCATTTTTGGAAAAAGCACTGGGCTAGAAGCCAAAACAACCAAGTGAATCCTAGGTTGGATTCTGCCCTGGGACCTTGGTCAAGGCATTAACCTTTGGGAATCCTGGTTTCATCCTCAGGAAAATGGGCATTCTGCCAGCTCTGCCCTTGTCGTAGGATTGTTGAGAGGCTTGAAATAGGGAATGTATGTAAGAGCACTCAGTAAACTGTAATACAGGATGGAAGATATAAGGCCAAAGCCCTGGGTTCACAGAATGGTTATGAAGTGGATAAATATGGAGATGGGGAGCCAGAGAGCATGAGAACCCCAAACTCTCAACTTGACGTTGATTCTTATCTATCTGGAGCATGTGTGTCTGCAGATGTCAGGGAGGGATTGAGATTAAGTTGCCTCAGAGCTGAGCTTTCCTTTCCGTGAGAAATGTGTCCATCAGGGCATTTCAAATCAACACAGAGAGAATGAGTTCACAGTCACTTGTACCAATTTAATGAACACTAATTAAGTATCCTGTTTGTAAATAGCACTGAAGATAGTATAACATAAACCTTACCTGGCCATTTCAGAAGGTGGCATTAACCAGAGGTGTGTTGTTCCGGCCACCACTGTGCATTGCTTTCAATTGCTCTGAGCATTGTCAGGCACCTGATTTATATTTTTCTGACATTTTCATCAACAGGATTAGCTCTCAGTTGGATATTATCCTACCAAATTATATTTTTCCCAAGATTTTTATAACTCCATTGCCATCCTAGTTCTAAGACCTTCTCTTTAAAGAAGTCTTCACATAAAAGAGGTCTTCACAGATCCTCTTCCTTCTCCTGTTCCTTTCGAGATCCTAAATAAATTTCTTTCTTCTTTAAATTCTTATTTTTTATGATGCTTTTTGAAAATAATATAATTTTATGAGGAAATCCATGAAACAAAATTCAGCCCAAAATGCACATAGTGCTTAATGCAATAAATAGTTCAGCTGTCATTTCCATCATCCATCCCAATGGATAAATGTGTTACTTGTATTTCTTTGAAAAATAATGAGTCTTTCAGTTATCAATAATTCTTAATTTTATACCAAAGAGACCCATCTTTACCCATCCTTATGTAGTGAGTTTTGCTTTCTATGGGCATCAATGACAATGCATTTTGGGGAAATCTACCAAGGTATTAACTGATGAAGTCAGAGCTAAACCCTCCCAAAGGGCAGACGCTTCCTCTCCGAAGTCATAAAGAACAGAGGGGAGGGTAGAAGTCACTCTAAGAATGCAGGCTCCTGAGGGATCATTTTGGCTAAATTTCTCTAGTCAGACTTCCTTATTCCTTAGTCATTCCTGAGCGATAGCTGTAGGTCCAGTGGTGTGCCTATAAGTGTTTAACAGTTGGTACTCTGAAAAGAAAAATGTGTGTGTGTATAGACACACACACATAGATACACACACACATTTAATGTATATTTTACTGATATAAAAGATATGTAGTACACAATTTACAGATAATAATAAATATTTTTTCTTTGTAAATTTAACTTGATTCTCACAGAATGCTTCTGTTGATTTTTGCCAATTTAAAAAAATTTGTAGGCAACATATGGTTATAATTAACAAAGGAGTAGAGTTCCAACATCAATGGTGGTTGATATTTTTATTTATGTTGCCAGGTAAGACAAACATGAAACAACAAAGATATAGGTTGGAACTCCAGCACACTGTTACCTGAGTCCCATTTTCCTGGAGCTCTGAAGAGAAAGAAGTTTTTCCTCCATGTCTAACCCAAATCCCTTATGTTGCATGTTAAGCCGGTCCTCTGCTTTGAACACAAAAACAGATAGGAAAACATTATGATCTGGGAGAAGAAAGGGCACTCAAAGAAATGAGATTCACTCTTTTTTTACATTCTATTATTTTATCAAAATTTATGCCTACCTGTAGTTTAAAAAGGCAAATGGTGAACAAGTCTTGTCAATGAACACAGCAGTCCTCTGTTCCTGATTGTTTACTAGACATGCCAAGCCATGCCTTTCTTTTCCCTCCACTCTCCCTTTTAATTTTGTTCAAGTCAATATTCAGTGTTTATATTATACGGCAATGCAAATTAGATTCATGGCTAAGCCTTTACTTTTCCTTTCATGCACAATCTTTTATTTTCCCTAGGGGTTTTGTTTTATTTTTGTTTTGTTTTGCATTTACATTTAGATTACATTATATCCTTTTATATTTGCTTAGTTTCCTCTGAATTTATCACTGTTTCAACCCCAAACTCTCTGCTAGTTTTCTAAATGTCTTCTCTACATATCACACGTGTTCATTCACCTGCCAATCTCATCTTCTTTAAGAAATCTCTCCTGGAACCCTCTGCCCTGCTCTGAACTGGATGGGTTACACCCTGGCATCTGGGGCCCTCCCTTCTGCCTCATCCTAAGAACTTCCTTTGCCTGTCCTGTGTTAAACCCCTCTCTGCCAGTGTCCTGCTGATCCAGGTGTAACATATCCCCATGTAGTGTCCTGAGAAAGAATACAGGGAGATAAAATATTTGAGACCTTGTATATTTGACAAAGACATTAATTTACCTTCATATTTGATTGGTAGTTTCTCTTAGTATAGAATTCTAGGTTGAAAGTCATTTATCTTCAGATTTTTGAAGGCATCACTCCATTGTTTTCTAGCTTCCGGTATTGTTTTCTAGCTTTGAACTATCAAGAAGTTCAAAGCCTTTCAAATTCACAATCTTTGGAATGGGATCTGTTTTGCTTTTCTCTTTCTGGAAGTTTATTTGATTATATCTTTGCCCTTTGTGTTTTAAAATTTCATGACACTGTGCCTTCTGAGTTTATTTTTATATTGCTGTATGAACATTCTTTAATCTGGAAATTCGAGTCTTGCAGTTGAGAGACATTTCCTTGACTTGAGTTATTTTGTGGTTAATTTCTTTCCCTTGCGTGTGTGTGTGTGTGTGTGTGTGTGTGTGTGTGTGTCTGTGTCTGTGTGTGTGTTGTTCTCTCTTTCTGGAACTCTTACCATTTGCATGTTGGGCATCCTGGACTTGTCATTTACTTTTCTCCTCTTTTCTGTCCTATTTTCTATCTCCTTATCTTATAACCCTCTGTTGACGTTTCCATTTTTACCATAATATTATAAATTTCATCAGTCCCTTTTTATCATTCTCTTAGTGTTCTTTTTCTATTTATCCAGTCCTTGTTTGCATAAATGCAGTATATCTTGTTTTGTATCTTCAGGATATTAATTTTTTTTTTTTTTTTTTTTTTGTGGTATGTGGGCCTCTCACTGTTGTGGCCTCTCCCGTTGTGGAGCACAGGCTCCGGACGCGCAGGCTCAGCGGCCATGGCTCACGGGCCCAGCCGCTCCGGGACATGTGGGATCCTCCCGGACCAGGGCACGAGCCCGTGTCCCCTGCATCGGCAGGCGGACTCTCAACCACTGCGCCACCAGGGAAGCCCTATTAAATATATTTTGAATATAAAATGTTTTGTTTGAATGATTCCTGTTAGGTTGCTTTTGTCCTGTGTGATTTGATTTCCATATTTCACATTAGAGACTTTTCTCATGGAAGCTCTGAGCTTGCCATTGAGGCTTGTTACCTGTGGGCTTCACTGTATGCTGTGGCTGGGCTATTTTGCTGGAGAACTTCGATATCAGTGTCTTTAGGTCTTTCTGCTTACCATGTTCATATCCCCCTAGGAAAGCCCTCTCAGTCTCCTGCTTACAGGTACAGATCTGGTAGCTACATTTGTGGAAACCCAGTGGGGAAGAAGGTTGGAGGTCTCGGCATTTAAGATGTAAATGCCCACTCTTTCCCCTGTGTCCAGTACTCTTCTCTCTTCCTCTAGTTGTGCCTGGTTCCTGCTGTGGATTCCACTGCTTCTCAAGTGGAATTTGATCAAGCTTCTTTACGTAGCTCCCCTCCTGTCCCACATTTGCAGAGGTGGTAGAGTCAATTCCTCTTCCTTTTGAGGGGTTCTGCTGGGAAAATGGGGCTGCTTCTAGGCTTCCACAGTGTCAGCTGAGGATACAGCTTTCCCAGATCTGTTAAATCAATTGAATATTAGTCTATTCATCCATTTGCTGTCCAGTTTCCAAGCTGTTGTTGCTCTTGTCTGCTTTCTCATTCTCTTTGTCCTTGCAAGTTTACCCTCCCCTTTCCTCCCATAGCACTTCAGCGCACATTTGTTTCATGGTACCTCTTTTTGTGTGTTATAGTTCACTGTAAATCTGTCTAATGTCTCCTCTGAAGAGGGAGCTCCTCTGAAGGAAGAGATGCATCCCACATATTCAATAGCCCTTGGTACTTAGCAGTGAGAGACAGCATGTGCTGAAATGCACCTACGCTGAGGTCAGTTCAGTGGCCTGGCTGGCACAGGGCTAGGTGCTGAGGCTCAGAGACTTGGGGCCCAGTCTCTGCCCTCAAGGAACTTAAGGTTGGGTGCTGTTTTCCTCCTTCCAACCATAGGGCGTCTGGTTCTGACTATTGGCCTTTCAGTGGCTAAAGAAAGAAGTGATGGTTCTAATCACAAACTTTCCTTGCTCTCTCTTTATCAGAAAAGAGACATGGAGGGAGGTGAGGACAGCCTAGAAACAAAGAGACACAATGTCTGTAGATGGTAAAGAAAAGGAAGGGGTGGGGTGAGGATGAAAGTGAAGAGGCCCAAGCCCCTTTCCATACTCTTTGCCTTCTTTTATATGAAAGATTGTTTTCTGATTATGCAGTGATACAAGGTCATTCTGTATTTGAGAACTAGAGAGAAGTTAAATAAAAAACTTGAAGTTGCTGATAATCCCACCACCTTAACATATTCTGTTGTGTGTATATATACAAATACACACACAAACATAATTTAGAATCATACTGAATACAATTTATATATATACTGCCTTTATGCTCAATGTTACATTGTGAGCTTTTCTTATACCACTATATTTCCTTTGAAAGCATGATTCTTAATAATTGTAAAATTCTACTGTGTAGATGTATTTTGTATTTTAAACTATTTAGACTCTTAAAAATTTTTTTCATTATTATAAATAATGCTTTATTAATAATCTACAATATCATTTTAACCCATTTCTAATTATTTCTTTAGAATTTATGCAAGTGGTTTACTGGGTTATGGAAAAAGGACTTTTTAAAAGATCATAATGCCTATTATCAAGCTGCTAAACACAAAAGTTGCACTCATATTTAGTACCACCAGCTGATGATGAAAGAGACTATTTCTCTAGTCCCTTGCACTCGTGTGTGTGTGTGTGTGTGTGTGCGCACATGTGTGTGTATTTCACAAGCAAATTTCATTAAGTTTGCATCTCCATATTTGATTAAACTATCCCCTTATTATTTTTTTTAGCTATTGGGTAACTATTTTAAAAATCACTGTCTTGTTCAGTTTTGCCCATTTTAATATTCTCAGGTTTATAATTTTTAACTGATTATGAAGAACTTTATATATCAATGTAATCAAACTTTTGTTGTGTCTTTTCCTTCGGTTTCTTCTTTCTTTTTTTACTTTTGACATCTTCTGACATACAAATTAGTAGATTTTTATGTTATCAAAGCTGTTTTTCTCTCTATGCAGTTTCTTCTTGCTTTATACTAGGAAAGTATACTGAGTAGATGTCCTAACAAGGGCATGAAGAAGTTTATTTCTCAAAAAGCCACCAGACTTTCCCGGAGTGGCTCATTACCATTTATTAGGCCCACATTTACTCAGAATCTGAAGGCAGGCTAAGATACTGGATGTGAAGATTAGGCTCTTTAGAGCTCTGGCTCCCTTTGCTAAATGTGTCCATTGTCCCCTCTGCCACTTACACAGAGAGGATGTGCTGGCTGCTGGCAGAACCACAGACATTGCCACAGCTGTCATCAGATCTCTAAATCATGAAAATTCCCTGGTATCCCCTTGAGATACTCCAGCCTATAATCTACCTTAATTTGAAAGTCCTAGGACCCTCTCCAGAAGACTTGCTTAAACAAGAATTAGCAAAGGCTGCTTCCGGCACCAACTGACAGCCGGATGGTGACAAGTCATTTTTCTCTCCTTGTAGCTACCTAATGAGTAATCGTCAGAACTTTCCCCAGACTGGGGCTAGAAGATGAGCAGTGTTTCTTGGAGTTATGTCCTTTCATCTTGCCTGCTTGACATCCCTGTTGACAGGACTCGAGATTCTGAGCCAGATGGTGCTAGGAACATTATACAGATGAGTGGCAGGAGTCCAGGTGTGCTGAGCAGGGGAAGGAGGCAGGGGAGAGACTGGGTATTTCATCACTGGAGTGTACTAGAAAGAACAGTTCCAGCTGGGGTCTGTCTGTTCTTGAGAGCCCAAGTGATTGATGTTATAAACAGATTCTGAAATGCCTGTTTCACTAAGGGCCCAGGAAAAATGAATACGTGCATCGTAATGACTTCATCTTCCATTATGAAGAGAGAAAGTATAGTTTGTGATAGAAAGAGGGCTGTGCCAGGAGTCAGAGGTCCTGGGTTCTACTTCCTCATAGGGGGACAAACCGTGCTGGTTTGCCTGGGACTGATGGTTTGCCCAGGACATAGGATGCTTCATTTTAAAACTGCAGTAGTCCTGGGCAAACTGGAATGGTTGGTCTCCTAATCCAGCTATGTGGCCTTGACCATGTTGTTTGCCCTGCTGAGCAACTGTCTCCTGACATCTATCCCTGCTCTGCCTTTAAAAAGTTGAAGTAAGAATCACCAAGGTATTGGGAAGCAGAGCAATTTATAACTTGGGTGACCTTAATCAGGTTACTTAACATGTTTAAACTAGATCTTACTTCATTGTCTCTACAATGAGGGTAATACTAGTGAATACCTCATCAGATTTCTGTGAGAATCAAATGAAAAATGAAAATTATATGATAATTCCTGATATCAGTGCCTGGCACATAGTAGACCCTATTGTATGTTAGCCATGGTTCTCATTATTAATGTATGTAGACCACTGTCTAAAGTAAACTATACTGATGTCATTATTACTGGAAGAACCCTTGAATTTAGGGAAGTCACCTCTGCCCTCTTTGGGTTGGATTGCCCTCATCCAAGAGCCAGGAGTCTCAGAAGTCCAGGGTGTACAGTGGCTTCCAGAAGAGCCTTTTGGAGGCTGGGCTCTGGGCTAGTTAGGAACCACACCCAGAACCTGGCAGTAAAGATCTCTTCCTCTTCCCCTGGACATGTATTCCAATTCTGTCAAGGACAGTCATATGCTTCTTATTCAAAAGTAAGGTTGAGGTGAGGTGTTGTAGGTGAGTTTATAAAGGATTTTATTTAACAATCATTTATTAAGCTCCAGTTCTGCTTTAAGCCTGATGCTTGTTGTTCTGCATATAAATATGAGGAAGACTCAGTTCCAATCAGATCCTCAAGCGCTCACAGTCCTGTTTTGGAGACAGATATATGTAACTTTAGATCATAGACATTTGTTTAGGTGCCATAACAGAGATGTGTGTGCAGTGCTGGGAAGCCCAGGGAAAGCACTGACTTCCTGGGATATGTCTTGAAGAATGAGCAGAGGATGAGAAGAAAGTTTCAGAAAGTGGAGAGACTATGCACAAATATACAGGCACAGCCTGTATGGAGTATATGGAGTGATTCTTGGTGGCTGAGGAAGAGAATGGAACCTACGCTGTATAAGTTTAAATGCCCAGCTTGCAGGTCTGAGAGGTCCAGAGTAGCCTGAAGGGCACTGAACACACTATGAAGGAGCTGGGCTTTCTGGGAGATCCAAGAGAGTCCATCCTAGGTGTTCAACGAAGAGATAGAGAAGGTCAGATTTCTGGATTTGAGCTTGCTTTGTCTACACAGATTTATCTTCGGTTCTGTTCCCTATAGCACTGTTTATAGTAGCAAACGTTAGAGTTGTTATGGATTCCACTGAGTCAATTATGCATTGATACAATAGAATATCATATGGCTATTTAAAATTATATTGGTGGGGACTTCGGTTAAGACTCCGCGCTCCCAATGTGGGGGGTGTGAGTTCAATCCCTGGTCAGGGAACTAGAGCACATGTGCCGCAACTAAGAGCCCTCATGCTGCAACTAAGAGCCCGTGTGCCACAACTAAGAGCCGTGTACCGCAACTAAGAGCCTGCGTGCTGCAACTAAGAGCCCGCGTGCCACAACTAAGAGCCTGCGTGCTGCAACTAAGACCTGGCACAGCCAAATAAATAAATAAATATTAAAAATTATATTGGTGATGTATATTCACTGGCATGGAGAAGTCAAGGGATTAACCTCGAATAGGGAATCGATTGGACACATTGGATTAGGGTTGAGGGAAAGCTGTGCTCTATTCATGATTGACCACACAGAGGTTACAGGATGTCTCGGGTCCCTGTTCTCTCACTTGTCCCTTAGAGATTAGTGATCTCCATCTCCCAGAGTGGCTGTGAGGGCAAAATAAATAAGTTGGTACTGGAGGGAGTTCTAAGGATTCTTGTAAGTGGTCTCCCCTTTCTTTCTTTTTTGCCCATTTACAGCTCCCACCCCTCCTCTCCTATGGTCCCAGCCCAGAAAATTGGCCCTGGCCCTATTACGTGGGAATAGGAGCCAAGACTCCTTTTTGGTGTCCTGGGCTAGGGGACGTGGGTTAAGATTTCAGGGCTCTCAGAGGACTGAGACAAATCATCAATAAATATGGAGTGCAGCCTTCAAAATGATACGAAGGGACAACAGGGCAGCACCCTCCACCCTTCTGCTACCCCCTGTGATCTGTCAGGCAGGGCCAACTGGTTTCCTGCAGCAGAGGTGCTATGAGCTCCTCCAGAGGCAGCTGGGTCTCCAATATCCGATAAACATGGGGGCTGAGCTTGGTTTGATGGGGAAACACTTAATTTCCTGGTTTATGAAGCGCTCATTTTTATTAACTGTCCTATTTTATTAGACCTCATTCATGGCCTGGAAAAATACCTATCCTTGAAGCTCCCAATGCCAAGATCTCCATCCAAGCAGAGAGAAGCTCAAGGATCACATCTCTGGGGGAAAAGCTGACTCTCAAAGTGCCTAGAAAGAGATAATGCTATTTATATCATTGTAATAATACTAGTTGGGCCTACTATGCGTCTGATCCGAGACTGGTGCCCTATATGTCATCTAATCCTCAATGCACCCCTATATAGTGGATATCATTACCCCCATTATACAGATGAAGAAATAGAGGTTTAGCAAAAGTATACAACTTGCTCAATGTCATACAGCCAGATAGTGGTGGTACATGACCTATACCTAGGTTACCTGACTCCAGAACCATTGTTGAGGCACTGCCATAGATTTCTGGATCTAGGAAGGGCCTTAGAGCTCCCCCCCCACCCCAGGCTCCTTGTGTGGCTGGGTGCCTTCTGCTAGTTGCTTAAGCCTCCCTGTATTCCCATTTCCTCTTCTGCTTCACAGTTCAGAGACACAGTGGGGTGCATCTCCAAGAACTGCTATATTTTAAGCACTGACATCATCTCAGTCACAATGAAGTCCTAACTAATCCTTTACTCTCTCTCTCTCCTGCAACATGGATTTGGCATGATGCTTTCTCTTGTTGGGTAGATCGAGGTCTATAAGTTGCTCCACAATATATACTCATGGGCCAACTGCAAAATGCAACCCTCCACTCAGCTATTAAAATAACCTTCCCTCTGTAATGGATTAGTTATTTCAGCAATGAGGCCCATTTGAAGGGAGATCATGAGATAATTGACTGTCGAGCAGTTGAGCAATGTTTAAGGTCAATTGTAGTAGAGGTCAATTCATTTGAACAGTGGACTTGCTTCTGTCGGGTCTCATAATGTTGATAATAACAACTTTGGTTTAATGGAAGTGTTCACTGATGTTAGAGAAGAATGAACTATTAGACGTTCAGATTAAGTATTGTCTAAACTCAGAAGGTTTTGGAGCTGGTTTGGTCATAGCAAATGTAAAATCCTCGGCTAGGGAAAAACGACTTTAAAGAACAGATGGATTTAATGTCAAAGGCAAATGATTTTCTTTCCCCCTATACCGATTGACTTGAATTTACACTGGGTAGACCGTGATTATTCCCCGACTCTATATTTACAGCTTCTCATTGGTATTTTCCAGAATAATTAAGAATTTAACCTAGAACGGGTCATTTTTAAGTAGAGGTGAATGCTTTTTGATTTTTAAGCGAACTGTCTAAATTAGGTACTAAATATGCATTGTATTCTCCTTGCCTCCTGTTTAAAGGCCTTCTAAACTTCTGGACTCATTACTGGAACCCAAGGGAAGAGACTGCTCACCCCATCCAGAAGTCTGTTTTTGTCTGGGGGGGTTCCTCTCGTCCACAGAGGGCGAGCTGTTTCGCAAACGTGCCGCCTTCCCTGGGGTTGTGTGGAACCTGAGGACAAGCCTAGCGGTCTCTTTAATGGGGGCACCAAGGGACTCCCCAGTGAGTCCCCAGCAGACAGCTGCAGGGGAAGGCAGCTCTGTAGTTTTTGCTTCAATTCCACTGGAAATCATTTCCAATCTATGTCTATTTCTGTTCAGTGCTGGCTCTTCCTTGTTCCTTTAAAGGATTTGCTTCTCCAGGAAGAGTGTAACTCTGCATTCCCCTGAGTAAGGCTGCTCTCTAGGTTCAGCTGAGAAGGAGGGAGATACTCCTCAGGAGTGCCTCCTTTTCCTGTGGAGAGGCTTCATCATTATTATTGCCACCGTTTGGCACAGGAAGGCTGACGTGGCTGGGAAAACTAGGAGCTCTACTCTCATCTGTCTGCCTTAAATGTCTGCCTACTCTTCCTCCCTGCCAAACTACCTCCCACATTTATAAATGGGGCCTGTTCTCTTGGTTTTCCAGCAATGAAGCCCTGTGTGTGTCCCCTAAGCTCATTCTTTTTTAGTGGGAAGGGACCCCTAAGGCCCAGTCACCCTGCAGCTGCTGGATTCTACAATGTAACAACAGTTCCTAAGAGCAGGGATGTATTCTTTCTGGGAAGGTGGGCCCTGTGTCCCTGGAAGGCAGATTAGAGCTGCAGAGATAATTCACCAGAACTTTCTGGGAAACCTGCAGCCACAAGCAGTTGTTTCTTTCCTTAGAGCAGAAAGGAAGGAGGGGGCACTGTGAGGCTTTGGAGGGGTGTAGGCATGAAAACAATCAGAGGTGCATTCAGAGTTCCAGGATGGAGACGAAGGCATGATGAGGCATGTTGAAGACAGCTCACCTGATCTTACTGAAGGTTAGTGAGTTGTCTGCATTCCAGGGTACCAAGCACTCCTTCCACTCTAAACAAAACTGAGCAGGGATCCCAGCATTTGTGTCTATAATGCCCGTTGCAGGAGAGAGAAATGCCAAACAGGGCAACTCATGAATCCATGGCACTCACCTGGACCAGGTCAGAGGTCAGACTAGTTAGCAAAGATCACAGGGGAGGGCTTTACAGAATCTGACGGGTCCATTTAGCTTTTGAAGTCTAGTGTTTGGAACATCTCCAGGAAGGGCGGGCCTCGGTGCATTCTGCACTGGGGTAGTTTGGCCAACAATAATGATACTTGCTGACATTTAGTAAGCTCTTACTATGTGCCAGGTGTGGCTGGCAGCCAAGAGAATGATGTGCGTTTTCTCACTTCATCCTTACCCAGTAAGGATGCAAATACTATTATTACCCCCCCACACCATAGTCAAATGAAGAAACTGAGACTTAGAGGGGGAAATAGCTTGCCTGAGGTCACTCAGATAATAAGTACGGGAACCCAGAGTCTCACACAAGTTAGTCACTTAGACTGCTGAGACAGGCTGTGTGTGTGTGTGTGTGTGTGTGTGTGTGTGTGTGTGTGTGTGTGTGTGCAGGGCGGGTGGGGGGCAGTGATTAACCGGCGGGGGGGAAGATTTTGCCTACTTCACATTTGTCTTGAATTGTGCTGGCACCCTTGTGACTATATGGAAAATACCAAATATATATATATATATATATATATATACTACAGAAATTTACAAAATGAACTGCATTTACCATCACTTTCTCCCCCACAGTTAGGGCTGTCAGACAAGATTCTCAGTATAAATGGTGATCAGCCATTGCTATATGGACCTCTATTTATCTGGAAGGCCGATATAAAATTCACAGCCAGAGTAAAGCAATTATCAAAGCTAGTTCTCTAATATTAACAAGAAAAAAACATGAAATTGATACATAACCAATGAATAGTCCTGTCCTGAAGATCTTCTAAGTAACTATCCTTTAGAATTCATCTTCCTACTTTCTGGCTAGACAGAATGAGGCCAAACATCTTGCCTGGTCTGAAAGCAGGAGTAGAATGGTGGCTGAGTAAAATACTTCTAGGTTAGTCACACTTCCTCTGACTTTACCTCCATGAGAATGATAGGCAGAGGTTTTAAAAAACTCTGTAGTACTGCCTTTGTTTTGGTTTCAAACATGCTGTTGATAACAGCTGTTACTAGTGTACAGTGTGTTTATTGTTGAGTAATTATGTCTTACATTCATATTGGCAAAACTCTTATTTGCACTCTTAGGAGCAGTGGACATCTTGTGTGCACAAATGAATTAATGTGACAATGGCTTTTGACTTTGGAAGCAGTGACTTATTAATACTTTTATCCACACTGTTGTTAAATAAATATTCAGATCTCTCAACACGGTACCTATCACTAATGAGTTTCTCCAGCCACAAATTCCACAGGATCATGTAACCCAGAGGACCAAATTATAGAAAAGAGAGTTAGAAACTAGGGACATCTTTCTTATTATGATTTTTAAATCCTGTCCAAAAGCCATAGAATGTTTCTGATTTAAAACAGTCAGATTGGTCATAGCCAGAGATTGGAAACTCCCCAGAGAGGATATCAAGAGGAAGACCTCCTGTGCTATATCCTGTCCCTAGAAGACTAAATCAAAGTGACATCCCTCTCCTTCCACCCCACACACGTGCATGCACACACATGCATATCCATGGATCCTTTATTTCTCTAGAACTTCCTAAGTCCCTTGTGGAGGGCTCAGTCAATAGTATTGCTTGGTTATTTTATTATTACTTACTATTTATTATATATCAGCTAAATCAGCCCCTAAATTGGAAAAATGGAAAGGCCGACAGAAAACCTAAGTTAGGTGAAGGATGATGAATGTTTTCAAGGAACTGGAAGGTACAATAATGAAGAAAAAGGTCTTGTGTGAGGATCCTGCAGACTTGCATTTAAATTGGTTAACTTCAGAAAAAGATGAGGCTGGCAAGCAGTGAGGAGACAGCTTGGAAACACAGAGAAAGGGGATGGGACATGAAAGAACTGCACTTGGAAAATAATCTAGTGCCTTCATTATGTGCAAAGTGAAGTGTGGATTGCAGAGAGAGAGAGAGAGAGAGAGAGGTGGTTTTTAATTCTCAGAGAAGTTAAATTCTACGACAGTGTACACCAAGCATATAAAGAGGAAGTGATCTCCATGCATACAAAGGGACTTGGTAAGACATGGTGAGAACAAAAGGAAAACAAGACATTACCTTTGAGACTCTTCCAGGCAAATCTGAAATGTCCAGGAAATGGGAGACTTGAAGGTCTGATGGAGTAGGAAATGTATTTTGACTGAAGCCTTTTTAATTAGGAGGAGGAGAAAGAAGGAAGCAATAGAGGCCTGGAGGGGGTCACCCATGGGGACAGGTGATGAATAAGGCAGGAGCAAAGCCTGGGGAGAGAAGAAGAAGCTGAGGAGAGCGCAGGGTTCCACGTGCACACACACAGGGCTGGAGAGCAGAAAGGAGCCCAAGGAGGCTTGGTCCACAAGGTGCAGCTCTCGCTCATCTCTGAAACACCCCATGGGCAGGGAAGCCCTGCAGTCAAATCACCATCCCAGACACAACTAGGACAAACCTGATCCTCAGAAAAAGCTTGTCCAGTGCTTCGTTAATCAGGAACCATGGCTACACAGTATCCCAGAGTGAGTGCCAACCCTGAGTCCAGCAGGCAACCATTCCTCCAGCCAATGTTGAACCAAAAATCAGCCAACCCTTTCATGCTCCCCAAATAACAGTACTGTGGGTAAGGTGTGAACACTGTCTCTTAGGACTGTGCAAGAGTTTTCTTGAGTGCAAAGAACCAAGACCTAAGTAAGACCATGTCTGTCTGGTACTCAGAACCTTCTAGATCAAGGATCAGAAACTGCAGATGGCATGCCCTGTGTGCTAAGAATGGTTTTCAAAGCATTGTTAAAAACAAACAACAGCAAACAAAAAGAAAAAAAGAAAAGCTAGTGAAAAATGTGAGACAGAGGCTGTATGTGACTTTCAAAGCCCAAAATATTTATTAGATGATCCTTTGTAGAAAAAATTTGCTGACCTCTGCTCTAAAGGATTTCAGGACATTTAGGAAAAAATCCAGGTGATGTTGACAGACCTGACCAAAAAAATAAAAAAAACAATGGCAACAGCAACAAACACAGGATGCCAACACAACATTTGAGATATATTTGAGATACTCTTAAACTAAAAAACTACTTGTTGTTTATCTGAAATTCAGATGTAACTAGGCATCCTTATTTCCTTATTTTATCTGGCAACCTGTGTACAGGGCATAAAGGGGTGGTATAACAAGACCCTGGCTTCTGGAATCAGACCACCTGGGTTCAAATCCTAACTGTCCCACTTATATCACTGGGCAGGCAGTTGGCCTTTCCATGCCTCTGCCTTGTCATCTGTAAAATGGGGATGATGGGCTCTCCTAGGGCACCTGAAACAGTGCCTGGCACCAGCCACTGTTACTATATCATCGTGCTCCAGGCCACCCCTCTGACTTCACCTCCTGCTTCTCTCCCCTCCCAGTTTTCACTCCAGCCACAGTGACCTCCTGGCCCTTTCTGGACCCTGCCACACAGACTCCTGCCTTAAAGTCTTTGCACCCATACTATCCTCGACCCAGAACTCTCTTCTTTCTTTCAGTGTCACCTGCTGTTCTTGACCTCCATGCATACAAGATTCTGATCAACTGCCATCTTCTTAGGGGCCTTCCCTGACCACTCTGACACTCTCTAGCCCCCTATTGTGCTTTACTTTGTCATCATAGCTTTTACCTCTCCCTGACATTATATATCTATCCTACTTGTTCCTGGTCTGCTCTCCCACTTAGAATGTCAGTTTCCTGGGGGGCAGTATCTTGCTCTTCTTTTTTTTTTCTTTAATTTTTGAATTTTATTTAATTTATTTTTTTATACAGCAGGTTCTTATTAGTCATCAACTTTATACACATCAGTGTATACGTGTCAATCCCAATCTCCCAATTCATCCCACCACCACCTCCCCCCCGCACCGCGGCTTTCCCCGCCTTGGTGTCCATACGTTTGTTCTCTACATCTGTGTCTCTATTTCTGCCCTGCAAACCGGTTCATCTTGCTGTTCTTATTCACTGTTATCCCGGTACAGTATCTGGCACTTATTTGAAGAATAAATGAATGAATGAATAAATGATGGACTGTACTTCACAGGGCTTAGTTCTGTTCTCTTAAAGTCCCAAGGCAGTTCTAAAGCAGTCAACATATGTTTATAAGGGTCTACTATGTGGTGGGAAATAAACAGATGGGTCCTGACTCCCTTTTGAGTTCACAGCCTGGCTGGGAAGGCAGATATTACACAAGCACTTAGGAATGATGAAGTAGAAAATCTGAAAAGGGCCGTCAAGGAAAAGTCTTGGGGCCCTTGAGAGCATTTGGGAGGTCAGGGAAGGTCTCTTCCAGGAGGGGGCCTCTGAGCTGAGTCCTGAAGCGAGACCAGCAGGTAGCCAAGTAAAGAGGGGGAAGAGCACTGGAGGTTGAAGATGTGGGCCAGGTGTCTCAGATTCCGCAGCCTCTCTGTCCTGTGTGTGTCATTTAGGTTTTGTCATTAGCATTCTGGCTCCATGCTATGTCAGTACTACTGAGATGGATCTGGGCTAACAGCATCCTCCTTGCATGTACTTTTCAAAATGTATACATATTATTCTTTTTGAGTCATTTTAGCACTGGTGGAAAGGGAGGAACTGGCAGGTCTGAAGAGTAATCCGTAGGTCGATGATATGTCATAGATACCATGAGGGTCCCAAACCTTCTTCATCGCCATTTTCTTCTCTGTGGGGACATCCATCAGGAAGAGCACAGGCTTCCAGCCATGCCTCAGTGTTCTTCTGCCGACCAGCTGCGACCTTGTGTAAGTTAGCTACCCTTTCAGAGCCTCAATTTCCCCCTGTACAAAATGGGGAGGTGGGTATTAATATGTGCCTCACAAAGTTAATAAGAGAATTACATGAGAAGGGATGTCACGTGCTCAGTTTGTTGCCCGGCAGAGTCAAGGCACCCAGGAATGGACAGCTCCTGTCTCCCACTTCCCCCTTCTGAAAGCCAGCCATCTTCTATAGGCAGGATCCAGTCTGAGGAGAAGCAAGATGTCAGGTTAGCATTTTCCACCATGTGCCCTTTGAATCTCAGTCCCCTGAGATAGTCTGCAGACAGGTGTCGTGGTAAAATAGGTCCCTGGAGAACACCTCCCCCAGACCTCAGTGTTTTTCCTCAAAGCACCAACCAATGGCTTCGTCTCAGAACAGAGCGGAGGATGTTTGGGTGTTTGAGACATTGGGGCTTCCTGGCCAAAGCGTTTTGTGATGCAGCCTGGACCCTCATATAGTGCCTCTCCCTTGTGGAGAGTCAGGGCCCCTGAGTGTGGGGTTGAGGTTGAAGCAGGCTGGTCCCTTGAGGGGAGCTGGAGCTAAGAAGCCAACAGCCCACAGGCAGTGGTGTTGGCTGCCAGTTTCAGAATGAAATCACTTCATTGTGGGAAACTGCTAGAGTCCCTCACCGCCACTCCCCACAGATCCCCTCGCCTCCGTCACCCAAAGTTAGTGCTGTTAGAGAAGCTGCTGGAGGAGAAACTTCGTAAACATTCCTTCTTAGGCAACCAAGCTCAAAGTCACCCACTCATACATGCTTCATACCAGCTCTGGGGCTGGGTCTGATAGAAGAGCCCATCTCATATCCATACTGGCTCCCAGCAGCTCCTTAGACTGAGGAGCTATTTTCCCCTGCACATTCTATACTACTTTTTTTCAAATGAATTTAGAAGCTATTGTGGTTAGAAAAATATAAACTCTCTCAGAATCATTTTTCTTGTTGATAAATAACAATATCAGTGGCTACTCAGGTACAACTAACAACATGCATAGGTTGGCAAAAATGTTTAGCCTGAAAATAGATCTTCGTTGCCATATAGTTTTGGAACACTGCTTTAGAATATGTGGTATTCCCTCATCAGAGATGAAGAAACTGAGTCAGGGAGTGGCTGGTATCCTGCCTACAGTCAGTAAGGGTGGGCAGGGGAGGGGTGTGTGTGTGTGTGTGTGTGTGTGTGTGTGTGTGTGTGTGTGTGTGTGTGTTTCTATCCTTAGGAACATCGTTTTGGGAACACTCAATTTCTAATTATCTTGAGGGAAAAGACCCTGAATACCATTTTTCATGCTGTGTGTGTGTGTGTGTGTGTGTGTGTGTGTGTGATGGGTCACCCTTCAAACTGCCCTGTCCTGCTCCAGATATCCTTCTGCAGAGAGATGCATCTGGGGGAGAAAGAATGCTGTATCCTTCCTTCTGCCATGCTTGCTCATAATTACCCTAGATGGCCCAGCTGTTTTATCTGATAAGCCCACTCACATGCTTGGGCTGGCAGCATCCTGCAAAGGCGTATGGCAGAGCAGAAAGAGAACTGCATTAGAAGTCAGAAAACCTGGATTCTAATCCAGCTTAACCATTTATTATCCTTGTGGTTTGTGGTCAGTCAGTTCATCCTTTTTTTGTCTTTTTGGTTTCAACACTCACATCTGTATAAGAGGGGAAGAAATCTCCTTTGCCTTCCTTACAAAGATGCTACAAAGTAACAAGATTTAAAACATTTTGAAAACATTTAAAGTAATTTAGCCAGATTCAGGCTGCTGATTGTGTTTAGATGTTAGTGCCAAAAGTAAATGTTTTGGCATGTTTAGCATCAAATTCATGGCCTGGAATTATCAAAAACTGACCAGAAAAAGTTTCTTAGAGTCTTTCAAGGGCACCCTGTTATAGTGCAGTCGAGTTTAAACCTTGGGAAGTTGCAGGCTGAAACTGGAAGTCGCCCTGGGTAATGGAGAACCAAACTGGGCCTTTCAGCAGAGAGCAGGGTGACTTATTTTTTAATGTTTCCAACATGAAAGAACACAATTGATTTTTTTCCTCCTTAATCTCTCCAACTCCCTAGCTTTTATTGTTTCTAAAATAAGATAAACCAATCAGGTGTTATTTCAGCTCCGTAAACAATCTTTATTTTTCTGGCCGTTAGGAATAGAAATTGAGACGGAGACCAGGATTGCAAGAGGAGGAAGCAAGGTAATCAAGGAAACCATTGATCTTAACTTAGTCAACTACTACCACTTCTGCAAATGCTCACAGTGGCTGCCACCCCCCGCCATAACTCACCCTCCAGTCTTTGTCCATACCTCATGAATGTGCGAAGCCTGCAGCAGCAAAATCTCCAAGTGCTCTGGTTCCTTGCTCAGATCAAATCACACTCATTTTTTTTAAGATTAGTGGCTGCTCCAAAAATGACTTCACTTTCTTGATCCAGGCAAATAATTGTCAAATGATTTTGTTTTAATGCCTCAGTGCTGGGAACGTTGGAAGGATTTCCATTTTATTGCACATTCTGAAGTTCTCAACCTGTTTCTCTACCCTTTGTGTGTTTCTGCCATGGGCAGAGCCATGTTAGCTTCAAAGGCCTTTTCTGAGTTGGCAGACTGTTGGCAGGATGTTGACAAAAGTAGAAATGAGACTGATGGGCCTAGCAGAGGAGACGGGCACTTATCCTGGGCTTGGTATGAGCACAAGGGTTGGAACGCACACAGCCCCACTAGCCTCAACAGCTGGTGGCAGCTGGACATGGGCAATGCACAGGACATCTACTTTGGCTTCACTTGAAGACCGTGGCAGACACCCAGCTAGCTGCTGCTGGGGGTGGGCATCCAGCCAGCTGAGCGCCAGTCCCTGTTCCAGCTCCAAATCCTCTTGCTCACTCTTAGGTGTGTCCTTCGAATTCTTGGGGAGCAAGCTTTTTCCTTCTTCCTACCTTTAAGGGACATTCTACAGTGTTGGTATAGTTTTGTTTGTTTTTGTTTATGAAACGTGTTTATTAACTGCATGTAACTGGGTTTTCTTGAGAAACACAGTAACCTCAATTAAGGAACTCTGTGCCCATATATATAATCTGTGATATGAATTATGATAAACAGAAACTACATTGTCCATGGACAAAGATTTGAACCATTTCCCCACCTTTGAAAATAAAATAACCCCCCCCTTCCTTAAGTGTAGACATTTGTAGCGTACAGATGCCTTTATAAATTCCATTGTGTGTAATCCTCAGCATGGTCCCCACAGGAGAAATTAAATAACCTGGGGCTCCAGGTCAGGCTAAATGACTATTTGACGTCACTCTGATGGTCAGATGACAAGACTATTTTACCTTCTTCCTACCTTCCAGGGCCATTCTGCCAAGTTGGTGTCCTTTGTGAGGGGAGAAACGGCAGGGTATGAAGGACAGGGAAGGTCTTTGGTGACAGACAGACCCGGGTTAGACAGTGGTAGCTTTGTGTAATTACCTTAGCTTTTTGAGTCTCTGTTTCCTTATCTCTAAGATGGGACCGACATTACCTATACCATGAGACTCAAAAATGTTAATTAAAATTACCATCATTGTTCTTTTGAGGTTATTATTAATAGTGTTTCTAGGGTTTATATATATTTTCATCACCAAAGATTGGGGCTTGTGGTCAAACAAGACAGAACATCTGAACTGGAAAGTGTCCCCAAAATCCAGAGCATGAGAACACGAGCAGCACTCCCTCTGCCTCTACCTTACCCAGCTACATGTCACCCCATGGAAGGCAGCTTCTGCCTCAGAATTGTTCCTAAGCTTTGGCAGGTTGGAGCTTTATACAGGTAGGGTTCTGACCATTGGGATCCTGTGCTGCCTTGGAAACCAGTTGTCTGGTGTCATTCATTAACTCAGAGCGGCAGAAGGCAAGAGGAGCAGAAAATGCAGTCGTTGCCTGGGAAGAGAAAAAGAAACTGACATGCTCATACCCAATGAGCATGCGACCCAATGCCTTCACCAGCACCGAGACCACAGGACAGGCCAAACCCAATAACACTACTTCTCTGGTCCCAGCTCCAAGTACTCACATGCGCAGCTGATGTGCTGTCTGTCTGGGACGACTTCTTTGGCTGCTGCCTCTTCCCTGAGATACTTCTCAAGGCTGCCCTTGAGATGTTGACATGAACCTGATTTCAAAGGTCTCTGGGGCTGTTTGAGGGAAGGGGCCACACCTCTAATTATCACAGGTCCCAGGGAGAATGTGTTACCATTCCGTGAAATAAGAGAACTCATTTCTCCTCTCCCTGTCTTGTGGGAATCTGGGGAAGAACTCGACGAACTAGAAAGTGTCACCCTACTTTCCATATAGACAAGCTGTTGGACTAAAGCAAAGCTACCCTCATGTGGGCCAATAAATGATTGAGCTCATCCGGTTGGACGTATCTGAGTTGGAGGAAGTTATGACCTCTTTTTCTTTGGGGACTGAGAGGGAGAATGGGGTCCCACCACCCTGTGTAGGAGCTTCCCTCCTACTCAGCAAGGATTAGGTCTTTCCTTGGGCTTGGTCCTAAGGACTTCCTTTGGGTATAGAAGGCGCAGCACATCTGGGACCCCTGACCCTAGTTAGCAAGCAGTCCCACAGGTCCTTCTGGTGCCCTGAGGATATTTATTTAATTCTGTTGTCTATTCAGGATCAGTGTGCTTAGAACTTGCAGACCTGTTTAAAAAGACATACCACCAGCCCCACACCCCCAAAGAATGTCATAATGAGGGTGGGTAGGTAGGGGTGAGTTGAAAAGCTGCTCTGGTGATTTTAATAAGATTACCTTTCACCTAGACCCCTGGTTTCCAAAATGTGGTAGCCAGAGCAGCAAGGTCAGCATCATTTGGAAACTTGTTAGCAATGCAAATTCTCAGACACCACACCAGACCTACTTAAATCAGAAACTCTGGCCGTGGGCCAAGAAATCCATGCTTTAACAAGTCCTCCAGGTGGTTTTGATGCATCCTAAAGTTTGAGAGCCACTGTCCTAAGTGGTCAGGAGGACTGGATGCAGGTGAGTTATTTCTGCTCGGTACAGGCCAGGGGACATGCCTTCCATAAAATCTTCTGTTAGTAGCACTTAAAGTACTGTCCACTAACTGCCTTCTATGAATCACTCAGGGTTCCTGGGCCCCACTTCAGATTTGCTGAATCAAAATCTTTGCATTTGGGGATCTAGGGAGAGTGCTTGCTTAACAGGTCCCCAAGAAGCTTCTTAAGCCTAGTTACTTTTAGTAATTACCTCATTGTATAGACCATCATTACTCAAAGTATAGTCTATAAACCAGCAGCATGGACATCACCTGGGAGCTTGTTAGAAATGCAGAATCTCAGGCCAAGCCAGACCTATAGAATCAAGACCTGAATTTCTAACATGATCCCCAGGTAATTCATATACATGCTAACATTTGAGAAGCATCGCCTTAGACCGTATGCTTGGACCACCTACTACATGTGGACAGCTGCTTCTTAAAGCCATGAGTGGAAAGTGCCATTCCAGAGGAGACCAAGGACCCTCACACAGTACCAGTGTCCCGTGAGTCCTGACTCATACATCCTGGAGCATGTCCTGACGTGTAATTAATGGGGTAATAGATGCCCTTGCAAACCACTGGAGAGCTGGTCAACACCTAACGAGTGTAGGGTTGTGGGTCTTGCATCTTTTAAGAACAGAAGTTCACTCAAACATCTTTCCAAACTACCTTTTGTTTTTTCCAGAGGAGAGAGGAAAACCCAGTTCACTCATCACCACCTAGCCCAGAGAGGCAAGGTTTAGGACCCACTGGACTCATTCTTTTGTTTGTAGTTGGTTTCATATAGCTTTCCGGAAAATACTTGCCAATAGTTCTTTACACCTTAGTGTGAGTTGAGGTTAATTCATCTTTTCTTTGGGTCTTGACACTTTTGAAGGGAAAGCTTGACAATATGTGCTGGAACAGGCTCTACTCTTCCATTCAAGGAACCTTAGGCATCAATAGCAGATGAAAAGGTGTTTGGGGGAAGGGACATTCAAATAATGAGCCTTCCAAGAACTCCTCAGTCATGTCTAGTACCTGGACCTAACCTCTGAGTATTGCTGGTTTGTTTCTTTTTTGTATTTCTGGGAGGAAAATGGTTGGGCTGAATGGTCTCTGGGACTCTTTCCTTTTTTGGAAATTCTTTGGAGTATTTGTTGAACATTCATTCTGTGCTAAGCCCTTTGCTGGATATTGAGGGGATGGGAAATTTAAGGTGATGCTTCCTCTGGTCTCCCGGGCTGGAGACCAGAGGAGGACAGAGTTATTCTCTTCCTCTCACTTCAAAGTGGATGTACTTGGGTGGTGACCCAGGAGTATCTATAAGGAATATAATGGAAACCTCTACTTTTATTGATGTGAAGAAACTAGTTCATCCATTCATTCATTCATTTGTTCAACAGTTTTTTTAATGTCTACTACTTGTAGATAGTTCTTCATGAGATTTATTTGATTATGGAAGAAATCTTTCTTAAAAGCACCTGCTTCCAAAGATAAGTTTTTAAAATTTCAGACTAGTTGGAACATATAATGAATGGAGCAACTGATTAGAAGAAAAGAACTATTTTCCCACCAGTTTCCCAAAGGGCATTTTGAGGGAAGTCAAGTTGAAATTGTAAATAAGGAGGACCTTTCCATCAGTCAGTACTGGCCACCCATGGATTAGAGTGACCCATCCCCCCCAAGAAATACAAACGCACACACACACACACACACACATGGAACTGGTGGAGGAGAGGCAGAAGGGTCAGCTGTCATTGCCAAGGGCTTTGAGATGAGACATGCACTTGGTGGCCTCCTGAAGTATCTTTCAGCCCTGAGATTTTGTGAGAAATACAGGATTGCATGAGATTCATCTCAAGAATTGTAGTTCTTTTAGCATAACAATATCTACATGGCTTATTCCATTATGTTTCTTCAGGATGAATAGAAGGGCTGGCAAATGCAAGCTAGATTTTATTTTTCTGTCCCAAGTGAGAAGACACTGGGAATATGGTTCAAATATAATGAACTGAGTAGAAAACATCAAAGGCTTAGAATTAAAAGGGAATAGACATCGTAAAGCTAGTAACTGAGAAAAATTATAGGAACTTTTTCCTCCTAAATTGGCCTAAAGTTCTAGAATTGTGGAGGAGCCCAGAAGATATCAAGCTTCATTCACTAACGGGTCTCCGAGTTAGTGTCACAAGACCCAACTAGGGGAGGTACTGGAGGTGGCATGGGAGCTGATTTCTGCATAAAATTCTATCACTAGGTAGAAAACTGAGAGTTTAGATCAAGTCATCCTCCTATTTAAAGGGTTCAAACAAAGCCAAATCTTGTCATATTTGAGTCTATTTGTCTTCTGAAGATCCAGGCTTGAAGAGGCTCGTAAACGGTTCTCCTATAATTTGGGTACCTGTCACCAGCATGCAGAAACCCAGTCCAAATATTAGTTTTATGCCAGGAATGCATTTCCAGAGATTTTTGTATGCAGTTCTTATTTTTCACAAAAATTAATTGTTCAAAATTGATTTCCAGCTGCTTTTTCTTATCAGATCTTTACACAAACCCATACTTAGCAGTATAGCCCAATAGCTAAGAGATCAGGTATGGAGTCAGACCTCAGTGGGAATCTTAGCTTTGATTCTTTTTAGCAGTGTTAAATGAGGGCAAGTTATATATCTTCTCTGGACCTCAGTTTCATCAGCTAGAAAATGGGAATATTTCTAATATCTATCCCAGAGGGTTGTTGTAAGGACTAAATGAGAAAATATTCATAAAGTGCTGGCAGAGTATCTGACTCATAGAAAGTACTTCATTAAGATCACTTTATATACCCGATTTTTTCATAGTGGGGCTTGAGGATGTGGACCAATATCCTAGCATCCTAGAGGTCAGTAATTGATCTCAAGATTTTAACAGTCTAGGATTCCTTCCTTCTTTCATTTCTAACAAATATTTATTTAGTACCTACTCTCTGCTAGGCAGTATTTTAGCACTTGGTACAGATGCATAAGATAGAGATAATCGCTGCCCTCATGGGGTTTGCACTCTAGGAGGGGAGCCAGACAGTGAGCAAGTGGCTAAACAGAGATGTGGTTACAGATTGGGATGAGCAACGTGAAGAAAGCAAATGATGGGTAGTAATGGATCATACCAGCATATGGGAACCTCCTCTGATAGGGTGATCAGGGAAGGACTTTTTAAGGAGGTGACATCTAAGCTGGGCCTGAAGGATGAAAAAGATCCAGCCAGGCAAAGAACCACTGACCCCTCCATTAGTACACGAGGTAGACAGAGTTTCACCAGGAGTTCTCCATCCAAGTTGATAGCCCCAGCTTTCTTCCCATATGTACAGGAAAAAGACTTTGCCAGCAAGTGGGAAAGAGAGTTTTCCTAATTTTATTGCATATGATGGAAGGTTCAATCATATCACAGTTCTCTAGGGCTCAGCATATTTTAGGATATTGCACCATGTATAAACGTTCTCCAGAGAAACAGAACCAAAATGAGATAGAATATATGTGTATGTTTATACATATAAAATGAGATTTATGATAAGGAATTGGGTCATGAGAATATGGAAGCTGAGAAGTCCCATGGCCTGCCATCCATAAGCTGGAGACCCAGGAAAGCTGATGGTATAAATTCTAGTCTAAGTCTGAAGGCCTGAGAACCAGGAGCGATGCTGATGGTATAAGTTCCAGTCCAAGGTCATGAGAAGACTGATTTTCAGCTTAAACAGTCAGGCATAGAGGGAAAATTCAACTTTCTCTGCCTTTTTGTTCCATTCAAGCCCTCAGTGGATTGGATGGTGCCCACTCTCATTGGGGAGGGCCATCTGATTTACTTAGCCCACCAATTCAAATGCTAGTCTCTTCTGGAAACACCTTTACAGACTACCCAGAAATAATGTTTAACCAGGTATCTGGGCATCCCTTGGCCCAGTTAAGTTGACACGTAAAATTAACCATAACACATCACCAATATACAGTTCCTGTCTATTGCTGAAGAAGTATAACTGGTGAAAAGACATTTAGAACCAGAATACAACCTTTCTCTGCCACTTCCTAGTTGAGTGAGCGTCAGCAAATTAATCTCTGAGTCTTAGTTTTCTCATCGGTAAAATGTGAGTGTAGCTTCTATTGTTGTTAGAATTGACATTGAAATGAGATAATGCATATAAAGTGTTCCACAGGTCCCAGGGAGAATGTGTTACCATTCCGTGAAATAAGAGAACTCATTTCTCCTCTCCCTGTCTTGTGGGAATCTGGGGAAGAACTCGACGAACTAGAAAGTGTCACCCTACTTTCCATATAGACAAGCTGTTGGACTAAAGCAAAGCTACCCTCATGTGGGCCAATAAATGATTGAGCTCATCCGGTTGGACGTATCTGAGTTGGAGGAAGTTATGACCTCTTTTTCTTTGGGGACTGAGAGGGAGAATGGGGTCCCACCACCCTGTGTAGGAGCTTCCCTCCTACTCAGCAAGGATTAGGTCTTTCCTTGGGCTTGGTCCTAAGGACTTCCTTTGGGTATAGAAGGCGCAGCACATCTGGGACCCCTGACCCTAGTTAGCAAGCAGTCCCACAGGTCCTTCTGGTGCCCTGAGGATATTTATTTAATTCTGTTGTCTATTCAGGATCAGTGTGCTTAGAACTTGCAGACCTGTTTAAAAAGACATACCACCAGCCCCACACCCCCAAAGAATGTCATAATGAGGGTGGGTAGGTAGGGGTGAGTTGAAAAGCTGCTCTGGTGATTTTAATAAGATTACCTTTCACCTAGACCCCTGGTTTCCAAAATGTGGTAGCCAGAGCAGCAAGGTCAGCATCATTTGGAAACTTGTTAGCAATGCAAATTCTCAGACACCACACCAGACCTACTTAAATCAGAAACTCTGGCCGTGGGCCAAGAAATCCATGCTTTAACAAGTCCTCCAGGTGGTTTTGATGCATCCTAAAGTTTGAGAGCCACTGTCCTAAGTGGTCAGGAGGACTGGATGCAGGTGAGTTATTTCTGCTCGGTACAGGCCAGGGGACATGCCTTCCATAAAATCTTCTGTTAGTAGCACTTAAAGTACTGTCCACTAACTGCCTTCTATGAATCACTCAGGGTTCCTGGGCCCCACTTCAGATTTGCTGAATCAAAATCTTTGCATTTGGGGATCTAGGGAGAGTGCTTGCTTAACAGGTCCCCAAGAAGCTTCTTAAGCCTAGTTACTTTTAGTAATTACCTCATTGTATAGACCATCATTACTCAAAGTATAGTCTATAAACCAGCAGCATGGACATCACCTGGGAGCTTGTTAGAAATGCAGAATCTCAGGCCAAGCCAGACCTATAGAATCAAGACCTGAATTTCTAACATGATCCCCAGGTAATTCATATACATGCTAACATTTGAGAAGCATCGCCTTAGACCGTATGCTTGGACCACCTACTACATGTGGACAGCTGCTTCTTAAAGCCATGAGTGGAAAGTGCCATTCCAGAGGAGACCAAGGACCCTCACACAGTACCAGTGTCCCGTGAGTCCTGACTCATACATCCTGGAGCATGTCCTGACGTGTAATTAATGGGGTAATAGATGCCCTTGCAAACCACTGGAGAGCTGGTCAACACCTAACGAGTGTAGGGTTGTGGGTCTTGCATCTTTTAAGAACAGAAGTTCACTCAAACATCTTTCCAAACTACCTTTTGTTTTTTCCAGAGGAGAGAGGAAAACCCAGTTCACTCATCACCACCTAGCCCAGAGAGGCAAGGTTTAGGACCCACTGGACTCATTCTTTTGTTTGTAGTTGGTTTCATATAGCTTTCCGGAAAATACTTGCCAATAGTTCTTTACACCTTAGTGTGAGTTGAGGTTAATTCATCTTTTCTTTGGGTCTTGACACTTTTGAAGGGAAAGCTTGACAATATGTGCTGGAACAGGCTCTACTCTTCCATTCAAGGAACCTTAGGCATCAATAGCAGATGAAAAGGTGTTTGGGGGAAGGGACATTCAAATAATGAGCCTTCCAAGAACTCCTCAGTCATGTCTAGTACCTGGACCTAACCTCTGAGTATTGCTGGTTTGTTTCTTTTTTGTATTTCTGGGAGGAAAATGGTTGGGCTGAATGGTCTCTGGGACTCTTTCCTTTTTTGGAAATTCTTTGGAGTATTTGTTGAACATTCATTCTGTGCTAAGCCCTTTGCTGGATATTGAGGGGATGGGAAATTTAAGGTGATGCTTCCTCTGGTCTCCCGGGCTGGAGACCAGAGGAGGACAGAGTTATTCTCTTCCTCTCACTTCAAAGTGGATGTACTTGGGTGGTGACCCAGGAGTATCTATAAGGAATATAATGGAAACCTCTACTTTTATTGATGTGAAGAAACTAGTTCATCCATTCATTCATTCATTTGTTCAACAGTTTTTTTAATGTCTACTACTTGTAGATAGTTCTTCATGAGATTTATTTGATTATGGAAGAAATCTTTCTTAAAAGCACCTGCTTCCAAAGATAAGTTTTTAAAATTTCAGACTAGTTGGAACATATAATGAATGGAGCAACTGATTAGAAGAAAAGAACTATTTTCCCACCAGTTTCCCAAAGGGCATTTTGAGGGAAGTCAAGTTGAAATTGTAAATAAGGAGGACCTTTCCATCAGTCAGTACTGGCCACCCATGGATTAGAGTGACCCATCCCCCCCAAGAAATACAAACGCACACACACACACACACACACATGGAACTGGTGGAGGAGAGGCAGAAGGGTCAGCTGTCATTGCCAAGGGCTTTGAGATGAGACATGCACTTGGTGGCCTCCTGAAGTATCTTTCAGCCCTGAGATTTTGTGAGAAATACAGGATTGCATGAGATTCATCTCAAGAATTGTAGTTCTTTTAGCATAACAATATCTACATGGCTTATTCCATTATGTTTCTTCAGGATGAATAGAAGGGCTGGCAAATGCAAGCTAGATTTTATTTTTCTGTCCCAAGTGAGAAGACACTGGGAATATGGTTCAAATATAATGAACTGAGTAGAAAACATCAAAGGCTTAGAATTAAAAGGGAATAGACATCGTAAAGCTAGTAACTGAGAAAAATTATAGGAACTTTTTCCTCCTAAATTGGCCTAAAGTTCTAGAATTGTGGAGGAGCCCAGAAGATATCAAGCTTCATTCACTAACGGGTCTCCGAGTTAGTGTCACAAGACCCAACTAGGGGAGGTACTGGAGGTGGCATGGGAGCTGATTTCTGCATAAAATTCTATCACTAGGTAGAAAACTGAGAGTTTAGATCAAGTCATCCTCCTATTTAAAGGGTTCAAACAAAGCCAAATCTTGTCATATTTGAGTCTATTTGTCTTCTGAAGATCCAGGCTTGAAGAGGCTCGTAAACGGTTCTCCTATAATTTGGGTACCTGTCACCAGCATGCAGAAACCCAGTCCAAATATTAGTTTTATGCCAGGAATGCATTTCCAGAGATTTTTGTATGCAGTTCTTATTTTTCACAAAAATTAATTGTTCAAAATTGATTTCCAGCTGCTTTTTCTTATCAGATCTTTACACAAACCCATACTTAGCAGTATAGCCCAATAGCTAAGAGATCAGGTATGGAGTCAGACCTCAGTGGGAATCTTAGCTTTGATTCTTTTTAGCAGTGTTAAATGAGGGCAAGTTATATATCTTCTCTGGACCTCAGTTTCATCAGCTAGAAAATGGGAATATTTCTAATATCTATCCCAGAGGGTTGTTGTAAGGACTAAATGAGAAAATATTCATAAAGTGCTGGCAGAGTATCTGACTCATAGAAAGTACTTCATTAAGATCACTTTATATACCCGATTTTTTCATAGTGGGGCTTGAGGATGTGGACCAATATCCTAGCATCCTAGAGGTCAGTAATTGATCTCAAGATTTTAACAGTCTAGGATTCCTTCCTTCTTTCATTTCTAACAAATATTTATTTAGTACCTACTCTCTGCTAGGCAGTATTTTAGCACTTGGTACAGATGCATAAGATAGAGATAATCGCTGCCCTCATGGGGTTTGCACTCTAGGAGGGGAGCCAGACAGTGAGCAAGTGGCTAAACAGAGATGTGGTTACAGATTGGGATGAGCAACGTGAAGAAAGCAAATGATGGGTAGTAATGGATCATACCAGCATATGGGAACCTCCTCTGATAGGGTGATCAGGGAAGGACTTTTTAAGGAGGTGACATCTAAGCTGGGCCTGAAGGATGAAAAAGATCCAGCCAGGCAAAGAACCACTGACCCCTCCATTAGTACACGAGGTAGACAGAGTTTCACCAGGAGTTCTCCATCCAAGTTGATAGCCCCAGCTTTCTTCCCATATGTACAGGAAAAAGACTTTGCCAGCAAGTGGGAAAGAGAGTTTTCCTAATTTTATTGCATATGATGGAAGGTTCAATCATATCACAGTTCTCTAGGGCTCAGCATATTTTAGGATATTGCACCATGTATAAACGTTCTCCAGAGAAACAGAACCAAAATGAGATAGAATATATGTGTATGTTTATACATATAAAATGAGATTTATGATAAGGAATTGGGTCATGAGAATATGGAAGCTGAGAAGTCCCATGGCCTGCCATCCATAAGCTGGAGACCCAGGAAAGCTGATGGTATAAATTCTAGTCTAAGTCTGAAGGCCTGAGAACCAGGAGCGATGCTGATGGTATAAGTTCCAGTCCAAGGTCATGAGAAGACTGATTTTCAGCTTAAACAGTCAGGCATAGAGGGAAAATTCAACTTTCTCTGCCTTTTTGTTCCATTCAAGCCCTCAGTGGATTGGATGGTGCCCACTCTCATTGGGGAGGGCCATCTGATTTACTTAGCCCACCAATTCAAATGCTAGTCTCTTCTGGAAACACCTTTACAGACTACCCAGAAATAATGTTTAACCAGGTATCTGGGCATCCCTTGGCCCAGTTAAGTTGACACGTAAAATTAACCATAACACATCACCAATATACAGTTCCTGTCTATTGCTGAAGAAGTATAACTGGTGAAAAGACATTTAGAACCAGAATACAACCTTTCTCTGCCACTTCCTAGTTGAGTGAGCGTCAGCAAATTAATCTCTGAGTCTTAGTTTTCTCATCGGTAAAATGTGAGTGTAGCTTCTATTGTTGTTAGAATTGACATTGAAATGAGATAATGCATATAAAGTGTTCAGGGACTTCCCTGGTGATGCAGTGGTTAAGAATCTGCCTGCCAATGCAGGGGACACGGGTTCGAGCCCTGGTCCGGGAAGATCCCACATGCCGCGGAGCAAATAATCCTGTGCACCACAACTACTGAGCCTGCGCTCTAGAGCCCGCAAGCCACAGCTACTGAGCCCGTGCGCCTAGAGCCCATGCTCCGTAACAAGAGAAGCCACTGCAACGAGAAGCCCGCACACCGCAACGAAGAGTAGCCCCCACTCGCCGCAACTAGAGAAAGCCCACACACAGCAACGAAGACCCAACACAGCCAAAAATAAATAAATAAATAAATAAATAAAGTGTTCAATATAGTGCCTTATATATAGCATTCACAGAGTAAAACAAGTTTTCCTGTGGGATTGTTTAAAATAGTGTAAACCACCCCTATTTTCTACCCCATGTGGTTAAAAAAAGTCTTTGGCATATATGGTGGCTTTGAAACATGTCTGCCAACTCATTGACACTCCTTCTGTCAAAAGGTGGGGTGCAATTCCCTTCTTAAAAGTGGACTTGCCTAGTGACTCATACCTAATGAGAGTAGCAGAAGGGATGCTGAGTGACTTCTGAGGCTACACTGGAAAAGGTAAAAGCGTCCATCTTGCTCTCTCCCTCTTGGGGTGTTCCCCCACCACCACCCTTGGTGCTCAGCCACCAGGCTGTGATGAAGATAGGCAGCCACATGGAAAGGCCACTTATAGATATTCCAGCCACTGCCCTGGGTGAGGTCCCCGCCAAGAGCCAGCATCAACCCCCAGACATGTGAGTGAGCAAGCCTTTGGATAATTCTAGCCCCCAGGCTTCAGATACCCCTGCTGACCCTCAGTGGAGCAGGGGTGAGCTGCACCTGCCAAGCCCTGCTCAAACTGCGTATTTGTGAGCAAAATAAATGTTGTCATTGTTTTAAGCCCTAAGTATTGGAGTGGTTTGATACAAAGCAATAGGTAACTGGAATAGCATCCTTCCCTGCCTTGGTCCATTCCATCGCCTACCATAGTGTCTTTCCTTCCATCCACTCTGGGTCCAGAGTAGCAGAGATATTAGGAAGGACATTGTATTGTAGTGAGATCTTGTTTCTTCCAACACCCTGCAAAGTTTTGGGCAAGTAGCTTCTCTGTGGGCTTTAGTTTCCTCCTCTGTGTGCTGGCTTTGGACTAGATACTCTCTCATGCATTTGCTAATCCCAAGGTCATGTAGGAAACCAATATGGAAATAGGAAAAGTTGTGAGCTTTAGGCATTTTGGATTGTATGCCTAAGTTTTGCATGCTGTAGTATAGAAATCCAGTGTTCTCTGAGAGCCTTCTTAGTGAATTTTCAATTAAAGAAAACATAGCCTAAGCACTTTTGGTTTGAGAGGGAGATTTTACGTCTCAAGACCTCCAGGTGAACTACGAATGGGCTTGGTTGGAGCCTTGCAGGCCCATCTTGATCCAATTTTCTAGTAATTCTCACAGAGTCCTCATTAGAACCTGTGCCCTGAAGAGGCCTACAATTCCTGGGGGCCCATTTAAGACCTGTAAATTCTCCTTTTTTTTTTTTTTTTTAACATCTTTATTGGAGTATAATTGCTTTATAATGGTGTGTTAGTTTCTGCTTTATAACAAAGTGAATCAGTTATACATATGTTCCCATATCTTTTCCCTCTTGTGTCTCCCTCCCTCCCACCCTCCCTATCTCACCCCCCTAGGTGGTCACAAAGCACCAAGCTGATCTCCCTGTGCTATGCGGCTGTTTCCCACTAGCTCTCTATTTTACGTTTGGTAGTGTATATATGTCCATGCCACTCTCTCACTTTGTCACAGCTTACCCTTCCCCCCTCCCCATATCAAGTCCATTCTCTAGTAGGTCTGTGTCTTTATTCCTGTCTTACCCCTAGGTTCTTCATGACATTTTTTTTTTCTTAAATTCCGTATGTATGTGTTAGCATACAGTATTTGTCTTTCTCTTTCTGACTTCACTCTGTATGACAGACTCTAGGTCTATCCACCTCATTACAAATAGCTCAATTTCGTTTCTTTCTATGGCTGAGTAGTATTCCATTGTATATATGTGCCACATCTTCTTTATCCATTCATCTGTCGATGGACACTTAGGTTGCTTCCTTGTCCTGCTATTGTAAATAGTGCTGCAGTGAACATTGTGGTGTATGTCTCTTTTTGAATTATGGTTTTCTCAGGGTATATTCCCAGTAGTGGGATTGCTGGGTCATATGGTAGTTCTATTTGTAGTTTTTTAAGGAACCTCCATACTGTTCTCCATAGTGGCTGGACCAATTCACATTTTCACCAGCAGTACAAGAGTGTTCCCTTTTCTCCACACCCTCTCCAGCATTTATTGTTTCTAGATTTTTTGATGCTGGCCATTCTGACTGGTGTGAGATGATATCTCATTGTAGTTTTGATTTGCATTTCTCTAATGATTAATGATGTTGAGCATTCTTTCATGTGTTTGTTGGCAGTCTATATATCTTCTTTGGAGAAATGTCTATTTAGGTCTTCTGCCCATTTTTGGATTGGGTTGTTTGTTTTTCTATTATGGAGCTGCATGAGCTGATTATAAATTTTGGAGATTAATCTTTTATCAGTTGCTTCATTTGCAAATATTTTCTCCCATTCTGAGGGTTGTCTTTTTGTCTTGTTTACAGTTTCCTTTGCTGTGCAGAAGCTTTTAAGTTTCATTAGGTCCCATTTGTTTATTTTTGTTTTTATTTCCATTTCTCTAGGATGTGGATCAAAAAGGATCTTTCTGTGATTTATGTCATAGAGTGTTCTGCCTATGTTTTCCTCTAAGAGTTTTATAGTGTCTGCCCTTACATTTAGGTCTTCAATCCATTTTGAGCTTTTTTGTGTGTATGGTGTTAGGGAGTGATCTAATCTCATACTTTTACATGTAGCTGTCCAGTTTGCCCATCACCTCTTATTGAAGAGGCTGTCTTTCCTCCACTGTATATTCTTGCCTCCTTTATCAAAGATAAGGTGACCATATGTGCGTGGGTTTATCTCTGGGCTTTCTATCCTGTTCCATTGATCTATATTTCTGTTTTTGTGCCAGTACCATACTGTCTTGATTACTGTAGCTTTGTAGTATAGTCTGAAGTCAGGGAGCCTGATTCCTCCACCTCCGTTTTTCGTTCTCAAGATTACTTTGGCTATTCAGGGCCTTTTGTGTTTCCATACAAATTGTGAAATTTTTTTGTTCTAGTTCTGTGAAAAATGCCTGTGGTAGTTTGATAGGGATTGCATTGAATCTGTAGATTGCTTTGGGTAGTAGATTCATTTTCACAATGTTGATTCTTCCAATCCAAGAACATGGTATCTCTTTCCATCTATTTGTATCATCTTTAATTTCTTTCATCAGTGTCTTATAATTTTCTGCATACAGGTCTTTTGTCTCCTTAGGTAGGTTTATTCCTAGATATTTTATTCTTTTTGTTCAGTGGTAAATGGGAGTGTTTTCATGATTTCACTTTCAGATTTTTCATCATTAGTGTATAGGAATACCAGAGATTTCTGTGCATTAATTTTGTATCCTGCTACTTTACCAAATTCATTGATTAGCTCTAGTAGTTTTCTGGTAGCATCTTTAGGATTCTCTATGTATAGTGTTATGCCCCCATCTGTTGAGTGATTTCTGGCAGATGGTCTCTAAAGGGTGCTGTTTGTTTTATCATTTCAGTTTCTTCTGAAGAAGGATTTAAAATCAATTTAGGGATCATGTTCGGGGACTTTGTCAAAACTACAGGATCCAGCTCAAACAGGAATCGGTCCTCAGGAGCTCTCTGATGACAAAGTGAAAGTGATCTGGGCTGTTCCCTGTATCCTTGTTCTCATCCCCTTCCTGTGCCAAGTGGTTGGCTTTTGTTTCCAAGTCTATTGCCTCCTTCAATTATTCTTTTATTTCATACCACTGAGGTGAGTCCTGCTCTGTCTTGTGTACAAAACTGTCATGGGCTAGGCTTCTCTGATGGACAAAAGCTAGCCTGCCTGAAAGGGTTGCTTTGAAAGCCAGGTCTCCAAAACAAATGTCATACCTCTAATAGAAACAGGAGAAACTCTTCTAATTAAAGAGTACTTCTGGGCAAGCTTTGGAGAAAAAAAAAAAGAAAGATTGTAGAGGCTTTAGAGATCTCAGCTAGCTTATAGAATATCAATGTGGAAAAATGGATTTGTTTGTTTATCTACCCCCTCACCTCCAACCATGGACAGGCAGATCACGAAACTCAATGTCAGAAAACAATACTGAGAGCCCAGCCGGAACACAACTTGTTTTTCTTAGTCTGTTTAAGGCTGCTGAGATTGGATTATATCCCTGGGATATTGCGTTTTCTGTCCTTCTACTGCCTAGAGCTTGGCCATTATTGTGATATTGGCAGAGATGTTGCCAAAGTACAAAAGGTGCTTGGTGTTATGAGTCCTTAACTGAAGGATGGCTGGCACATGAAGGACCCTGTTCCTCAGCTGGGCTTTGCAGCTGTTGTCCTGACTGCAGCTGTGTGTAAGGTTGGCTCTCGCTCTGGGATTCTCTGTCAGTCTTAGAGCAAAGGAAAAGGAGGGAATAAGAGGTTTGATATTGGAACCTCAATTGAGATTGCAACCCAAGGCATCTTTGATCACCTGGCTGGAGTGGGAGAGTAGGTCAGGTTTGACATGCCAGTGGTCTCCCGCCTGAGGTTCTCTGGCCCTGAGCTGTGGTCGTTGGCTTCAGTTGGTTAGAGCACTAAACTAAGGGGTCGACATCCAGTGTTGGATCCCTAGCTGGGTGGAGGATCTAAGATGTGGATATAAAGGCTGTAGGTAAAATGAGAGCCAGGAGGGACCTTGGCAGTCAGTTAGTCAAGCCCCTTTATCTTATGAATGCAGGAACTGAGACCCACAGCCAGGGAGTAATTTGCCCACAACCTGTAACAGAGGCAGGGCAGCCCATATCTTCTCTCAGCTCCAGCCCAGGTCTCTGTCCAAGTTCGGCAGCCTGTAAACGGAAGCCGTTGATCACAAGGGTGACCGGAGAAGGGTGTTAGCACTAGTAGCCCATGCCTACTATGGGAAAAGCAATTTTGAGTGCTTGCCCTACAGGTATTGGTCAGCAGTGCCACCTTAGGGTTAAAGATGGTACCTTACATAATGAACCTGGCCTTGCAGTCTCCTCTAGTAATAGGGCTGTGGGCAAAATAACCTCCCTCCCTAGTTCATCCATAGTCACACAGGTCCTGCCTGAGGTGAGGCTGAATGGAAACTCAGGCCTTGTCAAGTGATAGAGATTGTCTCCAAGTCCCCGGGGAGCCCTGTGGCTGTGAAGTTCTTGGCATGCAGGAGGCCAGTGTTCTCACTGATAGGGGAAGCAGATTTCAGGTTTTACTGCAAAAATATTTAGCTTGTTTTTCATGAGTGACTAAGCCTTGAGTCCCAGCACTTTGCCTGAGTGATTCTCCTCCCCACCTCAGCTCCTCCTCCAAATCCCCTTTGGACCTCAGTCATGTAACTGCCAGGCCTTACCAACTAGGGTCCCTCATAGCTATGTAGGAGCTGTGCAGCTTAATTCCCATTCCGTCTATATATATGGCGCCTTCAGCTTGCCCCGGGAACTTTATAAGCGGATGAGGGCCAAAGAGACTTTTGTTTTGGAAGAATCATTAGGACGACTCTAATTTTAAGAAAGGGGTAGAGCTTGGTCCCTGTGAGCTTCCCAATGACTAGACGAATGTCACTGGGGGAAACGTGGGCTGGCTAGATTTATTAACCAAGTAGCTCGACCGAAAAGTTCAGAATGAATCTGACCTCTTTTTCAGAATTTTTTTTTTTTTTTTGAAATTGATTGGCTTCAGTAGGCAGATTATAGGAATTTAAAAAAATCAAGTATTCTTATGTTAGTGTGATTTGTCTGTTTTATTTGACACTTAATGTTGACACTCTTCGTTACCATTTAGAACCTGAGGCTTTCATTTTTAAAATGTTTGTTTCAGTAGCCCATGAAGTAGGTAAGAACTGTCATGGTCAAAAGATAAGAGGATAAGTAAGAGTCTTTCTGTCAGTCTGTTGATTATCCCTCTGTGTGTCTAACCAACTGTCCCTCTGTCTGTCTGACTGTCCTTTGTACTTCTGAGTGCCCTCTATCTATCTGTGTGTGACTGACTAGGGGTGCCTCTCCTTCCCTCTTTCAGAATGTCTTCCCTTCTTCCATCCTTTCCTTTCTTTCTTCCCTTTTTTATTGAATAAGTGTTTGATTTCCTACTATGTGGGAAGCATTATTTTTTGTTAATTCATGAAGCTGATAGAACTCCTTAGTACCAGAGTGAAGCTTAAAGGTCAAGTATATTGGCCCTGCAGAGTTGGGGTCAGAAAACTTCTCAGTGTCAGAATGAGAGATGTGAAACGCCAGTCTCTGATCTCACAGAGAAATGCAATAGCTCTTTGAAGTTCCACTAAACTAGAGAATGAATATGGATGGTGTAGGCATTCAATAAATGTTTGCTGAATTGAATGCAATAAAAATGGTAAAAGAGACATTATAAACACATTTTTTAAAACTTCATTACATGCACTGAAAGATGTTTTTGACATTTTATCTACATTCCTAGTTACATCCCGAGTGCCTGGTACGTATGATGATAGACTTCCTTGCAGTACCATGTTGTGAATCAGTGGCTACAGAGTCAAAACCAATGCTGGCCTCCAACAATTTGATTCTAATGTGGGGCGGGGAGGAGACTCACATTAAAGCAGTCATTGATATATGCTTGGTATTCACAATACACATCTCATGAAATCTTTTAGTAATTACATAAAGTGGAATTTATATCCCCATTCCATTTTTTAACAGATGACAAAACTGAGACTCAAATACATTCATTAATCTGCCTCTGTCACATACCTAATAAGTGGTAGGATGGAAATGTAAATCCAGGTTTATCAAACTTTGCAAAATATTTAACCATGTTTTTTCTACCCTTTTCTGTGCACCCTTCAAATCACATGTCACAGAAATTATTTTTTGCTATTTTGAGATTTGAGTTATCAATAACAACTATTCTTCCGTGTTCTAACTTACAAACATTTCATTTTGAGTCTCATGAAACTTTAAGCATAAAGCTTCAAAATGTCAGATAGGGCAAATTATGTACTTAAGTTCAGGCCAGTCTTTAATGAATTCAGTTCCAATAGGGAATAAATGAGTCTATCTCCAACAGTCCTTGTATGATCATTTCAGTTTTTCATTTGATGCCCTTTCCCCATGTTGAAAGTCCTAAGATATATATACCTAAAACATGCCTCAAAATTTTCTTGGTCTTAAAAACCTGGGCAACCTCCTCTAAATATGAGCAGGGACTTCTTCATGAGCTGCGTTATCACCACCCTGTAAATCTGGGGTGACAACAAAGTAGTAGATGACTGTGCAAGTTAAAGCATTTGCCCCGTGGGCTCCTATGCTAAATTATGCTGTCAGGACATAAACATGGAAGCCTATTTTCTGATAAAAAGTAATGATACCTAGAATTTGAGCATGATTCTTCTGCAAAAAGAACATGTAAATTTGTAATGTGTCATTTACTTTTCACCAAAGTCCATTTGGTTGTTCTTTTTCTATTGGCACAGGCTCCAAACTCCATGAGGGCCAGGGCCACTTGGGTATGAAACTCAGTTTTATGTCTACAGCACCCAAGTCCTCAGGTAGTATTTGGTGAATAAATGAATGAGTATAATATAACATGAGCTCCTCCCAGATCTGAGACTGACCAAGCTGTCTTTCTGTCTTGCTGTTGCTGGTGATCTCTCTGCTTCTCAACTCGTCCCACGCCAGGCTTTGGGTTTCTAGGCTCTCATTAGGCCCACCAGCCTTTCAATTTTGCTCGTCCCCTCTTGTGCCTGTCGTTCTCCTTCTCAGCTTAGCTCAGATACTCTCAACAGGATCATTCTGTTCCTCCTGGCTCTAAAGTGCAGGGTCTAAAGTTCAACTCCAACCATTTCGCATCCTCTGTGCAGACAAATGTACTGTGTTATTCTGGGGAACCAGCCCAGGATGTTTCCTAGTGGTAGAAACAGGGAGGATTATGTAAAATACAGCAGATACCAAGCTGGGAAGGATGGTAGAGGTAATGCCTCTCAGTAGACTCTTCTTTCCTGGGCAAACCTTGCTCATAGCAGATGTCCCTGCTACCTGCTTGTTTTGCTCTGGACTCCCTGGTTTGTTGGTTCTTTTCCTGAAACAATGTAAGAACTGAATGCAATTATTATCAATGTTCTTTGCCCACTGCAGAGCCCAGGGGAGTCAATGCTGCCTGTAGTTTGGAGGTTTTGCTGCTAGTGGTGTCACTTAAGATTGGAATTAACGTCTTTTTAGCTGCCATGCTGCATTGCTAGCTATATAAGAGCTTAGGGCAATCATACATCCAGACTTTTTTTTTACATGAAATATTGTAAAATCAGCACCAACTACAACACCCTAAAACACATTCTATAGTTGTATAGAGGATATTTTTACATTTTTTTAAAGTAATTCACGTTCAACAGGGTATAATGAAAAAATACAAATATACAAAACTACCCATAATTATACCATTCAACAATATCTTCTGCTAACATTTTAATGTCTAGCCTTCCAATGTGTATTCCATGCATTTATCTCTAGCTATCTATCACGTATGTATTTTAACTAAATTAGGATCACACTGTTTGTATTGTTTTATAACTTGCCTTTTTTACTTAACATATTATAATATTTCTAAATCAATAAATAAATTTCTACAATATCCTTTTACTGAGTAATGTTGTATTTTAAGGATACCCATAGTATATGTAACCTGTCATCACTGTTATATATTTACCTGTTTCTAATCTTTAAGTGTTACCAAGCATTACAAGGGACATCATTCAGGCTAAGTCTTTGTGCATATTCTTCATTATTTCCTTGGGATGTTTCTAGAATTAGAAGCAAGCAATGGATAAATCATTTTAAGACTTCTGATATGTAAACAATCGATACTTTGAAAACTTTAATGAGTATTATATTTCATCCTGTATTTGGCTTAGATAATTTCAAATCTTGAGTCTGTTTTCTGTTGTATCAGTTGTCACTACAAATTCCATAAACATATCTTCGATGCCTTGTCACTGATTTTTAAAAAAATATTAAACAAGACAAGGTCACTCATTTGGCAGATATTTGCCAAAAGTTATCACTGTATAAGGCACTCTATTAGATACTACAGTAAAGGGAGTAGAAATTCAAGAGTATATAAGCCTTAATCTTGATCCTCTTTAGTTTACTTAATACAGGAAGCATTGTTCCATTAATAAATAATTCAAGGTATTTTCTGTTAAATTTGTTCCCTTTTTTTTAAATTAATTAATTTATTTTTGCTGTGTTGGGTCTTCGTTTCTGTGCGAGGGCTTTCTCTAGTTGCGGCGAGCGGGGCCACTCTTCATCACGGTGTGCGGGCCTCTCACTATCGCGGCCTCTCTTGTTGCGGAGCACAGGCTCCAGACGCGCAGGCTCAGTAGTTGTGGCTCATGGGCCTAGTTGCTCCGTGGCATGTGGGATCTTCCCAGACCAGGGCTCGAACCCATGTCCCCTGCATTAGCAGGCAGATTCTCAACCACTGTGCCACCAGGGAAGCCCCCCCTTTCTTAATGCACTAAATATGTTACTTTGTCAAATTTTATTTTATTTTATTTATTTATTTTATTAATTAATTGATTGATTTTTGGCTGCATTGGTTCTTTGTTGCTGCCAGCGGGCTTTTCTCTAGTTGTGGCGAGTAGTGGCTACTCTTCGTTGCGGTGCGGGCTTCTCATTGTGGTGGCTTCTCTTTGTTGTGGAGCACGAGCTCTAGGCCCACGGGCTTCAGTAGTTGTGGCACACGGGCTTAGTTGCTCTGCGGCATGTGGGATCTTCCTGGACCAGGACTCGAACCCATGTCCCCTGCATTGGCAGGCCAATTTTTAACCACTGCACCACAAGGGAAGTCCCTCAAATTTTAAAATACATTGTCGAAATGGAAATAAGGGTAATTTGGCATGAGGATGACTTCCTTGTTTTTCACCCTGGATTAAAAAAAAATTAAAAATATAAAGAGCACATGCTTACTTTAGTAAATTAGAAAAATTCAGAAAAGTATAAAGAAGAAAATAAATGACTCATAACCAAACCATTCAAAGACAATTACTGTTAATTGGTGTATTTCCTTCCAGGCATTTTCTTTGTATATTTTTTACATAGCTGAGATCATACTATATAGGCAATTTTTCAAGAGTATAATGTAAATATTTCCTCTTCTTATGAAAAACTCTCTGAAAACATTATCTCTAATGGCTTCATAATATTTCATCATGGAAATAAATTAAATATATAGAATTTGACGGTTAATAGTAAAAATGCTGGAGTAAAATTGCATGGGTTCTAGTCCTGATGCTGCCATGGTTATCTTCTGATCTTGAGAAGTTACTTTTCTGCGGCTCAGTTTCCTTATATGCAAAATAGGGATAATTATAACCACTATCTTTTAAAGTTTCTGTAAGGAATACATAAGACAATTCAAATAAAGCTTAAACTGGTACCTGGCACATAATGAGCATACAATAAAAAAGTTACTATTATTTTTCCTATTACTACTTAATCATTCTACCTATTGCTAGGTATTTAAGTTATCTCAATGTTACTGCGATAACATTTACCATTATAAAAGTACTGTAGAGTATAATTCTTCACAAACATTTTTATAACCTTAGAATGTTTTTCATAAGAGAATCAAATTCAGTGATATGAACACTGTTAAGATTCTAAATATTGCCAAAATTGCTTACGTACAGTATAATGCAGTACTGTTATTCTCATCAGAGAGATATTGATAGTTATGTCCAAATCGGGATCACCTGTGGGATTTTTTAACCTTTCCTCTCATCCTCTCCCCACTCACCCTCATCCTCCCTCTCCCAGATGAGATGTGATAATCAGAATCTCTGGGGAATTTGGACACTCTTATCCTTTTAATTTCTTCAGATGCAAAATGAGGATATCCGATATCTATTTCATAGGGTTGTTGTAATAAATAAATAAAATGATGCATGTGTATAGGGCTTTATACATAGTAAGCACTCAGTGTTAGCCATCATTACTTTATTATTACAAATGACATTAAATTTATAATTTATACTCCTACCAGGGAAGTATAAACTTGTCTCTCATTGCCCCTCATCAGTGTTCAGCATAATTATTTTAAAATTTATTTTAAATTAATTCAAGCTATTTAAAGTATTAATTATTTAAAAATATTTTCTGATTCAGTAAGTAAAAGGTAGCATTTCAGTGTTTTAATTTGCTTTCCTTTCATTAATGTTGGAGTGGAACTTTTGTCAAATATTTATTAGCCATTTGTATTACTGTATATGAGTGTAGGAAGGGGAGGGAGGGAGAGAGAGATAGACAGACGGACAGACACAGGGAGGGAGTAAGGGAGGGAAGGAGATCAGGATCTATTTATTTTATAGGAGTCTTGATTTTGTACTTTTTCTTTTTGCAGGGAGATCTGTTGCTCTTTGGTTAGTAAGAATGTTATCCTTAGTCTGACCATGTTTCATTCCTACTGAACTAGTTTTGTTTCCCTATGATCAGTATATGTTTCTAAAGTTTTCCAAGCCCTCTGGTTAATCATCCATTTTAGAATTTTGCCAGAGAGCATTGTTAAGCTTTTAAGTCTATGGTCTCTTAACTCCATTCTTTTTTCTCATTAAAAAAAAAAAAATCTGAAAACATTAGCCAGTCTCCTATTCTCTGGCACAACTTGAAATCTCCATGATTGCTCAGAGCTTCCAGACGGTGGTGGAGATTGTCTGCAGCAGCACTGTATGTCTGGGCTTGAATGTGGGTGAGGGGAATGAATATAAAGAGCACAGATGACTCGGTTGCAGTCAACGAATCCAGGAAACAGGGTCAGAAAGAGGCTGACACCTGGGTCGAGTGTTGGTTCTATGCCCTGTCCCTCTGCTTGTTCTCCAAGTCTCCCTCCTAATTGGGTACCTAACTTGTTTTTCCATTCCTGAGTTCTCACCTTGGTAACCTCTCAGACTGACAACGTATCTGGCCCTCTCCACCCTTTGTAAGCATCAGAACTCTACATTCAGGCCATCAACTATTGGCCTCTCTGACACAGGCCAGTAGTCTGCCAGGATCTGCAGGCCCAAGTTCTTATTGCCACCTATTCTGGAGACCATCCCTTCAATCCCCCCTGTCACTATCTATACAGCTCTGAAAACCTGCCCCATCTATGTGGCTGTGTATGGATTCCAGGTCTTTGCCTGCTGCCCAGAAAACTCATGTTCTCCCTCTTAGGCACCATGTGGACTCTCTCTGAAATTTTAGAACTCAGACTTCTTAATGGATGAGCTCAAATTTTGCCCAGCATTTCCTTTATTTACTATAATAATAATACATTATTGTTTGTGGTGATATAAATAGCATTTACTGCATGCTTACTCTACGCAAGGCATTGTGCTAAGTGGTCATAGGCACTTTCTCATGGAATCTTCAAGGCAAGCATATAAGGTTGAGCCTATTATTGTTCCCACGTCACAGACGAGGAAAGCGAAGCTTAGGGAAGTTGAATAGCTTGCCTGAGGTCACCCTGGTGGTAGTAAGTATTGGAGCTGTGAGTTGATTTCAGGTCAGTCTCATGTCTAAGCCCATGATCTAAACTCCAAGATGATATGGTACCATCTGGGACTCCCCATCTGGCATCCTCTTCCTAATCTAGTTTATGGCTCCTTTTATAAACCTGCACCTCCTATCACATATCTCTATAAAAAATGACAATTCAAAACTGGAAGGGGCCCTGGCTGCCATTTCATTCTGCTGGGGTGACATCAGGTTTTGTCCTCCCTGACCATGCTTGTTAATTTCTACATGACTTCTGGGGAGCCCGGCTGGGTTACTTTTCTTCAGTTCCCCCTTGCACTAGCAGGGTGAGGGCCCCACTAGCCAGCTGTATGTCTCTCTCTTTGCTGTCATGCTCTCCTATTGGCTCTGTGAGTGGATTTTCTTCTACTCACTTCCTAGCTTTATCTTGCTCTCACCAGCAGGCTGCTTCTCATTCTGGAGCTTCTCTCTGTTGGTCTAACATCCATTCCACTTATATCCACTCTGGAAGGTCAGGAGCACAATGTCTTTACTTTTGGGGTCTCCCTAACAATTAGCAACCCACAAACATGTCTTCCTTCAGTTTTTTCACCTCATGGGTGAGTTAACCCTATTGTGGATATAATTACTACTTATCTTGGAGAAGAAAACTGCACAGATCTACAAATCTGGAGAGTGAGGAAGCCACAGATAGAACTTCTAGGGTGTGTGCTAACAATTCTTGCCTCCCCTCTGCTTGTTTCAAAGTCTGGAACCCCAACATACCCCCAGTGAACCCCAGTGTACCTGGAAAAGTAGCTTTTGGATCTGGCTTTATTCCCGTAACTTTCACATTCTGACTACAGCAGCTTCTTAGTAGTGGCAGATTTAACAGTCATAGTTTCTACTATTTGCAAGTGTCTCCAAATTCCACTATATGTAACAAATCTTCATTTTGTTTAGGTAAGAATTTGAAAGCCTCATACCCTTAGGCTGGGTGTGGTCACAAGTCACTTAGTGGGTAATTTGATTTTTCTATCTATTGTGGCAATGCATTGTATGGAGGAAATGATATGCTACTTATTCACCTGTGTCAGGATTCCAGAAGTCTCTGGATGTGTCCCCGCGCAAAAAACTCTAGAGTTTATTTACCCTGTGTGAAAGGTTCAGGGCAAAGTGATGCCTCCCCTCCCACTGCTAATCTGTTGCTGAGTGTGAGCAATTAGTAGGGAATTGACTTCACCTTCCTACAATGCCTTTCCAGGTCATGGACAGAACCTCCCTAGAGGTCAGGTGCCTTCTTATACACAATTATAAGTAATATAAGTAGTAGTATCCAATTAGCTTGTGTTTCATTCATCTGCTCCAAATATTTTTAATTCTCAATCCTGGCTGCTTCTCTTGGGTTGGATCAGTACAGGGCATGCTATCCTGATGAGAATGGAAACCTTTGGTTTGCATCTGGAGATAGGGAACTGAGGAAATATTTTCATTTCCCATCCAGAAGTTTAATGTTGTGTAGATGCTGCTTGAGTGTAAACTACTTGTATTGAATATAATGTTTTATTCACCAGGGTTTTATTCAGAGGGTTTAGATTCTTATACATACGTGCTGGTAGCCATCATGTCCCAGTGCTGCCCAGAATCTCCAACAGCAAAACC